>NC_089618.1:3793743-4109888 GCF_039881205.1 Euwallacea similis | reverse complement strand
ACTGTTTTTTGGCAGTTTCTTTAGCGTTCAACACCACTTCCGCTCTTTTCCAATACGGACCTGGCAATTTTATTTCATATTTTGAAAAGCTTCTCTGCATATTTACGTATTTTAATCATAATAATATTTTGATCATGTTTTGTAAACTGGTCAGTTCCCTAGTTCTCCAAATAAAACAATCCATTGGGGTCATATGGGGAGAACTACGTGGCTAACTAAAAAAAAATTCAGAGATAAAACGGGCTTTCGAAATATGAAATAAAAACACTTGATCAGTATTTAAAAAAAGTGCCTTGAATGCCATATGTTTTAGAGAGATAAAAATAACAAAAAAAAATGATAAAACTTTTTTTGATCACACCAATTTTACATTGTTCTTAAAATTGCAAAAGCCAAACACAATGTGGCAACGCCGCTTACAGCATAATATAATTCGTAAATAATGGCAAGTTTTTGCCATTTACTCGATTTTGTGGCTCTCACCGTCTCGGGCCCTCGTACATATGTCACCGTTTCGGTTCTAAATTAGAGCCATCCCCAGGAAATACAAATTTGCTTCCATATTCCCGAAAGGCTTGATTTACAGACAACAAATTTTCGGATGACTTCCGTAAATATCGGGCCGGTCCTCAGGGTCACAATTTCAAGGGTGTTTTCATACGGAATTATAGAGCTTTCGGTCGAGGAATGGGTGCTGTAAATATCAATTTTCTTACGGTCCGTAATATATCTCGATACATGGAAATAAAACGCACCCCGAGGTATATGGATGGCGGAAAAATATTCCAATTTTGCGGCCATAAAGAAGCCATGATGGCGGGTATAACATTGGCAACATAAAAGTGAAAAGGGATATAAATATGGACTTTCGGATGATTCATGTGTGGCTACAACAAGTGGTTTACAAATGTAAAATTCGATCAATATAGAAATACAAAAAGGCGCATTTCCAACAATGGAATCCAGAGAGAGTAACTTTCGTCATTTCACGGAGTTCTGAATTTTCGCTTATAAATGAATTTATTTCGTCGAATGTCGTATTACAACTACGAGACCGATAATCCTCCGGGGAGAAATTCTTTCCAGATTTTGGCAATTAGGAGGTGTACTGATTTAAGCTTTAAGAGGTGGATAAAAATCCACTTTATTATTCCGGTGTGTGTATAAAAACGGGGAGCAATCCATTCTTGTCACAATTTTATGTGACACCTGGAGAAAGTTATGTCATATACGTTATTAATTCTCCCTTTCGCCTACACCCCTATACATTTCGAAATAATAAGCGTCCTCGAGACAGATGGAGGGGCATTTATTCTCCATTTTTACTTGTACGCCATTTTTCCCCTGGAAATGAGAGAATTTCTTATTATTATATTTTCGTTCCATCTCTGGCATTAATTAAGTTTTTCAATTTGTCCCTCTTTTTCGGGAAAGACGCCTATTTGGATAAGGCTCTTATTTAACTTTAATAAGACCAATGCCACTCACGTATTCTTAAATAAGCCGCCGTTCTTATTTCCGCCGTACAAAGCCGTCTAAAACCACCCCTTAGGCCCGCGCCAGACTGGGAAAGGTACTTTAAATATTATGACAAATGCGTTTTCTTTCCAAAGCCCGAGCCAAGGAAGGAGTTTCAATCTTTCGAGCTTAATGGCCCACGCCGCACACAAACATAAACAAAAGCCGCTACGGTTTCTCCCCGGTTTCTTTCAGTTACCCTTTTTGGAAAACCTAATAAAGGTGAGGTTCAGACAGGTGCTTCGAATAGATGTTTACTTTATGCCAGAAAAACGAGTAAAGAAAGGAGTTTTCAGATTCGAAATTACCTCTTCTGTTAGGCTCAAAACGCCGAAAAAGTTTCAATAAGAGCTTTTTAATCTACTCCAAAAATCGACAAAAAGGAATAAGGAAAACCAACGGTATCACAAACAACCCAGATCTGATAACGCACCTGCAGTCTAACAATAAAACTTCTACAACGTCATAAATAAAAAAAGATCTGAAAAGCAACTCAGGAGAATGGCTCTAAGGGGCAGCGTGCGCCTCAAACGGCCTCTTTTAATCAGCAGTCCTCGCATGCGCACCTCTAAGTGGCGAGCCCCAGCAACTTAACTTCCAGCAACGTTTCTTCTGAACCCCACCAGAGGTTGTTCGGGGAGACGGGTGGGGAAAGCTGAGGGCGGCCCGTTAACCCTCGGTTTACCGGTAATGGCCATTCAAAGTCTAGAGGATACGGTAAGTCGTGTAGAAGGTGGATACTTGAACAGTAAACCCCTATAAAAATTTCCTTAAAAAAAGAGCTGTCCACTAGAGCATGGGGCGACTCTGCGCTTAGCCGTAGACCCTCCCCGGGAGCGGTCTGCAAGAAGGAGGGCGCCCCATGGTAAAGAATGCTGCTTTCCTCCTGAGAAGAGCCACTCCCATTTGTTGCCGGCGTGTGGGACTCCGTATGAACTCTTCCAGGCAAAATCCTCACTCTCTTCAGCAACCTCTCTCTAAGGAATACTTACTCCTAAATTGTCCAGCAAGAGGAACGCCTGAGCTGTCATTCAGCACACCTGCAAATTGGGCAGAATCCGTTCAAGACCTCCCCACGAGGGAAACTTCAACACGGTGCAATCCACTTCCACTCCCATACAACATTCTCCAATGTCTTAGCGCATGTTCCATCATTACTGGACAACTGACCATGACATGCGACAGCCTAAGAAAACATACAGTCGGACCAAAGGCCATACGGACGAAATTTCTCCTCGAAATTCGAAAGGAAGAACATGAGGATGGTGGCCGGCCTACTGACCCTCGCCACTGCCGCCTCCAGCAACATCAGCATCTGTTCATATGGCACGTCAGACTTTATTATTGAACTTTCGTGAAACATGTACATAGTTGGATTATAGGAGGTCTTTGTTGTGTGTGTGTGGAGGCTCATCAATTTAAGGTACTTACTTCAGATGCATTTGAACTTCATTAAACCTGAATCGGACGAATGCCCGTTTAATAAATTGACTGATGATTGACCAAAAAGTCAGGAGCTCTGCGAGAATGGGCGGAAGGTCGAGAGGGACTCCCGGTAACAAAATCTCAATTGTTGTCATCACTTAGAATATTAATCTCGAGAAATCTGGATATCTAGAAGACATTTTTTTGACACACCTCGACATGCCGTGCGCATGAGCAAATCTCGTTACAGCTAAAAAAAGATTTCAAGTAAGTCTATCTTTCTCTACCATCTCCCCCCTCTCTTGGAAATTTTCGCGGTGCGGTTTTACGCTCACATCAATTGATCTTGCTACTGACCCTGGATACCTCGTTTAGGTGTCCAGGTCAGGAACCTTGAGACGGTTAACAACATACGTATATTTTTTTACCCCGGCTGGTCAACAGGCTTTCGAGATATCAGCTATCAAAGTTTGAAAAGGGGGAAAAAGTAAGTAATACACTCCTGGTGGCTACCCAAACACTTCAAAACAGCCCTGCTTTCACCGTTGACGTCTTCTTCAGACTGCTGAAAGGCTTTTCATTGAAATATTTTAATGAGGGGACCTCTTTTCAGGGACAAAAAGACCTTTGTGCGGCAGTCTTTTTAAAGCCGGTTATGGTGCTTTCAAGTTTTCTTCACAACACTACTTCTGCATAGGTCGATAATCTATGTAATTGAACGGACTCATACTGAGGACAATATTTTTAACCCCTGGAATATGGATATAAATTACGATGCACTATACATGGAGTGCTGCAACTACTACGAGGCTAAAGCCATTATGTAAATTTGTTTCTTGAGCAACAGTTGGGCCATAGCGGTGAAATAGAGACCTCGCGAGTTTGCTCTATATATATTTCGCGCTCTAGATAAGAAATCTTAGGACTATCCACCTTTAGTCGCTTATGAGCTAGAGCTTAGAGTCGATCGATACAAGAGCTAAAGCGGAGTTTTAAGGTATTATTTTACTTCGAATGACTAGACCGAACTAAGTGAAATAAATTACTGGAATTATCCCCATCCCCAATCGTTACCTCTGTAAATTGCTTATGATTTGGTGCATAGAAGGTCTGACGGAGACGGGAATTTCTTTGTTTCGGAATTTTTCCGGGAACAATCAAACGACAAATAATTGATGAAACGCAACAAAAAGCAGCAGACTAGAAGACAGAAGCTATAAAGAAGTTCAAGCCTTTGTGTGCTTCAAGTAAACACTCCTACGCCTATGGAATTGCGGTTGTCGCCGGGTTAAAACTCCATCAGTGACACTCTTAGGAATTGAAGATGAAGCTCAGACCCAGAATCCAGGGGCGCCCCCAATTTTACACATTTCTATCAGATGTTTTAAAAACCCAAAATATAGCTAGGCCCATGGGACTATGTGCGGCAATTTCAGGAGTTGTGTAGGTCACATCTATGGCTATGAGGTTTGACTTGTGATTTTTAGTCTACCTTTAAGTCTGTAAACTTTAATAGATTCGAAATCGGTGGAATCCCAGTGGCAATGTCGAATTTGTTTCTCTATCGGTTTAATATTTTTATTGAAGATTTTATTAAAATTAAATTCAATTTTACTAAAAAATATATCTACGTCTATGAGAGAGCTTCAGAAACAAAGCGGCCTCTACCAAGCAAAAATAATGCCCGTCCCGTGGCAGCCCAGAATTTGCTTAATTATGAAAGATAAAATTGCAGATTTCATATTTCAATTCATATTAAAAATTCATCTTTCTTCTTACTTTCAGTGCAGTACTGATTTGGTATACAAAGAATCATAAAACTAAAGATTTCTCTTTACATTTTGTGTCATATTCGAGTGTTTCTTTATAGAAAATAACTGAATTAAGGAGCCAAAAATCAGATATATTTAACAGCGGAAATGTTCATCAACCCAAAACTTGCACGGTTTGCATTTCTTGTAATTGCCTGAATGAATCATCAAACGAAAATTGAGGTAAATCTTAACCCGAATGTTTGAAATAAGCTGAGACTGGTCTGAGTCTCTAAATTTGAACGTGTCTGTGTGGGTGTATAATCTGCACATTTTCTAGGTTTCCCGGGAAGGAGCGCATTGTGAAGAGGTTTGTACAAACAATTGATATAATTTATTGAAGCTGCAGCAGATGAGAGCTAATCGAGCTATCAAAATCAATGGCGCAACTGACTTTCTGCAGGTATTGGAAATGCTTTGCCGAATTTTAGAGCCGCAAATCGAGTTAAAATCTTGATAAACCATCCTTAATTCCAGACAAAGCCTAATGACAATTTAATCTATCCATAAACTTTTGAGGGTTGAAACGTTCCATTATAGGATTTTTACGTTCCCCAAGAACACCAACACCAATCGCGTGTTTGTTATCAATGTATTAAAATATAAATAATACGAAACTAAACAATAACTCCACTCTGCTTAATTTTATCGTGTTATTGCGTGACCAAGGGCCATTTTTTACGATATTATTCAAATAAGATTTGGTCGGAAAAGTCGATAAAATAGGTAAACTTGCGCGTTGAGACCTGATTGTTTCTTTGTTCCTCATTGACCACGAAGAAGCTGAAGACTCTTAAAACCATGATATAGCCTCCGCTCAACTTGTCTTCATGAGAGAAAGCATCACTGAAGAAGATCTCATAACCTTTGAATTCCCCATTATTCATCTCTCACGGAATCTCATTGTGATCTGACCTTTAGCCATAAAAGGGGCACTTTTCTTGTGCAGCTACAAATCCCATTAAATTGCCTTTACCTCATGATTTCCTTTATAGATTATTATTACTCATTATAACCACATTGTCAGTCGTTCAACCCGCTTATATCTTCGATGATTGGGAAAGGTAAATATCACTGTTATCGGCTCCAACGCGCGATCAAAGGCCTTAAGGAGATCTAAAAAGAACTAACCTCAAAGCTGCAGCTCCTCTCAACCCCCGCTCACCAGGAACATCCCGACTTCAAAGTTGCACTTAAGTCCAAATTTTGTTTTCGAAAAAGCTCCTCCGCGTAATAATTCGCGCTCAAGAGCTTAAGCCGGCACCACATTCACCTCTCACAAGCCCATTCCCGACTGTTCCGACTGAAAACATAATCATGGGGCCCCTATCGCGCACTTGCCGCGCTCCACTGTCTTCGTCCTTGTCCCGACTCCATTCTGTCCCATTCGCCATCTTTGTTTCATCGTATTTTATGGACATAAAGGCACTACTGGCAGGGGTGATATGGATATTTCGTATGTAAGTTGGCGTCCTGAATTTTTCATGTTGTTCGCCGCCGTGTTCCGACGTCGCCCTGGCGAAGTCCTACAGGTGTGTTTGATGCTGAATGCTCTCCAGGTTTCCTTCTATTCGGGAATTGGATGAATTGAGGAGCTGCAGGAGGTCTGACCTGACCTGCACCAACAAAGAGGCAATATGAGAATCGTTATGGTCCAGTTGTTAGGGTCTGGATGTTCGGGGGAGAGGTAAAGGAAGACCGTTTCAATACAGTAAAGTTTTGCTATCAGAGACCGTTTTTAAAATTGAGTTTTATATTACGCCCCTGACAATGGATTTCGATTTCAAATATGTCTTAAGCTTCAAGATATCTATATCCTCCATAAGTGTATGTGCTCGGAATTTCAAATATTCGAAATTGCCCAAGTTTGAAAATATTTTTAAATTTTGCAAAACAAAGTGATTCGCCGCTGACTGCATCGCTAAATTGATTGAAAATCAGTAGGGCATCAGCTCGGTTTCTAAAAAAATTATTGCTGAGAAACAGTTAGAGATAAATATATAAATAATTACATTTTTGGAATCAGGGAAACGAGATCCTTTCACTTCTGTGCAAATGCATAGGATGATCTATTTAAAAAAAAACAAAAATCGTGATGTGATTTTGACAAATTTTCTGACAATTTGATGAAATTTAACCCATTTAAAGGTGATGCCTATTTAAAGCCGACTATCGCCCCGTACTTGGATTAGGGAAAATTCAACGCGAAATTGAGTAAATTCAGCAGTCTGCAGTTGTTTTAATTTGTAGGAACATTTATCAGATTCAGCGGGCCTTGAGTGATAGTGGTCGATGGCAATGTTGGAAAAGGATAAACCCGGTGTTTACAGGGTGGCATCCAAACCGAAGTCGCCTTAGGCCCATTTCCTGCACAAAAAGCAAATATTTGGCCCGGGTTGGTAATTTGGACGTTTGCCGTCGGCCCCCTCCGGGGTGCATATCGGCGAACGCAGTGTTTGCCATCGGAGCCCTAAATGAGCGTTCCATGGCGCAAATATTAAATATGATGAACCGCGCCGCTGTGAGCGCTAACGAGCAACATCCAGACCGAATCCTGCCACTAATTCGATTTTTTCATGGTTGTTTCATACGAGAAAACTGGTCCGCGGCCCTGCATAATGTGGCAGCTTCTCCTCTACTTAAAAGCCTCAATAGGTGCCGCAAAATGGCCGTAATTACAATGGTAAGCTCTGTAAATCCCATCGGAGGGTGTCGGAAATTATAGAGCGCGCCCGCCACTTTAAGAAGCACCGCCGAGGTACTTTGGCAAATTGCTCTCGCATATGTTGGGCAAATAGCGGACAGGAGAAAGCTCAACTTTTCAATGGGAAAAACTTAAATTCAATCATCGACGCTGTACGGCGAATATGGAATTTAAATGTTACATTTCATCGATGTATGCGTGCAAAGTGACTTAAGAGTCCCCTACCCTGTTGTCGCAACCCCTCACCTTCCTGTCAGGGTCTCAGACCGCTTTTATGGCTCAACGTTCCAAAGCAATCAGATGGAAAAATTAGCAGTGCTGTAATGTGGAAACCTTGATTTTTGCACAATCATGCGCACTCTGGCTGCTGGACATGCGGGGTGGCACCCTTAAATGATAAATATCGAAATAGAATATTGAAATAGGCAAACAAATGGAGAAAATGTGTTCCCGTTGACAAGCTGAGTCGGATTCGCAGACGAACACGGCAATTTTAAATAATTCACATTTAAACCCCTCAGTTGATGGACCAAATCAGCAAGCGAGAAATCCGCAACCCAACTGAATCAATTTTCATTAATAAAGAGAAAAGCCTGAGAACCAAAAAATCAATGAGGACCCTCTAAGGAGATCTAATCGAGACGCTTTAGCTGTCAGTTTGGCAAAGTCACAGATGACATTTGATGAGTCCTTTGTTGTCAAATTTACCAATAGAGCCTAAAACAGCTGAGCAACGTGCCGTTGTCAGATTCCCGATTTGGCATTCTTAAATGAATTTTTCAGGGCGTTTCACGTGACGTAAATGTAAGAGACAAAGAAACATAAGACACGAGTGTGGCAATTTCTCGGCAGGTAACGGTCATAAAGACGTTATTTTCCACAGTACCGGCCGATTATCCGGGCATATCAATAAGACGGCCTCATAACCGATTATTTATGAAATCTTAAAACAGCGGCGCAGCTCTTAAATACGTTTTAATAACGTTAATAAAATATTTTTATTCGCATAATCCGACCGTTAATGCGGTTCGTACATGCATTTCAGTACTTAATTATTTCGATTTATTAGATCGTTTTGCATATCGCTGTCACACAAACAGCTTTCCAGTTTTGAGAAAATTTAGTGACTTGATTGGACTTCAGGGGCTTTTAGCGAAATTAGTTTTTTTTATTTCTGATGTCTGTCAGTCTCGCGTATACTGCTAATTTCCATTTAGTTACGCGATTTGCACGAAACATTAGGAATTAATTTCCGAACCCATGCAGTTTTGACGTGGACATGTCGGTAGGACCTTTCTACCCTAGTGTCAGTTGATGCTCGCGGCGACACCTGGCGGTTGCTAAATGAATTTACTAAGTATCCCCGAGATGGAACTGGTGTTAAGCCAAATTTATTTAATTAATTTAGCCCATTAGTGCCCCGCAACCCTTATAAGGGGCTCGTGTAATACTGGCAAAGTTTTGGAGCGTGGGGGAGATCTCTGCGTTTGGGTGGTAGGAGTACAACCTGCAGACGTCTGGTGCGTTCGTTCGGTTAGTAATGGAAATATTCCTGCGGTAGTTCAAAATAAATTCGCCGCTTTACGGCGTACGAAGTGAAGAGCTAGAGGGCTCTTTTGCATCCATTGTTATGGCCCGTTTTTAGGAAAAATTCATTGTGTTGTACTACAAAAAGACTTTGCCATCGTCGTTTTTTATACCGGATGAGAAATACAGCTCGGTAAATTTATCATCCGTTTTAAGGGACACTGACCAACCCCTCATTGCAAACCTAGACCCAACTTTTAGACTGGATGAGGACGCTGATCTGCCGCAGTTTAAGATTTATATGGCACCTCAAGATGAGGGAAACGGCAGCGAAGTCGATAGTGACAAAACCTGAGGACGCGCACGAGGCCGATATGACATGCTATTAATTACTAAATGCTAAAATCTCAAAGAGGAATGATATATAGGGCGTCCCATTTAACGTATCCGAGTTGCTAGTATTTTTTATATAACTGGCAACGTCGCTTTACCGTACAACATTTAGGGTGATAGGACTCATTTTGGCAAGTTTTCGAAAACATCGTGTGCCCCGTTGTCCGTACACGCCCAGCTTACTCTCGACCCTGAATCACCCTGTATTTTTGTCATTGATTGGACTCTTAATTGTAATAATTTTTCGTTTGGTGAAAAAAGGGAGAAAAATGTACTTTGCTTGGTTAATAATGCTTATTTGGGCACTTTCATTATTTCGAAAATAAGTATAAAACACCCTCGAATCTAAGAAATTAGAACTGTTCACTCTCTCAGGATAAAGGGCTGGAAAGGCAACATTATTAACTTTTCAACTGCGAAAAGGTTTATGGTTTAAACTACTTCGCACCGCTAAGCTGTCTTTTATTGCTCCCCTGTATTACGGGCTCAGCGAGAATCAGTTTCTCATTAAAAGTTAAAAAGACTTTTGTCCACACGCCCCGCGCGAAACCACTGTTAGTTTTGGCCCGATGGCGAACCAATTAAGAAAATTAAACTTCCGGGAGGGAGTTTGTGTAACTCTCGAGAATTGTCTTCAAAAAGGACCAGAAAAAGTGGTGTCATCTTGCCGAGGTGCATAAGCTGGATGTAATCCAACAGTTGCATGTATAAGACGAAATTTATAGTTTTATAATTGGCGACATCTTAAGGCTACCATACACGAAAGTACGTCTCGGATGTCGTATAAATACGCATAAATCAAGAGCCGGCCATGTCTTTGAATCGCCGGTTCAATGGCAGTAAATATAGGAATTTGAGGATGGTGTTTTTGCATTGTGCCAAGAAGCAGCTTTAGATCTACTGTGGCCGATTGTTACTCCAGCGCTTTTCCATTTCGTCGAAACGTGGAGCCATATTTGAAGCCGGCTTCTATTAGAACACATAACAATTACCGAAAATCGGCTTGATATTTTATTCAATAATGATAATGGGAGTTGAAGCCTCGCGAAAATCAAATATTGATATAGTTCGGGCCTACTATGGTTACATCACTAAACATGCCAAACTTGCCCCCTTGAGGGGCAGCCCCATGCGAGAGTTTTCTCGGACTCGAAGGCAAATGTCCAGTTCAAACATCTCCCGAGGATTAATCAAAGTGAAACTGGCTATATTGTTTAGGGCAACACTGACAAACATAGTAAGCCCTTACCGGACACGGCAAAGCACAATTGCCTTCATTTATTTAGAAAACATCGGCCGGAGGCTTTAGTGGAGAGTTACCTTAATGGAAATACGATATAATGGCAACATTACTATCCGATCGCGCAGCGCTGATGTCGTTCCGACTAATCTCCATTTTGTTTGATGTATAATGGAGAATCGTCATTTGTCATTCGTATAATCTAGATTTAATGAACCTTAAATGTCTTTTGTCGTGATGGGTAGATCCACTATCATCGATCGGGACGAATATGCCTCTATTTCGACCGAATTAAACTTGTCTAAAACGGGCTTTTTCGGATAATTCAGTTAAACATGGTTTCGGCCAACGGACTGGGTTTTAATTCTGTCTTTAGTTGGAACTGTAATCGAATTGGGCCCTCGTGTACGACAGAAAGCTAAATAATTTAAAACAATTGGCGGTTTTGATTGAAATTTCAGCGAGGCGAAGATGTCGACATGCAAAGGCAACTTCAGGGGGGGTTCCTGTGGCCCTGGAGACGGGCTCAGGTTACCCCATGGCGGTTTCTAGAGTATTAAAATATCAAGTTCTTTGTTTAGTGAGAGAAGGCACTTTAGCTGTCCCCTTACATTTGTTTCTTTCGAATTACAATGCGAAGAAGCCCCCGGAAATATTCGATATCGAGGAATAACTTAAACGACTTTATAGCATTACATCGGCTCCAGTTTTAAAGAGCAGAAAGCGGGCTAGCAGGAGGGTTCAAAATAATTTCAACTAAACTCAATCACTCCTCCTAATTTTTGTTGACACATTCTCCAGATATGCAGAAAGGCATAGGAGGTCCGTATGGGAAAACGCGTTTTTATGCGGAAAGTTGCACTTTTGCAGGAAGTCATCAGGTGCCACTTTCCTGCAGTTCGCGTAAGAGTAGCGGGTGCTTCTCGTCCCGATTGCTTGAAGGCGACTGCGACATTCGCTTATCAAACAGAGCATTTGTGCCTTTCTCGTACTTGACCATTTGCCAGAACTGTTTCGGGTCGTTCGTGCCACGTGCGGGAAAGCATCACTTCTCGCCCTTGCTGGAAAAATAACTATTTTCCGGGCACGCAAACTCGCTGTTCCCAAATTGACAAAATCCCCATTCAAATTCCTAATCTCCCGAATTTACGTTTTTCCAGGTTCTCTCAGTGAATTTTCAGGTCGTTAAAATGTCTTAATCTGCGTTTGGACTCCAACAGCAGAGAACTCCCCAAATTGACGATACCCGCAAATTCAGGGAAACACGGTAACGACTAACCCTAGACTACAATCAATAGGGTGAGTGCACTTCAGCGGAGCCCCTTCGGGGGCTCAGGTGCGTTCGTTCGGTCTGCTGGTCGGGTATAATCCTAATAACACCCCCCTGAGTCGTTCTAGAGCCCCTTTTCAATGACTTGGATGTGGGGGGTCTTTGTTTAGGAAAAAACGCGGAGGGAACAAGTTCAGGACTTGCGTGGCATCGCAACTTGTCTGGTACTCCATGTCAGTTGATTACTGTGACTGTTTTAAATTTATTGAGATTGGAGAGGCTTCTCGTTTGCAACTGACAGCGTAACAAGTTTATTTCAAATTTAATATCGTTCGCTGGTGCATGCCTCGCACTGTGAATGCGGAGCACAATAATTCCCAATGTGTATTCGCTACATGGTGGGAGCAGGAAGCCTGGAATGGAGTTTTTATTTACTCTGAAGCAAATTATACGTAGTATAAGTGATGTAAAATCTGGCCTAATTCCGATAAAACGGTTTCTTTGAAGCGAGTGGCACTAATTTCGTCTGGAGTCTCTCAGCGAGGGATCGTGTCCATTAATTTCCATTAAACCGAAATTGACCATTAATTAGGTGAAAAGCGGCCATCGGATCCCCCCTCCTCTCGTGTATCGAAATTGAAAATACCGCGGGCGCAAAACTAAAAAAAATCTACTTTATTCGGCATTAAACCAGTCAATCACAGCGCGCCCGAAAGGGACGTTTTCTGAATAATAATTTTTCCAGAAAAATCCCGGAAAAACCTTTTCGTGTTTTTTCGTCGGCGCGTGACTGAGCTTTTATTCAAACAGAATAAAAAATGTTTTCGATCAAACACGAGCAAAGAAAATATTTACAAACTTGTTTGTTTATCCTTGGAAAGCCGGAAACGAAGGTGCGCCAGGTTTTCGATAGATTTCGTTTAGATTATAAAGTGGAAATCCGCGTTTGGGATCCGGAGAAATTGACATGCCTCCAAAAACTCCCCAGTTTCCAATTCTTCTTCAGACTGACAATTCCCCATCCGGGACAAAAACTTCGACGGTTTTTTGCGCACTTGAAAAACCGAATTTTAAATTTTGAAAATTTTAAAGGCCTGAAATCAGAATTTGATGGCCTGAAAGCCATGGAGTTCTAGAACCTGGAAGCTTTACTAAATTAGAGTTCTCTTGGCAGAGCTTAGAGTTTGCAGAGCGTCAAGTTTTCAGGATTTAAGAAATTTCACGCTGAGCTTTTAGGTTTCAGAAACTCGAGTTTTCAGTCGAAGTCGATGTTAGTCGAGGTTTAGAAGCGGATATTCAGGTTTTCAATGAAAACTTGGGTTTATGTAATTTTTGTCTGTTCGCTGAGATCGGTTTATATGGGTACCCCACAAGCATGGCCAATAAAAATAATATAATAAATAAATAAATCTAAAGGGAAATTAGAGCGATTCAGCTAGACTTGTCTCATACAAGAGTTGCTCTTGGCGCACGTCACTGACCTTGGTGGAGCCACTGTATTCCAGTAAGGAAATCTGAGCTCGATCCTCATTTTTAGTTCTGCTCTGAGACCTCCGACACGACGGCGAACGAATATTCCCGAGCACTCGTTCGTTTGAATTGTTTTTAATCAGAACAACCCGAGTTCCAGGGCCATCTTCGGCAAAAACGCCAAAATATTCCCATGTTTACAAACAATACGCCAAACAGGGTTTTTTAGTGAAATACCTCGATTTGGGTGTGCGAGAGCGTGAAACATCGTTTTAAAGGAAATGTAATTGCCCTTCACGGTGTTTGCTAATATACCAGATGTTCTATTTAGAAAAAAGCACCTTAGGCAGGTTAATTCGTTATTTTATTCGAATCGCGTTGTAATAGACTTTCTCAGGGTCTTAACTCAAACAAAAAACTAAGTACGTTAAAAAATACTTCGAAAACCGCTGGAGACACACAGGAATTATTAAGCAGAAATGGTCAACTTCAAAAATTCCCATGAAAAAACTAGCCCTAAAGTCGATCTCCCACGTTCCCCTCTTGAAAAACATACAAGGAACTTCATTATTTTATTCGCTAGCAGTCTACACTTATTTCTAGAACGCGATGCACTCAACGATTACACTCAACTTCGATATACATAGAACCATGTATTGACGACTTCTTTCCTTAGAGAATACATAATTTGAACCAAAAGCTTAAAAATATGTAGGCTGGCTCGCTTAAAAATATCGCGACTTAGGCAACTGAATAGACATTCAGGTTTTAAGTTTGCTACACATACATAAAACTTATAACATCTCGAAAACTACTAAAATCCTCAATGACAACCAGCTACTGGGAAAGTGTTTCTTAAGGAGGCAGAATCTCAAAGGTAATAACATACAGGGGATCTTGTTTAAGAAGGTTGAATTTCGGGCCTCCGAACAGAGACATGAACTTTTTATGTCTTGTCAGCATAAACCTGCAATATTTCAAAAACCACTCAAGCTTGATATAGCACCATCGATCTACTGGGAGCTCCCCCTTGAGAGCATTTGTAGCCAAAAACATAATTTCCTTCAAATGAACGTATGCAAACTCAGTCTGCAATCGCAAAAATGTCCATTTCCTCAGTCCATATAAAACACGGCACTGATAGCGTCATCATTTATGACACATGTGTCATCTGGGCACTCGATCTGCTAATGACCCTTTCGGAAGCTTGACCATGAAGCCTCTAGACGAAAGCTTCGCGCTGAAGCTTTCGGTTGTTTGCGGTTAGGTTCTAGGGGTGCGATGGATGCATGGCAGTGAAAGGGTGGTTTTTGCTACCCTCGTACGTTATGCTATTGACAAAATAATGGAGAGAGGAAATTAGCTGAATATTTAGGGGATTTTTGCCGGCGCGAACCCAAACACTCGAAAGATACATTTCTTGGGAGAAAGGAAGCTACTGAAGGCGGATATTATCTTTACCTAATAGACACAGTTTTGACAAGGCAGGTGAGGGAACGCTGAAATAACACAGACTGTTATGTTTTGGTTTTAAGTTTCGAGTGGACCTTGGCTTAATCAGAAATTCGCTGGAAATGCGATTTTCATTTAACGGTAAACAAGCACACAGCAAACATTTGGCTGTTTGAAGTTGGGGTTGAAATTGCAATTTTCTAATTTTAATCTCGTTTTGTGGCGCTGATGATGATGATTGACGTTCCGTTCGATTAGGCAGGTAAACAACCCTTCAAATTTCAATTGAAAAGCGGCCTTTTAATCTCGAGATATATTAAATTTCTCACAGGCTTAAAAATCATATTACGGCACTTCCTCCGCGTCTTGATTGACGTGTAAAAAGAAACATGTTGCAAGATTGAAACACATGTTCCAGATGAAAGAGAATCCGCGAAAAAACACCACACCGATACAAATCGAAAGATAATGCATTTGGTAGCTTGATACTTCCGACCAGAGGCGCGGTAGCGCGCCGAGTCCCGTTAAGCAGGGCGGAAATCTAGCAGCACGCACGCCGCCACTGTCCTTGTCCTCCCTCTATTTATTTATTTAACTTTTTACCGCTCCTGCCTCCTACCAAAGCACCGAATTGACTTGTAACAACACAGTGACAGCTTCGCTTGGCAGGACCAGGACATGACAGGCCCCAGACCTCAGCATTTTTTCCTCAAATTGAAATTATTCCCTTTTCGATGTGTACCAACTGAAGATTTTAATCCGGAGTAACCGAATAAGGAAAGCCGTCTTCGCCTGTCCGAAAATGGAAAAGTTTTCCTCGGAATCCTCTGGAGAAATCTCCGGACTTTGCCGGGACGGAAGCGATGAGGGAAAATCTGGGAAACAACTCCGACGTGGATTTCTTCGCTTCGCGGCTGTTTTGAAAACATCCCTGCAAGTCACAATTTTGCCATAAATTGCAGTGAAAAGTCCCTTTTTTAAACTCGTTGGAACGTAAAAAATATTCCGTACGCATTTTGAGGGGCCAGGCCTGATTGACTGCTTTAATATCGGATAATAAGTCGGAAATAATGGGCTGGAAATTTAAAATAAAAAAGTCAATTTGGGGGCGTTTTCCAGTTTTCCCGTTAGGACCAGCTCAGCGTAGCCGTTCCAGTTTTAAGAATTGCGTTATTTCATTATGAGGAATATAAGGGGATTAATGCAAAAACTGCTGAATATTGACTGCAAAAAAGGAGTCTAATGAATTGGAAACTCTGGCAATATTTTAATTTGGATAACTTTGCAAGAAGGCCACTAAAAGCGTTTTTGTGTCGGGAAATTGCCAGTTATTAGTGCTCGACAACGGCAAAAAGGTTGGTTTTGTCGAATTCCGATAAGTTAAGTGTTAAGTTTCCATTGATATCGGAGTTTGATCGATACGAATTGCTGAAATAAGATAAAAATTTCAAAGGAAACCTGGAAAGGCAAAAACTCAAACCTGGAGGATGTTTGAAAACCTGAAGGACATTAAAAAAATCCAGGAATCCTTAGCTATCGCTCTCAAGGGGGGAGGGAGTACTCAAGTTTAACCTTTTTTCAAAATAAAGTGCCGACCTTTCGGGAACCCCAAGAGTAATTACATCGTAATACGGATCATATGAATTCACTCAATGAGCTTTATCAGCCCGCGCTTTGCGTATTGCTATTTCTCGCAGTTCCCGAGATGTAGGTTAACTTTAATACTGATTTTCTCGATTTCGAAAGCGGCTTGAAACGAAGATTCTTCAAATTACGTTTTTAAGACACGAAGTTCCCCATATTAACCTCTTTTCGAATTTCAGGCGCGTATCTTATGAGAGTCCGAAGCGCAATTGCATCAATTTAATTACATGGACGTTTTTTCGTTTTTCCGTGCAATGTTGCCGCATTCATTTAAAAATCGTGGTTTCTCAGCAATGAGTTTGAATCGGGGCGGTCTCTCACCCCTCGAAAGTTTGTCATAGCTCAAAGCGGGCGTCCCATTTAGCTCTCCCGTAAGTGCCTGGGGTGTCGGTGAAATCTCAAAACTTGTTGATAATAAATCTGCCCGCGAAAACACTGAAACTTTAATGAAACCTCACACAAGTAAATACGGGTCGTGACGTTTAGAGAGGGGGCTCCCATATAGCGTTTTATGATTAATAGACCGGCCGTTCTTTAAGACACGCAAGTTTGCTCCTGACGTCGCTGAATTGCCGTTTACCTTCGATTAATCATCCCGCGGAGATCGATGATCATTCTCCATAAACTCGAGAAAATTCCCTTAACAATATGTTTTTGCACTCGGGTCTATTCGAGGGAATTTCACTCGTCATTTAATCTGCATTTTTCATCAGCGAGTGTATCCTAAACAACCCAGAAAGGGACGATGCAAATGAGACGCGGAAGGGCTAATCAAGCGCGGCATTCGATAGCTGAAAAACTATGGCGAGAGCTTTGTCCTGCTTGATATTCCCCCGACATTTCGGAGCAGGAAATTATTTTTCCGCTTTATAATATCCAGACAAGGCCCTTGCTTGCATTCTAAGCAGGGCCCCATTTGATTTCGCGTATTCATGCACGCCATCAGGACGTTCGCGGAATCTCGGTTTCGATTGTTTTTCAGAAGCTGAATCAATCGTCGCCTTTAGGGGGTACACACTATCCTTTTAAAGGCAAAAAACCTTTTAGGGGCCACTTTTTCTTTGAACGCCTACATAATGCAAATCCCGGGGAAGGGTATTGGATCCTCTCCGAGGGACCGCAGCCGAGCATTACTTGCGGTTTCGGGGGGAAATTTTCCTTTCATCTTCCCAACACTTTGAGGGGAATGCAACAATGGAATTACGTGTTTCGGGAAGTCTCGTTTTGATGTGGATTCTTGTCATTTGCTGTGCGCTGCAGGAACAGGTGTTTATCTTCAGTTTCGATCAAATTGTGAAAAGTAATTTAGTCTCACCAGAAAATATTTGTCTGACAGGAGGAATAGCTTTTGCCTTGAGAATCTTAAGAGTTTCAAGTAAATTGAGTATTTTTTCTGTGCCAGACAGAAAGGGATTTGCTGCAGACCGAGCGTCGTCTATCGCTTAATGCCGAATTACAATGCCCGGTCACGACCACGTCCACGGTCCTCGAAACCTCCTCTTCCCATATTCTCCGAATTGGAGATAAAAGGACCAATCACCACATCTTCAACGTTTCGAAAACAAATGCTACACGCAACGTTGCCATATGTCTCGCCAATTGCAACAAGGATTTAAACTGATGTAAAGTTTATCTTTTTTCTGTGTTGAAAACGGTGACAACTCTACCACACACCACTGCTGCACGAAGCGAAATTCCCAAAAATCAAAGGAAACAACAATCATCGGAATTCCGCACCAAACCTTATGACACTTTCTTCATTGGCATTTTTGACGAATTTACTTAGGCTCACCAACACCGATTTATCATCAGATCAAACATGCGAAGCAAAACCCTCCCGGGTCCGAAAAATTCAATTTTCCACCGTCCTTTCTGAATACCTTTATCATAAAAGGGCATAAATTCCTGGGTACGTAACGCCATTTACGAAGTTCCCCACCTGCCTGCATAACGACTTTTTCAAAGTAATAAATGTAGGGATCATTTTTTACCCCTCCGTATATGGGGATGTCACGTGTCACGTGCGTCTTGATACATTTCTCTGTATCAAGTGAAAATATGTGGAAAAAGCTGACCGGTTGCATGTCTCTGTTCTGTGTCGGAGTTTAAAAAATTGCGATTTCATATTATCGTCGCACGAATGGAAAATATTTGTGCACGCAACCCTAACTATGGAAAGTTTTCCAGTATATCAAGCTTTTTCCATTTTCCCTTTTTTATATTAACTCTCCCCGATAAGCACGCAATCTACAGGGACATAAATTTTCACCGGCGGTTTATGTGACAAGTGGACCAGTTTACATGCATCACTTTCCATCAGATCTCCTCAAACCGCCCCATGAAGGATCGTCGCCTTTATTGTCCGATTACTTTCATTCCAGCCAAGAAAGGTGTGATGAGTTTTGTAAATTTCATCTTAAACGCATTTCCCAAGTGATAAATGGGCGAAGCTAAGACGTCCATATACACTAAAGGAACAACTCGCCAACAAGACCAATTTATTTCAATCCATCCGGCAAACTTTCCAGATTTATTTACCATGGACATAAGTCCATATTACAGTACGAGTCATCGGGGACATATTGGCGGGCCCGGAGCCGTGTCATACGACTATTTTGTAAAGATGTTTTATATGTCTGGTGTTTTATGGGGGCGGCATCAATAATGCATCCTCGAATCGCCCAGACGTGGATGGATTTTGAATTTTGGCTGCGCCATACGAAGAGGGTGTGACGGTATTGAAATATGTGGAGGAATTGAATGCGGAATGAGGAACTTTAAGGAAGCTGTAGAAACTAGGTCATGGAGATGAGAATAGGGGAAGAATGCGCATGGAGCTTGTATGCTGTTTCGAATGATTCTGAAAGGTTTCTTCCTTGGAAAAATCGTGGAAAAAAATTACACAGAAATCAAGCATTCCCCGATTTTTTCGCACTTATTTACTCACACCCTATGTAGAGAATTACTGTATCATCAATGAGATACAATATCTCATTAATATATGCTAATAGTATGCCCACCAAAGTTATCTCCATAATCCTATAGATTGGCGATTTAAATAAGGAAGAGGGTTAACTCGAGTCTTCAACAGGTTCTCTACAGTGGTAGGAAAAAGTGAGCAGGTTGGTCCAACATAATTCAAGTTCTAATGTCATTGCCTAGAAAGGTGAATGAGTTAGTTCGGGTTAGCTGGTCTGTTGGTTGTTAGCGCATAAAATGGATTAATTTAAATCACGCATCAATGAAAGGCAATGTCGCGCTTCGCGTTTGTACTCGAAAAATAATCATGGTGAACCCTTTTGTGCGTGAGTGTTCACTGAACCAAAAACTGGCAAATTAAAAAAAAAAAAAGTGCGTTTATGCAGTAAGCTCCGATAACGATTTACGTCAAAATAATTATTACTTTATAGCTTTTTACATGACGAGTGAAGAAAGTGATTTGTAACGAACGTGTGTGAAACGTTACACATGACCTGCAGACGAGGACGGCAATGGCACGAATGTGTCTAGAAAGTTTCTTGCGAGTTACGTACACTACCTTTCCCATGACGAAGGACTATGTACAAAAAAACATAAATAATTTTTTTTTTTTAATTTGACCCACCGGTTTTCGAACCTGGTCCTTGCTTGCGGCATTCTGATTTCATTATTGCAGACTTGCGCATGTCCGTTTTCCTGTTTGTACCCGTTTTTTAGATAAAAATTATTGATTTCAGAAGAAGTTATTAATTTTGCAGGGCCGCAATTAATAGTTTTGTAAAGACCTTGGTAAACTGATCTATAAAAAACTGTTCCGCAGCTCGAATACTATAACCATTTACAAGCTTGTTCTATTCTAGGTTTATGCCAATATGTGTGCCCACCAACAGGGAGGAACGAGGGTGAAAGGCAGGCAGAGGCATCAATCATTCAGTGGCTGGCAGTTTAAATTTAACTTTGCCACTACTGCCAAGTGTAAATTATTACTGTTCAATATAGCTTGTGACGTGGGGCCTTGGGGCCCAAAATTTTATCAATAGCGACCAGGGTTCTTAATTTATTCCCTCGTAAAAAGTAAATAAGCAACCTGTCAGCGCGAGTCATTAACATAACCAATTTTATGTAAATCGCATCTTTGTAGTTTTTACGAGTGCCCCTGGTATGCAGGGAGATAAATGTCCCTAATAAACAAAGGGCCTTCATTTATCAGAGAACAGAAATGTGTTGATGTTTAATGCGTTTTTTATTCTAATCTGTCGAGAAAGGGCGCTTGTAAAAGCGTCCTTTTTGGCCCAAAATGTGCCGCCTCTGTGGGTGGTACGGTACCGGCTGCAGGTCGGAAGTTTACGGTGCGCTATAACAGAGTCAAAAGGTTTTTTCATCTTGTTGTTGTTTGTATGCGAAGCGTTTGTCCCAAAAAAATTAGGAAAACATATGAACAATCTGCGTGAAAGCTATAGAACATATTTAACCTGAAGAGTGGCGGCTGTGAGGTGATTCATCTCTAGCCCCATGTGCAAAAATGCACCCCCTAGACCGCAATGGTGGAATTTAGGCCCTGTAACTGGGGGCGATCCTGCGTAACCAATTCCACCGACCTACGCGGGGTACGATCTTGTAATACTGGGTGCCCCAAAGATATGCCGACAGACTTTAAGGGGTGGTGGAGGAAATCAATAGAAACTTTAATATTTAGTGAACATATGCATATTTTTAGGACACCCTGTATAGTAAACTGCTAACGGAATTTCCTTTGTTTTGTATGAGCACGTCGGTGGGGGACTCGAGTGGTGTGGTAGCACTCCTTGTTTCACCATCCCACCCCATTGTAATAAGAATGTTAAAGCTTCTGATCCGAAACGGATTTAATTGATTAAACGTGGGTGTTTTTCTCTGCACCCAAATATTCCTCATTTGAGCTTAAGCTGTCAGAAATGGGTTTTCGCCACATGAGACCGCCGATTATTTCCATTAGAGCGATTTTTCCTCTTGGGGTGCCTCAAAAATAACGAGTGTTACTTATTACAAGGAGCCCTAAATTCGATCGGGACACGTCATTAACGAAGGAAGCAAAAAGTCTGGATTATTTCGCATATTCATAAATCACCCCGATGCATGGGAAAATTGCGATGAATAGAGCAGCATTTTCTCCATTCAAACAAACAATTCGCCCATAAATGGATTTCGTTTTTCCATTGAAGGCTTAATTGCGTGCCTGTGTAACAAAACCAGAGACGTGCGCCAAAAGCCGAAATATTCGTAGGGAAAATGGGGAAAAACTGAGCCTCTTTCGAGGCGAAAACCCCCGAAATAGTTCTCTGCTCTCGACACAGAGTAATCGCAGTTTAATGGCGCGGCGTTACAACAATTCCATCCGTTTGACTTAACACGGAAACCCGGAAACTTCATACACACCAAACCGAGAAATTTGTGGCCCAGTGTATCCCATTTTTGTTCATTAAAAAAAAAATGACCATCATTCCCCTGCGCAAGGCGCTGAAGTTTTTTAATTATGAACTTTCGCATCGGTCTGGGCCCCGAAGTGGGCATTCATCCATGGTTCCAAAGTTTTTAATTACGCTACTTTATGCATTATGCAGCAGGAGACTTGACGATACAGATAAAGCTTGCATTTCATCCCCACTAGAGTTATCCCCCGTTGCGATAATTACCCCCAAAACGTTCGCACATTTGCCGGTTTGCAGCGATCTATATCTATCGGGTACAAACTCCAAAATTGAAAACCCAGTTTAATGGTGTATCGTCCGGGTCATGATATATGGACAGGTCGATGTAAAGCATGTTGGTCCGAACATTAATCACTCGCGAGTCCCGGGGGTGAGCCTGCAGCGTTGCCAAAACTCCTGTTAGGTCTTCAAAATTACTGCATCAAAGACTAACCGCTACGTTGATTATTCCAGTGAGTAACTGTGCACATACGTGTTAGGACTTAAGAATGTCTGCTGGCAACAGCGCACATCAGCCCTTAAAAGCCATTCACAGGGCTTCATTATACAGGGAACGATATGACCAGCAGTGGCTGCCCTTTAATTATAGGTACGTCACAGTTTAATTTCCGGGAGTACGTCATCAGGTATAATGGTTCGGATGCGGTGGCTCCAATATCTGAGGGTCGCGATTCGAATTGGCTTTGAGGCTGCGACGCTTTCCTGCCTCAAAAATGGTAAAAAGGCGAACTTCCCGCGAATAACCCTTTGGTGGTGCATTTGACATAGCGGGACCTTTTCGAGTTCGAGTGGCCCATTAGACACAGTCTGCCACTCGCATCTGAGCCCGCGACATGTACGACTTTAATTAATCGGTTCCGGTGTTCCGAATCAGCTGGCCCTTTGAAGGCCCTCTCACAATATGGTAGTTGAATTAGATTGACATGTTTTCCCGATGAGCACTTCGGCAAAAATAAAAAGGGAAACGCAAGAAAAACGACGCCCTTTGTCTTGTGTTAGTAGGTAGTGGCCCTTTGGTCGGAGGTAATTAGGTTTCCCTATAGATCCGGTGAATTATAAGAATTTAGGTTATTGACTATCTAGGGCTAAGTCATAAACTTCTGAAGCTTGCCCTGAAGTGGGGCTACGGGGGAATCCAGGGAAATTTCAATGTGAACTAAGAGTATGGAAAATCTTCCGGGATTTTTAACTCACCTCAGGAGAAATCGAGATTTAAAATTTTAGGGACAATTTGAATATTTAACTCGGGAGCCGAACAATTCAGATCCAGCAAAAAATCTCTTCATTATGTGTTAAATGTGTTAAACGCAATTGTTATGGTTTTTTCATTTTCCGTGCCTACTTATAATATTCGTAATAAAATCCCCGATGCACGTCACAGCCTTAAACGGCGATAACGTTACCACATTGTGAAAAAAAAATTAGTGCGGAAATTGGGAATTAAGAGTGAAATTTTTAGAACAAAAACGCGTTATAGACATACATAAAATTTAAACGTTTTCACTTATGTTAATCATCAAAATCGCTATAATTACTATCACTGCTTTCATCAAGTTGCCGAAAAATATAATCAGTCAAAATGGCGGAAATAAAATTTTGACGGCAACGTCGCAAATTAAGACGTGGTGTCGTCAATCTGTCGATAATAAAATTCGAATTTAGCCAATATTTACAAGTTTAATTGAAATAATAATTTGCTATATTTGTGTCAGCTATAAAGTAAGATGGAAAACGTCATAGCATTTTCATTAACAGGCCAAACTTTAACATTTAGCCTAAATCACGTTGGCAGTTTTGTACATTGCCTTCTGGGTAATTTGTGACGTGCAGTAACTTCACAAGAATTATGTAGACTCTTTACCAGAAAAATCAACTATTGTTAACTGATACGCTGAATTTAAACGCGGTTGTACAAACACCGATTCTATTGAACGCTTTGGTCGCCCAAAACCGGCAGTTGTTCCGAAAAACATTAAAAAAAATTATAAAATAATTTGGAAAAACTGTAAGGTAAAGTCGCGTGAGATAGCTGACACTTTAAAGATGTAAGAAGATAATGTGCTTAGAATTTTACACGAACATTTGAGCATGCGTAAGTTGCTTTCGAAGTGGGTGCTACGTTTACGCACACAGAACCAAAAACAACAATGCGTCGACGATTCAGACCGCTGTTTGGAGCTGTTGAAGCGAGATAAAAAATATTTCTTTTGTCGATGTGTCACAATGGATGAAACATAGATCCACTATTAGACACCTAAATCAAAAAGATCGTCAGCTGAGTGGGCAGCAGCCAGTGAAAGTCATTCAAAGCCACCAAAAACTCAAAAGTCAGATGACAAGATTATGGCATCCGTATTTTGGGACGCATGGTATTTTGTTCATCGACTATGTTGAGATACGTAAAACTCTCAATAGCGAATATTACATAGTATTATGGGATCGATTGGGTGTAGAAACCAAGAAAAAATGTCTTCACATGCAAAAGAAAAAAGGCTGTTCTATCAAGGCAATGCCCCGTGTCACAAATCAATGAAAATGATGGTTAAATTGAATTAATTACGCTTCGAATTGCTTTCTCACCTACCGTACTCTGCAGATCTAGCCCCCAGAGGCTACTGGCTTTTTGCAGACATCCAAAAGATGGTCTAGGGAAAGAAATTCGGCTCAAATGAAGAGGTGATTGCCGAAACTGAAGCCTAATTTGAGAGCAAAGACAAATCGTTCTACAAAAAAGGCATCGAAAAGTTAGAGGAGCGTTGGAATGAATGTATCACTCTTGAAGGAGAGTATGTTGATGAATGAAGGCGAATTTCTAAAAAAAATTGTTTTTCTTAGTTAGACCGGAGACTTATTGAGTGATGTATTAAGACATGATACACGATTTTCACCTCTTCTCGTGGTTGATGAACCATAGAGTGCACCTCTGAGGCGCTCAATCTTCTAGACCCTTTAGGGCGATTTCAATCTAAAATAGAAAATTTCTAATTCGTCTATAACTGATGATTCTAATTACATCCTCGGACAGAGCCGCATCAAACTGGGGGGGCTCCAGCTATAAAGTGCTTAATCCACTGTAACAAGCTATTAAATCGAGATTATAGGACCACAAAACAAGCCTCTAAATTAAAACCGAGTTAATCAATGCTCGATGCAAATGTAGCCGAGTATCTCCCATAACGATCTGGGAACAAAATGTTTCTACACTTCATCTATCAAACGTTTGCGCTCGTCTTATCTCCGAGAACAAAATGGTAGCTGGTAACGTTGCTCCTAATATACATATTACATCCTCTGTTATCTCTCGTCCTGAATTAATTTTCGGATAAGCGTCATAGTTAATTGATGAGGGTTAATTCTTGTTTCTTGTTCTTCTCTCGGGTTCGATCGCCTCGACGTGCGCCACTCGCAAAAATGTAAATCCGTGACCATCTGGCTCCATCATGGAGCCGCATGCGGAATCATATTAAATGCAGTTTTTTACCCACCCCAAATGTATTTGAAATAATAAATAAATCTCTTTTTAATGACTTCGGGCGCATCTGCGGTCCCATATGGGCAAAATGCCCAAGAGATGCAGCCAGGCAGTGTCTGAGTGCCTCTCGAGGGTCCGGAATTTACGCTCCACAAAGCCATATAACTATTAATTAAATATTAATTTAATTAGCATTAATTCTGGCTTTGTTCGAAATTTCTAATTGCTACGAATTTCACGCTACGTCCAGTACGAGTGATGTCAGGTATTAAATTAAACGTGTTTTTGTTCCATAATAGCTAATTTCGGAGCCAGTTCCAAGTGGAGTGTAATCGGCACACAAAATGATTAATTCGGCTTAGTCAAGTTCGTTGGTCTCATTAAGGAATCGCCCTGACAAACTGGAACTAACTAATTGATCGGGAATATGCAAATCTATTCACTGATCCAAAGAACAACGCTCAGGAGTACATACCTACAGTCTCGTTCAAGCGGATCAAAGATCGAGATGATGTTTTCAAGGTCGGATCGATTATTTTTTTCAGATTTAAAAAATATTAATAATTTTACAATTATTAATACTACGCCTCGGTTATAATGTTAAAATCACATTAGAAGGCTTAGTAACATCATAAAGCAAGGGAAATCGCCGCCTATACAGGGTGTCCGTTTCTAGAGCTCAACCACCACCAAAGAAACGTGGTGGGTTAAATTCAGTCAAAGTCACGCGATTTGGAGCTCATAAACGTGCCGTTTTAAAATTTGAAAAAATTCGATAACTTTCGGAGGTATTCGAAAAAACCTGAAATTTTGGGGAAACCTTTTTATTTTTTCCTTAGCTTATTTGGCGAGGAAATTCATAGCAATTGACGCTTCGTCATTACAACTTTTCTTCTTCTACAACGTAACTACGTTATGTTGAATCCGATTCCGTTTATGTTTGAAATCCGATGTTTCGATTTTCGTGCACCATTAACTTTGTTTTTTTTATAGGTGCCATCATGATTGAAACTGCATTTATTTCGAAAACTGCAAGAGATAATTATGAACTTATTTTGAAATCAAAAATCAGAATTTCAACTTTATAAATTTTTTTCTTTACTTAGATAGTGCGTTTTTCACTGCTGTCACTAATGCTGGTCAGTTGATTCTTACTTCTCGTCTTACTCCAATTTGACCCTACAGAAATCTGCATAACCTAAAGGTGGAAACATCCCCCGCACATAATTCCCCAGGAAACGTCCAACACACACGCGAGCCAATCAATTATAGATGCCGTTTATGTTTGGGGCTGTTTTACATCCCGAAATTTCGTATTCCGTTTTATCTTCAGAATTTTTTAGTGTCCGGCACTTCTCGTTTACGGCCGTTTTATGCGCACTAAACGGTTCAGGGCTAGACCTTCTCGTAATGGATTAAAACAAAATTTAACCGAGCCGAGAGAAGTAATCTTTCTACCAAAATAAACGCTTTCTGGCCGAAATGGCGAACGCCCCATCTAGAAGCAAATCTTAAAAGTAATAATGAATTCTAAGTGCTCCATGTGGTGGTGTTGCTTGATTTGTTTATATGTATGTGCGCTTCTCGGTCCTAAAACGGGGGGAGTCGTGGTTAATTTTGTCAACAGCGATATAAAATGCTTAAACGCCCGTAAATTTTTACTAAACAGGATGGCCATAAATCTAACAACTAGCAGAGCAACTGCCACGTGATCGTTGAGACATTAACTGCCTTCTGGAGGTGCTTGCTTGAATGTTTACCAAGTGAAATTAATTACCAAACAACCGTTTAACCTGCTCTAATCAGAAATCATATGGTGATAGTGAATTCATAAATATTCATGAAAGTGAAACTATGGCTCTATCCATCTCTGCCAAGAGCCAAAAATTAATACGCACAACGATACATCACCACCGAGGGCCCCCGGGTGGATCGAATCGGCTCTAAAAACAAAACTCCATCGGCTTTATCTTTGTTTGACCAGATCGGGGCAAAATTGATTGCGTCTGCACGATCTCCGGGGTGTAAATCTAAAAAGACAGCAACACTTGTCTTGCCTTGTTTTGAATGCGTTCAACAGCTCCGGCGAGCGGATTCGTGCTGCGAACAATAAACATGCTAAGAGTTCGGTTTTTTTCTGATCACCGTCGGCCCTTTGAATTTCCGTCTACCTGTGTTTGATTCAGTTAAAGAAGCACCTCGAAAGGTGCCAACTATGTATATTGAGGCCGGCTATCGGATTCATGAGATCGGCGATTTCGTACCGGGTTTTGTGGTTGCCGCCAATGGGTATTGTCCTCAGTGTCCATTAAGTTAAAACCTCGACTGAATTCCTCTTTCGATACGCTCGGTAGTAAATTCTGGACTAAGCAGAACAATCTACAGCTATTGCATACACGCCAGATTTAAGACCTTTTGAGATTTTCGGGCGCGACTGTCAGAAACATGCAGCTTCATAACGGTTTATCAACACATTTATGACAAAATTCTTAGCTATTCATAGCACGAACCGCTCAGCTCCTCATCGCCCTACACCAACCACTCAGCTACTCATGGCATATCACAATTCTAGATTTCGTCATCAGGCAAATGGGCAAATTGGTGATTTCCGACTGGTGGTTCTCGTGTTCTGGGTTCTTCGCTCTGCTTGGTGTTTATTTTTTGAATAGAAGCAGCGCAATTGCAATCACACGTTATCGTTGGGTCGTTTTTCTGACCATGGAAACTCGGTTGTGTTGTACTACACGAAATGCGCCCATAAAATATGCAAAGAAAGTGTTTAAGGCCGCCGTGGCGTGCATAATAAACCGTACAAAGTATTTGCGAGTCCATTAAAAATGCATACATTGTTTTGCATTGTGTATAGATAACGCCACCGAGGCAGACCTTTTTAAATATTTAAAGGAAAACCCCGGTGAAAAAGCTGATTTATATGCAAATGGACTGCGAAGTCGCCAAGACTAGGTGCTGAAAAATTGACGGGGGGAGACCTCCTAAATCACAGCACACTTTCCTCCCGTAGGTGCAGACTTAATTGCCATTGACATCTTCGCTTAATATAATATGAATTATGAGCCTAAATAATTAACATTCATACATTACGCTGGCAATTAATACCCCATCATTCAGTCAAGAGAAAGCGAGAGAGGACGATTAATAGCGATCACGGAGCATATTGCTCACTTGTCTCTATCAGATGTGTCCCATATCTCCCCTCGCACTTCCACCCGCCTCAAACCCTAGATTAATTCTAAGCGCAGATTAATTTGCGGTTTTAATTAATATTTATGGAGAGGGAGCCATTATTTCAAATTATTTTTCCCGCATTAATCATCCTCTTTAAGGGTTCTGCTCGAATGTGCGTATTTGTTCTGCCGAGTGGATCGTTTTTGAACCGTAACGCAACTTTAGCGTATCGGATTTTTAGTGATTTCTGGTGGTGGGAAAAAAGGGGGCGTCCGCTGCGAAAACTCTTCAAGGGTTCATTTGGACAATTCAGGGCAACGTTTCGTACTGATAACGTCGACACAAATATTAGGCTCGCGTTGAAAGTGAAATTAACCGAAATTCGGGCCCAAAAACTGTTTTAAATTACCTTTTTTCTGGGCACGTAATCTTTATCTTCGGTTTTATGGGTTCGTCGGAAAAACGGGGAAATGTCGAGTATTCAAACCGTTTTTAACTGTTTTGGGGCCAAAGAGCATTAAATTATTCAATTTCCGCGATGGCGGGGGAATTCCGGTCGGGACTTCAAGATATAACTGTAAGAAACTGCGATGGACGAAGGGGGCGAACGTACCTTCATGGCTATTACGAACAGAATCATCTTCGGGGCCAGGATTCTTGTTGGTGCCATGGTTACCGAGACACGGAAAAATGGAAAAATGTCGTTATTCAGATAAAAGTCGCCCATTAAATTCGTCTCGGCTGAAGGCCTTTTCCCTGAAAACAACACTCCTCCAAGGACAAACCAAACAAAGTCGTGGAAAACAGAGGCGTCACGTGCCCTAAAACGAGAGTAGCCATTTTTTAAGGGCCGCATCGATCACTCTCATAAGCGACCAACCCTCCTCGAACGGGAGGAATGTGTGCCCTGTCAAATCAACTCCGGACCGGAAAATAAATAGGAACTGGCCCTCGTAGAGAAAAGTTTTCCCAAAGTTCGATGATGGCACCTGAAATCCAATTCTCGAAGACCGACGGCATTCCCAAGCTCATAAGACTCTTAAAAGATGAGAAGAGGGGCATTTGCGTAAACGAGCCTCGAGAGTAATTGTCAGTTGTGGTATACACTCCATCATTTTACACGTTTTTGTGATGGTGATGTATTAAGTTATGTTAAATTCGTCGTTTTTGCCATCAGTGCCAGCAGGGGTCCTTTTGTGCCTCAGCTGAGGCTTGTTAAACTAATTAATGTTGAGACACGCACGGCAATTGTGCCGTTGTGTAAAGGTACGCGTCTAGGGTTTGAAGTCTCTGTTCGATTCAGACAAAAACCTCATATATTTTACGTCTCGACTCGTATTTTTCGCATAAAACTCCTCACTCTCGTATTCCCCCGATATATTGGCATTATCTCGGAATCGTACAAAAGACCGCTTTGTCGAAAACATATCAATCAAACGCGCATCCAGCTCTGACTGGATAACTCAATTCAATATTGTATCTCAAATCACTTTATGTCTGTGACTTGCGATTCTCCATATTGAAGTCTCCTCTATTATGCTATCGGAAACAAGAAGTTTAGCAGACTTTCAACACCCTCAGGAGATGCCTGCACGGTGAATTGGTCGTTAGAGCCGGCCGCGGCGATGTTTGGCCCAAGGCGGAATCTCGCTGAAAGACTTTGAAATGACCAGAAATACCAGCAAAATTCCCTTTTTCCTGCCTCCAGTCAATCCCATATTTTCAGAGGGATCTTCGTAATGTTCAAAACGGCGCGGATTAGTATAGGAACTTGTGGTCAAGAACTGCTGTAAAATGATGATGCGCTATACAATATTTTTTGGAATATTTAGTCCGATAGAAATATCGTTTTGCAATATTCCTCGCCTATAAAATTGAACGACTCTGCTTTTAAAGTGGAGTGAATATGGTGTGCCTTTTGCCGTTGTCTAAAATAGGTAGTAATGTACGTATCGAGAAGTTAAAACGAAATAGCCAAGGAAATGATAAATGAATCTAAAAAATTGCTTTTAAATTGTAACAAAAACAAATTCCAAGTATTTTGTCCAAAATACGAAAGGATGATTTTTTTTCTATAAAAGAGCGCAAACAACAAAACATTAATATTATGTTTTTGCCGAAAGATAGTGGGGCTTTTTGCTTTAATGTGTTTGTTTATATTAGAACAGGGCTATGTAGATAAAGGCGCAATATTCTAAATTCCATGTATTTTGGCCAATACTGTACATATATAACATATCCAGCGTAAGAATGGTTGCACGTCACCACGGTGAAAATCCGCTGCATTGCCAACTTGTAAATATTATACCTGAACACATATCTTACGGCATTATCAACTTTAAACTTCTAACGTTTTTGTTCTTAGAACAGTTTTGAAAACTGGTAAAAACCCAGAAACTTTTTAAAAATTCAAAAAATTTGAACTGTAAACAGTGCGCTAAAGCGTTAAAGAAACAAATCGCAAAACGATGTTTGAGTAACGGCAACGTCGCAATATTTTGCCAACATAATTTATGGCGCGAAATTTAAATTCGCATAACGACGCATGTTGTTGTTCCGCATGGTCGGTTAGCAATGACATTACGTCACTTGTGGCCACTGCACCAATTTTGCAGTGCAACCATTTTTAAGCTGGATACATTATAGAACCATGAATGAGTTAATTTAATCATGCAACACTACAAATGGGCGACAAAAATTCAATCCTTAAACGCCCTTTGCCGGCGCCACTGGTTTCAGTTTGTTTACACCTACGAGTACAATTATATTTCTGATCGTGGAATGAACGTTTTAAAAGATTAAAACTTTATTCATTAGAGCGATACAAGATTCTTTTACAACAACTACATCTAGTTTGAATATCAACTTATAACTTACTGTGGTTTACATGGTTCTGCCTTTTATAGTAAATATCTGCTGATATGGCTAGACTTAATATTCGTCATTTTGGCACGTACAATAGACGATGAATCATATTCAGATATTACGAAGTAAGGCGAAATAGCCATATAACTGTACCGGTCTCAGTGCGACGCGCCGGCGCATCTCGAATATTCGTTGTTTCGGAACCCAAGCTGAGGCAATATTCATTTTGGTCCGCTGGTTTAGACATCCGAAATGTTACCGGGTCCCGTCACCAGATAGTCGAGGAAGCTAGTGGCTATGATTTCATTTTGCATCGTCATATTTTTAAGCATTCCTCCTATAAGCGAGGTTTTTAACAATATTAAAAATACTATACAGCGTGTTTCAGAACTATGGGATCAAAGTTCTAGGGATTGTCCAGTGCAACAATAGAAGACATCTGAGTATAAGAACCCACGTCTGCATAAGGCACTACGGCCTTATGAAGCTTTAAGATATTTATGTGCAAAAATGTGTTTTATCGAGTTTTAGTACGTTTTATTTTAATTTGTTGGTACAAAATAACATTAGAGTAATTGCTCCAAATGCCGTCCGTAAATTTCGTTAGTATAGACAATATTGGATCGGTAGAGGTGGTCCAGTTCCCTGGCCTCTTAGGTCAACCGACCCAACACCTTCAGAATTCTTCCCGTGGGGACATGTCAAGTCTCTGATTTGACATGTGAGTTATGAAACGCTAGTGGAAACAGAGCAGGACCTGATCGCACGAATCACTGCGGTATTTGAAGTCATTCAAAACGATTATCAAATTTTTAGCCAAGTCCGCAGAAACCATGTACGTTGTTTAAACAGGTGCAATGAAGTTCAAGGACGACATTTTCAACAATTATTGTAGTACTATTTTGTATAAATAAATTAAAATGAAACGTGCTAAAACTCGATAAAAACATTTTCGCACATAACTATAAGTACTAAGTAACTATCATAAGACCGTAGAGCTCTAGGAAGACATGCGCGGACACGGCTTCTTATACTCAGATATCTTCTGTTGTTGCACTGAACAATCCCTAGCAGTTTGACCCCATAGTTCTAAAATACCCTGTATACCTGAACGTAACACAAATCGACCAATCAAGCACGTCGAAAACGAAAAATGGTCGGTACATCGCCAATCTATGTTAATGCCTCAGCATGACGTAACCTGTCACTGCGACATAATCAAATGTTCAAAAGCCAATGGCTCCTAAGCCAATTAAGTGCTCATGTCTTGTACCTCATACACCTGCGTTTCGGATGTTTTCGATTTGAAATCAGGTGATTCGGATTTAGGGGAGTGCTCTATCCCGTCTATTGAGCTTCTCTGTATATGAAAATAACCATACTTCTCACACCCGCATAGGTGCTTTGCACGGTCTAATTGATCGCTAACGCGCATATCAGACAGCGATCTTTGCAAAGGGCCCTCGAGTGAGATTTGAAAGGCCCTTTTGTGCGTCTAACGAGCCACTGACAGTCGCATTGTTAATGCTAAGACATGCCTCGCAAAGTTCGTCCTCGACAAGTATAAATGGGGGCCTAATAAAACCCATAAAAGTTCGAAGGTAAGGAGGAGAGTTCTCTGGAAAACAATAATCGGAATTCGGAATGACCGGTCGCACATTAAGGGGAATCGATAGATGGCTTCAGGCCAAAGTGCCTTGCGAAAGTTGGGCGCAAAGTTAGTAACTTATACTTGTGTCCCCGGACCAGCATTCAGCAGGGGCATCACAATGAACTTTGAAATTCACATTAGCTCAGCCAGGTTCCCGAATGCTGGATGGTATTTCTTTCCCGTGCATAAAAAGGAGGCGAACGTCGGCCCCACAGTGCAGGACATGGATAGGTACAACTGGTTGCGCCGCATATTTTCATAGATACGGAAGCCCCCTGCGATCGAGCTTTTGGTTTCCCGAATCCTGGAACATAGCCGGTCTGGAGGACTTTCGGACCGGTCACAAGATGCAATATACACTCGGAATAGTTAATTGAAACACAGCTCCGGCGACGTGGTGCCTTGGTAATGACGTTTTGCAGCACGCCGCCGGATTATTCTCGAACTTTCGGTACACTTTTGTCTCTGCACGGAATATTTAACTTGATAAAGCGACTTCGTCTTTTGAGGGAGTTTCTGTTTCGGACAAAGTTGTCTTTGGAAAAGCTCCTGCCAGCAGATTCAATTTCCCCGTTCCTGAAGTGGATGAGATAAGGGTGGCTATTATTCAGTTCATGCTTCTTTTAAAGAGCCACCCCCCGCCCGTCCGTTGCAACAGAGTGAGAATGTTTTACAATGATTGAGCTGTCTCACGTTTTTCACGAAACCGTTTTTGAATCTTCCCCGTGACAAATGCACTTTTCTCCTAAACAAAATAATCCAGCATTGCCTCGGGGCAAGTGGCCCGACACTCATCTCTTCCCCGGGAAAAAAACAATTCCTCCAGATTAATAATGCATAGGGCTTGATTGTGTTCCTGGCACTTTCGGGCCGCTCCATTTATATTTCACAACCTGAGAAATTTACCGAATACGAACTCAAAGGCGTCAGCCCTTTTAAGTGAAAAGTTATCTAGTTTAGAAAGGAAAAAACACCTCTACTCCAAATTAACCTCCAACTCTTCTTGTCTCTCTAAGGACAGCACCTGCTGATAAAGGTCATATATTAAATTATTAACCCCGTCATCTGATTGAGCTGAGCCAATCCAGCGATTTCCCCGAAGTGCCGTTTGAGTCCTAAACCGCTGGTTAGGCGCGGAATAGGGAAATTGATGTGGGGGTTTGCACCTCTGGATCAGACCGTCCACACCAATCCATTACGAGCTTCATAAATCGAATTGTTACTGGGGCACAAATTATTCGAGCCCATCGGGTTCGTTTATTTATGGCGGGCGATGGGTGTTTCGGCGGGTCGTTAAAACGTGAAAACTTATAATTAAATGTAAATGTAAATATGAAAAAACTACATCGAGGAGAGTTAGTGTAGCATGGGAGAGGCGCCAATTAAACTTATGATTTATCTTCGTTAGGGCCGGTTAATTGTCGGCATATGTTTGGGAAGGCCTATTTGTACATGTCTGTTTCTGAGTCTGTATCCAATAATCCGTATTACTTGACAAGTGGAATTGGATGAAGACAACAATGGATGGGAATTGCAATGACTTACCGAGGCGCAGCTGTTGCGAGGGACTGCTGGATGAGCTGGATCTTGTGGGCTCTTGAAAAAACAAGTAGAAAAAATCGTAAATGGACAGCGTCAAGTTGAATGTCATTTTTGTAGCATTTAGATAAAATTTCCAGCCCGTTGAACATGAAGTTTTGAGAAATATCTATGTATCTCAAATCTGGGAGGAGCACAGTCCCCTTTAGATATATGCTCTCGGAAAATATCTTAAAAATTCGAGATTCAAATGCCTGAAAAGCAGCTCCAAAGAGTGGAATATATTGAGCGATATCGCTGCAATAAACACTAATAGCTATTGACTTTTTTCAGTTTCCACTTCTCTAGAGCTCAACGAGCTACTTCTCCATATAGCGCTATTGACGCACTTGAGGTGTCACTTTTGCCCTCAAGGGCCTCAGCATCTGCGATTGTATGGTAAACATTCGGTTATAATTGAGTTGTAATTGTCAAACTACAAGCCGAGTGGTATCCGGCGTGACTCGTACAAATGTGTGTGATGATTTGTTTGCTAATGTTGCCGGGGTGAATTGAATACGAAATTATGATTGTCATGCGAACACAATGTATTTTATATTTGCCGAAGAAGAAGTGTAAACATGGCCGTATACTGCAACACAGTTTCATGGCATATTTATGCTTGGTAAGCGACAAAAGAAAACATCCACCTTGTCTGATAAGAGAGGAAATTCGGGGCGCCACTTTACAACTCGAATTGATAAAACTTCACGCCGTCCCATGACATCTCACAATACGGCGCTAATGCACCGTCTGATAAAACTCCTATGGAACTTCACGGGGGCAGGGGCGGTCCCGAAGGGGCCCCATCAATATTAAAATATGAAAATTGGGACTCGACGCGGAAGACGTTTTATTTCAGCAGAAATTCCATTTGATAATTGACGTGGCCAAATTCAATTAGCGACTCATCCGACTAGCTGTTTTCGCGTTATGCAAATTCGCCTTCGCGAGCCGCCACTGGCAGATTCATATTAAAAAGCTCCGTTGCGCTTAAAAACTCGCCCATTAAACTAATTACGCCTCTTAACCCGTTGCTCAACAGAGGCCTTTATTGGTCTTTATAGGTGTTATCTTGAAGGTTATTATTAGTTTAGAGCAAAGGATATTTGGGTGTGTAATTAAAAGGTCGTAAAGCTTGAAAGCGACAGACAATGCTCTCTCTACATCTGCAGAGTCTGGTTTGACCCGGGAAACACCACAACAAACTTATTGATTGGGGGCATTAAATGTGCATCATCAAAACGCCATAAAACATTTCACTGTAATTAAACCTACAAATATTAATGCGGCAGTAATAACTTTAATCAATATTTTATTTGATCATTGGACGCAGCATTTTGTTAGCTTTTGGGCAAATTTTCCAGGATATTTCAGGGTTTAATGACATTTATAGCAATCTCCCTGCTGCAAACATCCTGCCTGTGTTAGCTAGTTTTGCATTCATTGCCATATGAGAAAGTTTTTTATTTTTCTGATTGGACCTATGTTGTTGCACCTCATTTCCAGCTACTTTTAATCCGAAAATCATTGGCAAAATCAGGTTTTTGCTTACGACCTTCTGATTCCAGGAAAACGGGCTTTCTTAACTCCCGCATGCATGAGCGACTCGTATCACCTCGTGAGTAACCTTTGTCTTTTTCTAATTAGACTCAAGTTGTCGCACTTCATTTCCAGCTGCTTTTTGCTCAGAAACTCGTTGGAAAAATCAGATTTTTGACAACGAAATCCCAGCTTCAAGAACACTCATCGTGGTCTCATTCCTGGTAATAAACGTGTCATCTCTTCAATAACAGCCACTAAACGGGGTCAAGACATGCACAGCATTTGAAATCTGTGCAGTTGGTTATTTATAATAATATCAAATGTCAGGGCAGGCCTTTGTTCTAGACCCATTGAAAATCCCCGAGCAAAAAAAGTGCGTTGATGTGAACAGAGCTTTAACACGAGCTGAAATATTAGACGACGTGCAAAAAGCGGAAGTCTTTTCTTCCTCTAGCACAATGCCGGGCTTTCAATGGTGATTACCTCGGTAATGGAGAAAGGTACATAAGCAAATTGTCCCCGAACCGCCCCTGGATACGCCGCAGATTATAATGCACTCTAATTCTGGCGAATCTAGGCCCGCACGCCACACCTGAGCCCTCCATAATTCATACGTAAGTGAAATTATTAGGTCTACTCCTGGACACTTATAAATTGCTGGATATAAACTGGATTAGGCCCGAGGCACTTTCGTCTCCAAATCTCGTTTTGCTCGCACCTGTGCCCCTGTATATTTACGTAGGCCGTGCGGGATATTGAAATTGGGAATATTTTATGAAGATTGTTAACCAGAGTGCCTCCTGAGGGAAAGGACGCTCAACCTCATAAGGAGGAATCATTTGGCAGCGAAAAGTGAAACCTTCGTTGCCTCCTGGCCCCCCATAAATCCGAGTCCCAGATTCGGTCATCCTCACGGGGAACGTTGGAATCGATATTAAGAACATAACGTGGCCTGACATAAATCCGCGGATTATAGTAAAACGCGCATTCGGATTTAATATTCTGTCACATAAATCCCTAATAAATTATCCATCTATATTGTGGCTGTAAGCCCTTAATAAAGCCCTTTACAGCTGTGGCCGCCATAATTCGGTCACCTCGCCGAATTCGCTTACGACCGACGTTTCGATCTTCTGATGCCGTCTCAGACTCGTTGACAGCACCAAATTAGATCAATCCTGTACCAGACATGGGCGGCGGGGTCGGGGGGAATAATAATTATTATTTGAGGAAATAACCGAAAAGCGGGTCCGTTCTTTTGTTGTTTGGGATTGTTCCGAACAGAGCAGCGTAATTGTTCCGCCGCCGCCATTTACAGCGCCACGAGAAACGCTTCTTTTGTTCGGGGTAATTGAATCTTGCCCCGCGATTGTGGGGCTCGCCAGATTGTATAAACGTTACCTAGATTTCGAAATCAATTAGCCGCCGGTTGTTTCTGCCAGACGAGTGGGCTGTTTGTTGCTTAGATTTCGCCTTTGCCAGGCCCTTTTATCATTCATACAATAAGCAGGAACCGTGCTCCTGGTGCAGCCTGCAGCGGCTTAAGCTAATTAGGTGTCAGGAATCGACAACTCTGTTCCTCGCCACACAAATGAGTCTCTCAGGAAGAGGCTCCCGTCGATGGTTTCAATCAGGAAATTAACTTGAAGTTTCCAACTTTTTTCTGAAGTCTTTCGGGAACAAGAGGCGCCACTGACTTTTGCTAACACTCAAATCTTCAATACTCTTCTACATAAATAACCTCCAAGAGCTCAGTAGCAGATATTTTCTTATTATTCCTTAGCAGGGTCGATATGACCAAGCTCGCGCTACGACACAACTTTGTGGCAGACACACAAAGCTCCTGTATTTCCCCATAAAATGCACAAAAACAAAAAAATCTGTCTGAAATTTCTTTTGGGAATCATCCAGACGAATTCCTAATTTTCAATCACACCAGAAAAATTATGCAAGAATCGGTCCCGTTGTTCTGGGGCCCATTTCAATTTGCGATTCTGGCTAATAGCTCAAAACCTTTCAAGCGTTTTTGCTGCATCCACCGCGGGAAAGGCACCATCTAACATTTTTCTCTATCGTTTCTCAGAATATAGACTTCAGCCTGTGGAAATAGCACAGATTCTTATCGCACTAAAGACTTCCTCATTGTTGAGGGTTACTTCAGTGGGTGAGAAAAAGAAAAAAGGGAGCACCTGATTACAACACGATATATTACGGACTAACTGTTTAAAAAGAACACACATCCAAAGGAACACTAAAAACGCTGACCTCGCATATACGTTTGGCGGGCCGCCTTATCAATATTATTGCTTTTAGGCAAATTAAGGTTTTCTTTCTTCAATACTCATGTTGCCCACTCGCGATTGAATGCCGAAAATAAAAGCGAAATTCAATAAAATAATGATACCGACGAACACAAATTTCGAATTAATCGTTTCGACGCACGTTATGAACCTCTACCCGCGGAGTTGCGTAATCTCTTTCAGTTTCTGAGATACGGAGCCATTTTTGTAATTGCTTTTGGCCTTTTGAGAATGCTGTCACATGGAGGACCCTACAAATGCTTTCCCACGACCCCAATGGGGAGATCGACATCGCTCTGTTAAATCGAAAAGTGGCCCCTCAGAAATTTTGGATTTTTCCGAACGATTTCAGAAAAAAAGGGGGGAGGTAAGTATTTTGTGCCAATCCTCAAAATTTGTACGCCGATATCTCGGGAACTCGAGGAGCAACTGTCTTGAAAAATAGGTAAAATTAGTTGTCTCTATACGCTCTATGACCTTGCACACATTTAGTAATTTTCGTACTTATTCTTGCGAGTTTACGCGTGCTGTAAAATTAAAGTACCTACATGTCGTTTTCCAAGGCCCCAGGGCCTCAATTGGTGCGTTCGCGTTCGATCTCACGCCATCACACTGAAAAGCGGGTCTCAAAAAGGTTTTCGTCTTATAGGTGGTTTGCCAAAGGTCGATTGTTTACGTGGTACCACCCTTCCAACTAATAGCAGAAAAACCTTTAGGGCATACAAAAACGTGCCGAAATAAAAATTCAGACCGCCATAAATTTAAAGTGCAGGTAGAAAGGGCGATCTAACATTTACATGTTCGAAATGAGAATGGCTCGTTGTTCAGTTCACACCTCGTTTGTTATAATAATGGAAGGGGAGCATCGACCATCATGTTCCCCAAATGGGACTTTTCTCCATTTCCATGCGGTGTTGCCGCATTACGCTGATGCCATCGATATCTCGGAAACGACCGCGGGAATTATTCACGTCGAAACTACACTACTATATCCGTCTTATTCCATCCAACCGCATACCATCGCAGAACTAATTGTGTATTTACCCATTATATCGGAACGTCTAATAGAGACAATGGGCTCATTGTGCGCTTTGATGAATGGAGCCCCGACAGAGGCAAACGTTTAGGGAAATTAGTTTCAGTATTTAGGCAGACGAAGGATTCCTTGTTAAATTAAGGGCTAGACGAAACGGATTCAACTTGTGCCTAAGAGATGCTAATAACACACTTCCGTGCGCAAATACAAAAATTAAATTAAACCGCACTATAGTCGATAAGGGAAAGGGCGTAAATGCCGTTAAAACCCATTGGCAATAAATAACTCGGGGGTTATATGTAGGGCGACATTTATATAAGTTTCGGGAGCACGTTCCCGGTGTTTTGACGTCAGATAATGCCATTTAGGACCCCTGACAGATGTCACCGCAATACGCTTAGTGTATCTAGGGGCTAGGAGTCACCGGGCAAAACTGACTGAGTACTCTAATTCACAATAACACCTCAATCAGACGCAAAACACAGATGTTCTGACAGCGGATAAGAGAAAAAAACAAATGGCTCCTTGATATAAAAGTTGTTTTAATGCCTCCCAAACATCATCCTTCAACTTCAGAGCCTTATCTGAGCGTCTATTCTTGTATCGGGGGGGCGGAGCGCCACCACGAAACCATTTTCTCAATTTTTCGACCTTCAAAACACGCGTTAAAGGTGAAGAGGTGAAGACCAGGTGGTTGCGGAGTACCGCTCCCCATTTAGCATACGACATCCATCTCGTTCCCGAGAAAACAAACGGCGAGTTTGACGGGTCTCGGCCTGAGACAAGTGAATGGTGAATAAATAAAAACATATTCGCATCGGTCACAGACAGATGTGACACGATTATTGAGAGTTATGGTCTTTGTTTATTTCCTTTCTACAGGGGGCGTAATAAATTTGTGATATGTGCGTTTAGAGATGACAGACGTGATCGAGCGTTCGGCAGCGGGAACCTGCGAACTGTTAATGTAATTTTGTCAAAGGACTTTGAGCGGTAAGTGACTCGCTGACCAGGGATGGAAGTGCGAATCAGGCATCTTCACGTAACAGTGTTGCTGACCAGTCTCCTTCGGAGGCCAGTCGAGAATCGCGGCAGCTTCGATCGTCATAAGCAGCAAAAGATTCTTCGTAAATTCCTCGCAAGGTTTCCCTCCTGCGGTTTATCAAAAATTCGATTAACTTTACATAGAAGGAAGAAGCTCGATGAACCGTTCTTGGCCTAAAGTCAGTAACTTTGGTCAAAGGGAGTCAGACTGGGGACCGCAAGGGGGCACGGGCTTGCCGCTACCCACGTAAGATTGAGTCTCGGGTGTTACCCAAAAACGGAGTAGAACCGGACGATCTTCAGGCGAAGTTCACGGAACGTTGTTTTAGCCGTTGGAGTATGGGCCCAGTGGGCCTCCTGATGGTAGTCAGAAAGTTTCTCTCGAATGGACATAGTTCATATAATGAACATAGTGCCGTAAATTCAACCACGTATTCTAGGTCCCAAAATATGACGAAAACGTCATATAATCATGTATCGAAAAGTGCTTCATTTTCGATACACAGGGTGTAAAATATTGGTTCGTGGTTTTTAATTAAAAAAATTTTATTATTAATATTTTCGAAACATTTCGAGATAAATTAACGAAATTTTGTACTTTATTATAACTTTTTGTACTCTTTTTGAGCCTCTATGAAGAAATTGTCACATTTTATATACATATACAAGGGGTACCGTTGTTAAAATTTGAAATCTCCAACAGTTTTCGAGAAAATGAAGATTTGACAAATCGGTGGAGACTGTGTTTTATTAAGTAAATAGAAGATTTAAAACTCAGTTGGCGTTGGAATGAAACAAAAAAACATTTTTGACATTATGATATTATATATATATATATATACTATGACATTTATGACAGTATTTATTAATAAAGGCTGGTGGTTTTTCGTTCTTATCGAAACAGTGTTTAACTACAATTACTGTTAAAGAAAATGAATAAAAAAGGGTTTTAAATCTGACGTTTATTTAATAAAATAAACCACGCCACTAACCTTGATAGGGGCTGGAAGCTCTGAAATTAGCTCCGAAGCGAGAAACGTAAAAACCGGGCTGCGTTCTCACGGCCCTGTTCTGAAAACTTGACTGCACTGAGTGGTGCAATCACGGTGGGCGTCTTTGCTGGCGCTACGTGGGAACCGAGCTTTAGTGAATCGACGCAAATCTCGAAGAAACCTTGCGAAGATACGGCTTGGAGATTAAAATTCCATAAGAAGATGTCTACGTCCCGGCTAAAATTCACCGCGAGTTACCGTCTCCGAAGCCCAATTAGCGAATCCCCGAGGCAGAAACTTAAAGCAAAAGCTCCGTCGACAAATGAAACAGAAGTCTTTCTTGTCAAAAAGCATTAGAGCCTCAAAACTAAACTTACGTGCCTCGAATGCGGACCGGATTCCCGAGTGCATCTGCCTAATATTTCCCCATACAATAAAATGTAAACGAACTTTCTTAATAACGAATTGTTCCACAGTACTTCGGCGGTAAAATTTCGCTTCCGCAAAGTCAAATTTAATTAAAGAAGCCCTTAACTCGGGGATTAATTAGTAAGATGACAGGCGCAATTCCTGTCAAGGACTTTAAGATAAATATATATGCGGTCCAATAATAACAGAGGGCTGAGGCGAGAGTCTACCTAAATTATAAATTGGGCAATTAGATTGCAGACTTACGCGGTTTTCCGGAGAGGGCTTAATATTGTGATTTATTCGGTTATGGCTTTTAGCGCAAAAGGGTTTTCTTCAGAGGCCCTAAATATGTACACGGAGGGGCAATAAAAGACGACCTTTCTGAAAATTCGTAAGTCTATCAAAGGCGGGATCATAAAGTTGGCCCTTTTCCTTCACGTGCGAGACCCGGTTTGGATATTTCACCGCCCGGGTATAATTCGGGCCCGACGCGGCAAAGTGAAAAATTAAATATTTAGAAAAGGTCTTAAGTAGCGTAAACAATACGTTTTTTCCACTCTTCTCCGGTCTGTTCGCTGTTTATTTACCCTTGGAGGAGGCATTTAGATTAAATGGTAAACACGTAATCAGTCTAAATGGAATTTACGACGTCCCGGCTTTTGAGACCCCGAAGATGAATTGCCCGTGTGATGAGAGTCTTTATCGCGGCGTGTTTACTTAACATACCGGGCAACTTAATGTCACTCGCATAGCGCAAACATTCGCTTTATAACAATATAACAACAAAACCGGCACGAAAGAGACATATTTTATCGACGCGGAGGCATTCGGGCTCATTATTTTTTCCTCCGACGACGAACAATGCAAGAGAATGCTGCACAAGCCGATTGTGATGTACGGTCGTATGTGAGCGTTTCGTTATTCAAACTCGTGGAAGTCTCTCTGTTTTTCTGCCCCGCCGTCGTTTTTCTGGAAAATAATGGCCTTCCATTTGTTTTAACATTAGAAAAATCGTCTCTCGTACGTTTTTCTAGAGGGGGACGTGGGAGACCGACCTTATTAAGTAGGATTCCTACGGAGACGTTTGAACAAGTCCCGCAAAAAGAGCAAAAAATTCGTTTGAGAGCCGACACACGCAGGGCCGAGAGATCTAAGAAATAAGAAATTACTGCTAATCACACAATTTTTTTCCGCGCTACTTTCTGACCTATTCCAACCTGTGTGCACGGGTCGATTCCTGTTCTACTTCTTGACGACGTATGTGCGATTTTACTGTTCTTTTTGTCCTTCTTGACACATCTCCAAATTTACGCATGAGAATTCTACTGAACAAGTCCAGCATCCCGCACCACTGTATACAAGATGCCCCAGAAATATTGGTACAAATGAATATAGCGTGCTAGTGCACGAATGAATATAGCGATTAACCTAAATGCCTTTTACGATGAAGGAGTGAAAACCCCCGGTGGCACTTGGGGCGCCGGGATTCCCCGGTCGGAGTTCACCCGGTAGAATGAAAACAAGCAGCTTTTGCATGAGGCAAGTTTAGCTGAGTTGTTTCTATGTTAGTGGGGATCTAAATTCAAGGAAACACCATATACTATCGTTGTTTATGTACCTCACCGCGACTTGCAGCAAGCTCCTAAAAGGGTTATCAATTTGGGTGCCAAAATCCATCCAGACAGCTGCCTGCTGCTCACAGTGTCTCGTCCTGTAAACTTTAAAGTTGCGCTAAAGTTTCCATTCTTTTTTACCGAAAGTATCGTACATACTCTTGAAAGTTTTTAAAAGTGCCTCGGGGCAAGAAGCCTTTAAAAAGGCTCCTTCCGTGGATTTCCAGGTAGCAGCAGATGTTGTTCGTGAAATATAGACCCAATTTCGGCTTAAGCTCGAAAGTGTGTTCGTTCTTATGGCGATTAAACAAACAGAGCCCCACCACTCAAAGACAAATTGGCTGAAAACAGACGTTTTACTGAGAGAGAAAAAAATGCAAAATAATTATTAAAATTCAAATTCGGTTTGAGATGAAGCGGGTCTAATTAATCATCCTCGGAGAAGCATCTGAGATTTAATTAAAACACTGGCATGTCTGGTACGTGACGGGCAATATTGCGCAAAACCGCGAAGAAGTCGGTCGGCTTGGAAAATTGACAAATGACCGTCTCCGACTTGGGGGCACTAAAATAAAAAAATTGGGGATCTCAAAGGGCTCATTTGTTCCGGCCAAAACAACAACATGTCTTGATACACGCGACGACACGGTTTAGCTTTTAGCGGAAGACAAACCGGGCCGAAGTGTTTCCTTCGGGGTTCGGGGTCCTAATCGTGAGTTATGTCTCTCGGAGAGGACCTTTAACTCTTTCGGCAGGGGTAATAAACCCAAATATGTCTCTGAGAGATTATAAAGCTGCCCGATGAAAAAATCCAACCCTTTAGACGGGAAATTCCCCAGCGTGGAATTTTAATTAAACAATCCCTGGACGCGGAATATAAAAGGCCGCTCTGGAATTCATACCTGAGCTGAAACTGTTTGACATAACTCCCCGTTCCAAGCACGCTTTCATTATCCTCCTGTGATGTCTGCAAACTTCCTGGACCGGTTGGCAAGCGAACTTCCGCGGAATGCACTTGCTGGTTACTTTCGAAAACGTGCGTTTGCATATTTCCCCGTTTTTACGTAGAAAGACAACATTTTACACGTGCCAATAAAAACCGGGCATGCGAGGCAGCCAAAGGAGCCCTATTTGCACAATAAAGACGATCCGAGGCGCGAGAACCCGCCTTGAATCGTATTTTCATATTTAATGACGCCTTTGCTTTTTGGGCCCCTACGTTCCTATTCCAGCCCGTCTTATACGTGTCTTTATGCCCTTCCAAGTGGAAAGTTTGTTGCATAGACTTCAGACGTAAAATTTTATGCTTAAGCAGCGGGGGTTCTGCAATAAATGACTCAAGTGCGCCACCTAGATGTACAGGTGAAATTGCCAGGAGCATTTTAATGGATACTTACGGTGGAAGGCGAATTAGGTACTTATTTCTCTGACAAGACTAAGTCCATTTATCCACTAACGACTTGCCGGAGCTGTTAATGTAACACCGGAATAGAGAGAAAGAGCGGAGAACTTGTGAAAAATACTCCTAGATAAGTACACGGTGACCTCTGAGAAGCTCGTTGATCTCAAATTTCATCATCATCAAAGTCGACATCAAACGATCCTTAATATCGCCAAAGGCCTCAAGGATGGCCAAAGGAAATTCCTAAATGTCGTTTTATGGGAAAAGAGGCCGATGATCGGGCAACAAGGGAGAATTTCCCTGCTACCCAAATTCTCCCAAAATTGATAAAAGTAAACTATTCAGGGTTCAGGAAGCGAGAGGAAACCCGGACCTTTCTGGAATGAAGAGACTTCTCTAGGGACAGCACTGAATTCTTCAGAGCTATTGATCTACCCACAAGCTGCATAAATCCTGCAAAAAATCCTCTACGTAGATTACTGATTTGCTCATCCAACTGCCAATATTCGTCCTGAGTACAAGAAAGACTTCTGGAACGTTTCCCGATCCACAACAAATTGTCCAGAGCCAGGAAATTGTTGCACACAGAGCGCAACAATTCTTTAAGACCAAAAAACTACTGCTAGGATTTCCACTCCCTCCCTTCAAGGGGCTGCAAGGATCGAGTACACCCCTGGAATAAGTACGTCAACAATTATCGAGCAGCCATCGAACCGAGAAATAATTAACCAGACGTTGCTTGCAGAAATCTGGATTCAAGTGGCCCAAAGGCAGTAATAAACATAGTTGAAATGATTTCCGGAAATTATTGCAAATGAAATACTACGGGGGCAACTTAGCACCGTCACTTCAAGATGTTTGTCGGCTAAACTGGGAGTTTTCGCATCAGAATTTTTACTGCTCGAAGGCTTGTTCTTCTGAGTTTTTTTGCAGCTGCAGGAGTGTTTGGAAGGAACGTGGGTTCTTGGTAGTAACTTAAAGCTGGGTGAGGTGGCCACAGTGATCTTTATGGGTTCTAAGGTGGGCTTAGGGGAGGAAGTTTTGCGCTAAAACTCCCATTAGCTGAAAGGCACTCACGGTAGCAAACAGTTTGCGAAATATATTACTTCGCAAGAATTTATTATTAACTGGAGGTAGATTATTAATTTCTCGACTACCGTAACTCAAACTGTTTGCAGTAGTTCCTATATAAAGTTTGCCAATTTGGTCTCCAGACCACCCTCCTCGGCCCATGCGCCATTCAATCGCACAATTAATCACGCATAAACGACCCTAACTAACTTCCTTAAGCAGCTTATTACACAGGTATACACACACACTGCCATATATCAGCTTTTTCACTTCTGTAATTCGGACCGACATTCGTTCAGAAATATGATTTATAATTCCATATAAAGGGGCTTTGTGTTCCCGCGTTCCACGTGAATCGTTCATTAAAGTTTAAACCTCGTTTCCCCCCCTGAAGGAACCTTTTCCCTAGCCCGGTGATGACGTCATTGTTTGAAAATTCCGCACGGTCAGATGATCTAAAGACTGGGTCCAAGACGACCTAAATGCATCTACCCTAACTCAATAAATCAATCAGGGCTAATTCCAAGGGGGGCATAACTGAATCAGGCACGTACCTTCCCTTCTGCGAAGGGCCAAAGGCCAAGGCTGCTCTGGACTAATGAAGTTGCAGGAGAAATATTTCTCTTCTCAAGTTTCGAAAGTAATTTGTTTTAAAAATATTTGCCGGAGCTTACAAATATGGCTAGCCGTCAAAGGCAAGCGGTTTCGGAATGAGTCGTAACTTAGTTTTGGTCGGTTTTTTCGAGTGCTCCGCCGTAGCTAATCCCGCTTAACAGGAAAAACTGAGCGTATTCCAACTTCGAAGCTAAAACTACTTAAAACTTCCCTAAATTACTGAGCCGCGTTCCCGCTCGTCCGTCAGTTTGAAACGGATTCGAGGTTGCCCCACCTTTTTTTCGGGGGGAAAAGGGCCTAATTGAAAAATGAACAAGCGATAATTAATTTTCGCCGCGTTGCCAAATTAAATGAGCTTCTTCGCCTAAAAGTTATGTTAATGAAATACGTGCCATGTCTTGACAAATTCGCGGCATCCGTCAAGACGTCGAAAAAGGACGGGCGCGACGTCGCCGATACTAAAGTCCTGACACGTCGCAGTCTCGGGTTAATAAATGCCTTTGGGGACATGAGATGTTTCTCGACCAGATGGAAAGACCATGGACGGAACAGCGTTTTTTCCATGACACTCCTCGTGTCACGAAGAAAATCGTATCCACGTAAGAAGTGTCCCCAAATCACGCGAAATTATGAGTGGCCGCATGACTAGCGTGGCTTGGACCAAAACGGCGAAATTCCTCATAAACCTGAAAGAACTATTCCCTGAAACGACGGGCAAAATAGCTATCGATAGCTCGTTAATCATTATTGAAATCTATTGAATTGGCCTCCTTTTGAAGAATAGATCTATAAAGGGTCAGAGTTTGTCTGGCAAAATTGGCCCAGCTTCCAGTTCAAGAAACTAACTTGCTTTGGAAATATTCAAGATTACGTTTTGAGCCTCCCTCGGAGTTAACAGATCAAAGTCCTGGCAAGTATACCAAGATCTATGAAAATTTGGAAATAAAGATACGCAGTGTTGGTGACTTTTCTAGTTTCCCTGGGAAGAACCTTGCAGACAAACGTGCCAGCACATTGATCTATTGCCTTTAAGGGTCAAATTATTCATGTACTGGCATTTTGAAGTTTAGGGCAATTTTTATGGAATAGAGCTTAATTTCGGCAAATTTGATTAAAATTTCCACAATAGCTCTAGTAGTTACCGAATTATACAATTTTAGAATTGTTAGGTTAGAATTCCTGTCTTGGTTTTGCTTAAAAATCTTCCATCTGAAGAGGCCCATCGAGCATAAAATTTCCCTGGAAGAGTCAGCTGCCAGCTATTGCTGACCAGAACTAATTTGGATCTGTCTGCATATAGCTAGTTTATTTCAGCAAAGGAGCTTCAGAGAGGACCATTTCAAGGGCCTTTTTCGTGACTTTTTCTTTGCGAGAAAAATTGCAGGCTACGCCTATGTCCTGATTCCATTTTTAATGCTGCAAGTAAACTCCGATACTTTTAATGGAATTATTGGGTGAAAAGCCTTTTTCGCCGAAATGCGCCGCGCCCGGAAAAAGTTCTTCTGGGAGCCGACACGCATTCAGCCACAAGTTAATAATGCTCCCGTAAAGAGACGTTTCTTGTCACTGCACTAGCTGGAAGTTTTTATTGGTAACGTGTATGGGGTTGCAGATGTAACCAGTCAATCAACAGTCGTCCTTACGGCAAGTTAGTCACACTTTCTCAGGTGTTATGGTTAGCAGTCGTCCACATTAATCTTGCCTCCCATGGACATAATTAATAATTGTATAGAGATAATGGGCGAGGGCCCTTCAACGATCGTTTCGATGTAAGGGTGAAATGCCGTTATACATTTTTGCCCATGCAACAGGCCTCGAATACAAAAAACCACTTCCCGAGGTTTTATTAATTATAATTGCCTCTTCGATTCTTTTTCACATTCATGGCGTATAATGGAAGTCGACGTGACTGGGCACAAAAAGGGAGTCAAAAATCAAAACCCCCTGTATCATTAGAATCAATTTACGGAGATTAGAGCTACAATGGGCCTCGGAAACTGCTCAGTCAGGCTTTTAACTAATCCGTCGGGGTTGCCGGTTCGCTCCTGGATATAGGCAACCGCGCCTAAATCCCTCAAACACTGAGCTTTAAAGGGCGATAATTTCCATTTCCCTTGTGATACATTTTTAGTAGAGTAATTACTGGAGGCGTATAGGTCATGTCCAACTCCACCTTCAGTTTAGGTTCCTCTTTCTTCGTTGGTAACTTGAAAGAAATAAAATTAATCCCAAGATTACTACCAAGAGCTAACTGTCGTGTCCTCTGCATGGCAAAGGTCGTTCTGGTTTGTGTTCATTCATAACTAGATACAAGAATGAGCCTAAACAATTCCCATGTTCGGATTGGGATTTACATGAAACCGTTATATGAGAATGCACTTTGTTCAGTGATTCGATCTAAATAAAACCGATGACTTCCGTGACAGGGAAAAAATCAACTGGTTCTCTATCGCCCCAAATACTCTTAAATTCATCAATATTCTTTCTTGTCGGCATTCCTTGATTTGCCTAGTTTCACTCTCCAGTCTTTAGATCTTTTCTATAAAGGTCGCTTGGGGGTGACTTTGATGATTCAGGTTCAGATGAACACTAAGATTTTTTTGAATTTTAACAAGAGAAAAAGTTTGGCATCATAGCGCCAGGCTTTTGTTTCAATTGAAAAGACGATCCTTCACAACTGTCAAACCGTCGTTTAATGTTGCTAAATCTCTATTTTGATCCTTCTAACATCATTCTATAAACACTTGGCAATTTACCTGTCTCAGGCTTAATTCACCTAACTTATCCACTTTCCATGATCTGATATCGGATTCAATAATAACGACAGTACAAACAAACTGCATGTTCGCATTTAAATACAATTACCATGGAAGAAAGGCGATGTTTGCTGAAGATAAGGAGTCTGCGGATTTTGCATTAAAGACCGCAAAATGGGCCTAAAGTGACATGTAAAAGGAGCTGCAAATGGAGGAGGAAACGCCACTTACTCATTGGCACATGAGCAGAGTTTTTGCATTTATGTTTAAATAATAAGATTAACAGACAAATTGCATGATTGTTGCAGATGTATTACGTAACGGGGATGAGTGATTACTCTAATGCAGATTGTTCGTGGCCCAAAGCTCCAGGTAAGCTCTTGGAAACATATACACCTGTATCGATCTCTAATGCCGGGGCTCTGATGGTTAATTATTATTGAAAGAGGCAAACGAAAGTTTCTTTTTTCGGCCTCTTCAAGATACACGATGACATTTTGCCTTAAAAAAATCTACTCCTTGGCCTTTTATATATGGTTTATAGCAATATCGTGACTCAGATTTGACAGAATGCAGGCAAAAGCCAACAAAGACGAATTTCCAATGGCTTATCTGGTGTCTTCAGGTAAGAACTGACCTTTTGGTGTACACATACATAGGTATTCCTCTCTTTTGCTTCATTCTGCAAATGACAAAGAAGTTGTTTCCTGGACTGCACCTAAATTTACGCTCAAGCTTTCGAGTGGAAGTTATGCACACTAAATTAGCTAATAAAATTTCGATTTGCCTTAAACGCCATCTAAAATTCATGATGGAGTGCTATACATATTCAAAGTTGTTCTAGCGGAACGGCTGATAAAACACGTTTTGAGTTGTTCCCCTCACAAGGGGGGAGAAGTTTGGAGGAGTATTATACGATTACGAGAGACTCACGTTAGGTATTCGCCTCGATTTTTCGGACAAGCCTTAATAAAAGCCAAACAATGGCGATTCCACGTTGGCATCGGCAATAAATCCTTTGAAAACACAACATAATACCTTTCGGAAAGGACCGCGGGGCGGAGGGAACGACATAGAAGAGAACCAGACAGATCACGAGGCATTATTTTGTATTTCCCTTTGTATTTATACTCCGAGAGGGCATAAATAAGATATTTTATTGTGTAGATCTCTCTCGATTCGCCTGATCCGTTTCAATGGACATTATTGTGGGATAAATCAGGAAATCAGTTCGAGAGCTGTATTGTGCCCTTTTTGCGGCCGCGGGCCTTCCGAGAGATGATCACTAATCATTCTAGTTTGGCACGATCATTTCAGGAAATTGGACTAAGTCACGGTGCAAGTTTTCCCACCCGTATTCGGCTGAATCATCGTTGGAACCGTGAAATTATAAGGGGACCAGAACGGGAAGTTCAGTAGACGACATGAGAACGCAATTTTTTTATTGGGACACTCTCTGAACGATCTTCGGCCCATTCATGAGTAGGAGAAATACGTTTGTGCAAAGAAGACTCGATTTCCTGTAAAAATCTAATTTAAAGATAAGTTTGACAATATTTAATGATGTTTGGCAAGTGGCGAAAGTGCCGTGAGTAAACGCGACTTTGCCACTTTGAGCAGCTTATATTAGAACTGAGAGAGAAAGATATACTCGTCTCCAATTTAACAGAAGTAATTGATCAAACGTCACACTACATGAGAAACAAATGAGGAGTGCGGCATTGCCAAATCCACACAATTTGTTCAAAATATCTCCTTTGCTCACTTATTTACTTATTTCTGTACACCTTTAATTTTATGTTCTCTTTCAGTTTTTTCGCTGACTTAAATAATAATCGAAATACTCTGAGAACATTCTAGAAGTTTCTGGGGCCTTCCAGGCTCTTTGGATATCCGAGAATTTCTGCCCCGCTTGAAAAAATGCGTGAAGCATGGGAATTCGGAAAACAGCGTTAAAGAAAATATTTATCTATTTTTCAGAATCTCATTACGGAATTATGGGGCTAGGTGAATAACAAAATCTTTATCCGAGATCAAAGGACTCGTGCCCTAATTTCAGGCCCGCAAAGTAGCATCAGACTTCCTAAGAAACTGGGGCCAAGTGTCAGGCAAAGAATCCTTCCGGTGCCGTTCCTAGCCTGAAACCTAGAAACTAACCCAAAACGGGTGTTAATCTATAAAGTTTTCACATTATCGGCAGTAATCCTCGAGAAATTACCGGATTTACGTAATAATTAATCTGAGTGTTGCGTGAGCGCCCTGCCAATGACCGACTTTGAGTTCGGCACCATTTATTACTTATCAAAGCGCCATAGGCCAACCCTTCTTGCACCCTTAATCTCTAATAAGTTGTCTTTGCCATTGGCAGCGAACCAAAAACAATAAAAGCGAGCTCAAAAGGAGAGACATCTGTTAATATTTGGATTAGTCTGTGCTCTATTAAAAGGGTTTCGCCTATGAAAAGGCCTGGATAAGCTGCCTTATTTAGGCCCGTTCCTCGTGGATCCAGCCGTCTGCTATAATCCAAGATCCCACCGTCAATAGTAGATATTTAATTAAACCTGCCCCTCAGGTAAAACGAGGGCCAATTATGCACAACTCCATGAATCTCTATACAATTTATACATCGCGGCAGCCCTCCGGCCCTCGAGCTATATCGGATTTGATTGAAGGGCCTTTGCCGGCGATTTTTCGACTCTGTTTATTGTATGTCCGGATCAGTGGTGCGTTTTTATTATCTTTCATCCTTCCCCTTCAGCCGGGACCGTCTCGTATCTACGGATCAATTCTTGTTGTTTTCACGTTGGCACTTTACAGCATCACAAAAACCGGCTTATTGATTCCTACTCGCATCATGCAAAAACCATCCACCGGGCTTAGCGAGGCAGCAAATCTGCTAAACAGCGGCTTAAGCCGATTTCTGCCTAATTAGCCGATGATATTGGCTGAAAACCAGGGCCCTCCATTCGTTGCAAATTAATCAGTCCATTGAAAATCGAAGCTACGCGGATTCATTAAGAGCTACTTAATTGCTGCCTCGATTTAATAATCCCCTGTCATAAGTCAATAGCCTTGTCTTAAGGGTGGAGGAGAAGAGAGAACGTCTTAACCGACGATCCGGATCCTCTGTTGATTGCACCTAGATTAAGAAGACCGTGAAAATGCAGCCAAAATAAGGAGCTTTCATTTTAAAGCGGCGTTTGCAAAATCAAGGCGAAAATCAGCATCGAGGTGACTCCATATCTCGGAAAATGGAGGAGAAATTTTCGCCCCAATTAATCCAATTTCTCCGCTGATTTCCGGGATATCGACACTCGAAATTTGAAAAATGTCGAAAAATGGATTTCTCCTGAGAAATTTCCACATTTTTATATCCTCTCGGGGACAGTCGGCGACGCTGATGAGTTTATGCCGAGTTGTTCAATCACGGCTTAAGCTCGGTTCCGCTATGTCAGCTTGCTGTTATTGTGGCAGCAACGCATTTCTTATGGACGTCAATATTTATCAGGGCCGGATTTGGGTGACCCAAGCTTAAGTCATGGTTCACCAACTTGGCCTTAGCGACTTCTTATCACGTCGGCCAGACGAATCAGTAGGATCAAGTAGAAGGTTGCAACGTGGCAGGATATTCGATTATAATTTAGTTTCTCAAATTCGCAGTGGTTCTGTACATTTTCTCTGGATCCCTTATTACCGCTAAAGCCCAACGGACAAATCCTCGTGATCAGAGAGAGCTTTTTCTAATGCAACCGTCCCAGTTTCCACGAAAAGCTTTTGGGGATGTAAAGTAGGCTGTATACAGGGCCGGTCTTGGAATCAATTTGCAGTATATTTAGTCAACGGGCTTTAAACTGGGTGACAAATATGCAACAGGCCCGCTTGCCGGGTACATTATTTCGTTGGAACGGCGCCCGGGGGAGCGCAAAGGTGAAAGAAACAGTCAATTTGTTTTGAGGGTATATTGAATATACGATACACCCTCAGCCGATAAGAGGGTAAATTTTGCATGGTGGCACCGTGACGATAAGAAAATTGGATAGCTTATCGACTACCTTGCACTCGCCTTTGTCTTTGGGAGTAAACGAGGCCTAAAGTCTGCGATTCCCGGGCCCGGACAAGCCATCAAACACTTGAATGCTGTTAATGGCGCTCCTGGGAAATCTGTCCGAGATCGACGAAAAAGTCCCCACACAATTAAACCAAATCGACCCTTATATTTCTCTCTAGTGCGGAAAAATATAAACAGTAATAACGGATTATGCAGATTTGATCCTGATTGACGTTAAAACGGTATGAAAATGTTAAAAGTGATAGGGGCTAAACATAACAAAGACCCTTGTCAAAAGCGCGAATGGAAAACTCCTGTTAAACGGTGTTTTTTCGCAAAGCGGGAGGGAAAAACGAATTTTTTAATGGAGCTCCATTGTGGCATTTTTTAAAGCTAGGCCTACCTTTTAGGGCTTGAAGGTTGATTGATAATCTTGTGTATGGGCAGTGGAGGCGTGGTGGCAGAGGAGGGTGTCCCAATCTAAAACAAAGAGAAACACTTTAAAAGACAAGAAAAATGAGCTCCAAGTCAAAATGGAAAAATCTCTGCTCGAGGAGTGTGTTGATTGATTTTAAGAAAAAACCTCCTTCGAGGTCACGCTAAATGGACCCAATTCAGCCGCATTGAATAACTTCCTATCCACGTTTTTCTGGGGTCTTAACATGAATCGGGTAGCCGTGAACATCTTATTTAAAGACGTCCCGGACGATTGGATCCCATTAGGACCCAGCGCGATAACCAAGAGCATAAAGCCGCCTTTAACGAGTGAATCGCACTCTCGCATTCTCTCCATAACTTTCTGTGAGCAGTTATGCCGTAAGTCCGATCATTTCTGTATTAATTTGTATATTAATTAATTGCAATTTTGCAAATAAACTTAACTCATGTAGGCGTAATAAGCTCAAATCAACCTTTCCAGATAGGATCTTCGCTGCCATTGTTGATTCGCTAATGAACTGCATCACCAATTGTGCAATTGCATCACTTCACAGTGGATTTACCCCGCGACTTCCCGTTGATCCGTTAATCGCATCATCTCTCTTCAAGGCCGGTGGCAGTTTAATTTCGAAAGTGGGTTGCACGTAATGACCGGTTTTATAGACGCCATTAAAACGGAAGATATCATAACGATGGAAAACGTCACAAAACGTCTTTCCTGGTGGAAAAGTCGCGGCCGTAAAAATTCCATCGGCTGATTTCCCAGGAGTCCGTCATCGGACACATTTTCTACACGGTCTCTCGGCGTGTATCCTTAATTTTTCACGACAATTTTCCTCTCACTTTATCGAAATGCGGTCGGGCTTTTACCGGAGAAATATGTCCGTGCTTAAGGCTTAAGGGCTTCGGAAGGGCCGTCGTACTTATCGCCCAAATTTAAGTAACTCCGAGGACGTAAGGAGGAAAGATTGGGCAAGAAGTTTAGTATTAATAAATCCGAGATGAATGCCACCGCAAAAGTTTACTAATTGATGTATATTAATGTTTTATTCATTGCTTGCGCCAGGGTAGACGCTTCTGAAACATCGGGGAATTAATCATTAGGGCCGCTATTAATTTCTCCAACTCCAACTAACTTCCGTGAACCTGCGGGGTTGCCAAGTGGCCCATTGCAGGGTACATTAATTTTACTAAAATTTTCAGTTTTAATTATTTTAATTAATTCCACGTAGTTTTTAGCCTAGATGCTATTTCCAAAGTGTATTTTTCTGGATTCACCGTTACATGCAAGACCAACATCAGAAATCTAAATCATGGCTTTATTAGGCCGGTTTCCCTAATAGGTACGTATCACATTGGAACTCACTACTGGCCGTCTGACATGGATCACTACGAAGGGTACAGTTCAGATTAGTTAGGATGAGCACCCTTTGGTTCTGTGAGAAATTGGATGACCCGGAGCACACAATTTTTGTGTGTGCAAAATTTGAAACGGAAAGAAAAAGAGCAGCAAAAGAAAGTGACGTACCAGAAATAAATAAAGAAAATGTAGCGGAAATTTTTATAAGAAACTAAAAATGATGGAGGGCAGTTGCCGGTTTGTTGGAGGAAATAATGAGAACTAAGGCGTCGAAGAAGAAGAAAAGGGAAAGATCAGTTCTGTCAGCGTAGAATGTTTAGAGGAAGCAGCTGTGTAAACTTCACCCTCCCCCTGAAATAATGCCTGGTGGTGATTCCTGGGAGATCCAGGGTGAAGAGAGGAGAGGGGATTTTAGTGGGTAGTCGGCAATTGCCTAACATACAGAGTCCCACACCACCAGACGATCGTACCAAGAATGGTCTAGTGTGCGTAAATGCATTTCCTCCAAACCTCTTAAAAAAAAAAGGTGAGGACCCTAATCAGGTTAGTCAGGTCATGAGAACGTCATCAATGATAACGGAAGAGACTTCATCAGTTCTAAAGCGAAGACGAAGTTTATTCCTACCTACCGAAGTAGTTTAATAATGAGTTTACCTCAACAGGAAGATGTTGAAGACAAGGTGGCGATTGAATATCTTTTTTCCAGGTTCCTAAGAGCTGTCTGGATACTGCATCCCAGAGAGTCCCAGAAGCAGCTGAGGCCCTATCACGAATTACTGAATTCGTAATTATTGAATTCTTCCAGAATACATTCATTTCTCAACACTCCTCACGTTTTAACTTCCTGAGCCTGGCATACTCTTACTTCATTATCTATATTGAAGCTTAAATACACAGAGACTGTAGCTTTCCAGATCCATTACATGCGAAATGATGGTGCAAAGCACTCCTCTAAAGCGGGTATTCTCAATTTGCCTTCAGCATCCTCTATAAGCTACCATTAAAAACTAAAGAATGTGGTAGTACTTCTGAATCTCATCACTACGTCTTGCTCCTTATGAAGATTCATCCACATAAAGATACTGATTGCTGACACTTTCGACAGTCTCGACCAGTCATTTTGACGTCATTCCTGAGGGATCATACACTCCCCCATTTCGGGAGTTTGGCACCTCCTCGGAAAAAATTTTTAGGAAAAAATCGCTCTATCCAGAATCCAAATCCCGGAGTGCCATCCCGCGCCGATCCGACGGCCGCTGATACGTCGAGAGTGGGGCAACGTCGGCCGTTCATTGGCCGCAAACTGGCGCAAAAACGTCGGCCCGATCAGTATGTCGCCAGCGTCGGAACGTGATGGTATAGATGTAACTTCATTTTCGAAAGCTTAACGAGATCGGGCGCGAGCTTTGAAATTGCACTTGAACTGGGTTCTAGGGGAAGTTCCTTGTGTTTCAGTGCAGTTGGATGTTATTAGTTTTTGCAGTTACCACGAGGATTTTTTGGATCAGATAAGTGAGTATTTCATGGCTTCTGGGTGGGTTCCAGCAAGGAGCGCTGGTAGTGATAAGGATGTGGGTTCGTCGCTATCGCATCGTTCTGGAAACATAATTAATTGCAAGGCATTCGATAGCTAATTCAATTGCTTCGGAAATGAGTATCTAGTTGTATGGGGTTTTTTCACCCCAAGTCTCGGAGTGGTTAACAAATTTCGCTTTTATGATCATTTTCGATTTAAAAATTCCCACCTGAGTCTCAAGAAGCGCCCACAATTTTGGATTCTACTTGTGGAAGGTTGGCCTATACCCACTTGAACACGTCACATGTGCATCATTTAAAAATAAATAAAGCGTATTTATAATATTTTGTCACCGGAGGCTGAAAAGCTGCATTGAGGGCTAATTTATGAAAGGAAATATATTTTTGTTTAGTCTAGGAGTTTTACGAGCGACAGGAATGTAGATAAATCCCGTAAAAAAAATTTCTCTATCGTAGATTATTATGGATCGACAGAAGTCCATTCAATTAACCGTGCAATAAAACCAGTCGTGAAGTGCATATTGATCAGCGGATGTAGTGTTCGCACCTGTACTTTATGGGAAAATGACGCAAGCAACGTTTGAGAGGAAATGTTCAATGGGTGAAACATGGGAGACATGACCAGGTTTCACTCAAGACCCAAAAGTGGATACTTTTGAACATGCATGCTCTTTATCTGTCTAAGGATAATACTTGAAGTCCGACGGAGATAGCTCTTAAATTTTAAAAAATTGTACAATCTCTATATCATACAGTGTGGCCAAGATGAGGATCTCGTAAACGGTAACACCTACAGATTCAGTGAGGGAAGAAGCTCAAAGGAGGGCTTGCAGGCCGTGCACAGACCTACAAAATGATTTTCGGTTTTTATGCATTAGGTATTGCGAATTGCTCAGACTGAGTCATTTTGGACCCTGATTAACGCAGAACAACGCCCAGTACATTGTGCATATATGAAATCTGTTAATCATCTCCGAGTTCTTTCCTCTCTCGAGAACCTGCAAAACACCCGGAAACAGCTCAACCGTAAAGTGGCACCTTTGGCTTTACGCTTTAACACCGTGATATCAATTTGGGGCCCACTCGACTGACTCAGCTTCACGGTTGCTGCCTCCGCACCCAAAAAATCACAGTCCCATGGGGATTTGGACATAAGAAGCTTATAGGACTGACCGAAATCGCCTTCGTGCTTAAAAAGGGGCCTTGCGCAAATATAATACCTCGGCTATAGAATTACGATTGTTTACATGTAACGTGAGGCCTAGTGATACTTTCTAAGCCACTTGATACTTGCAAGTGTGCACACACACGTAACGAGCCAGCTCATCCCTAGTGGCCTAACCACATGCCCAACCTGTTTTAATGGTTTGCAAGATGGTTAGCACTTGTGCGCCCGTAAATCTAGGTTTACGAGAACGTTTAAAATTTTAACGTTTTGAAATGCTAATAAGTATTTGGTTTACAAGAGACCTCTGAGGAATTAAAAATGCCCCATAGAGCTGAATTTCAAAGAGAACAATAGTTATTCACAGCCACGCATTTCTATACAGGATTTGCTATGGATGGATGAGGGCCAACGACACGTTCACAATGCCTTTGTGGCACGTCTCAGTATCGGAAAAATGTACGTGATGCCGTCAATAACCTCATGTCCAAAAATAATTAGGTTTAATGGGGGTCGTAAATTCTTGGGGGGTGACAAAAGGCCCCATAATGAGCCGCCTATCAGAAGTCAAAGGCATTAGACCGTGGCAAAGTCTAGAGGTTAATTTATGGCTTCAAGAATCGATATTTTTCCGGGAAAGTCATGAACTCTCAGCTCCAGTGCAAACACTCCCATAAGATGGCGCATAAAAAGATAATAAATTGTCCCTGAGATAAATCTCACTCGGCTAAAACGTCCCAGATTAGATGTTTACGTACAGTAAATGTGGCACTAAACAATCAGCGAGGGAAATTTACAGGACCGCAGTGTCATGTTTGTGTTATTAATTTTTCGGTTGGGGCTTCAGAAACCTCAGATCCAGATGCTGTTTATAGATAACATGGTCGTTAAGAGATGCACGAGGAAGGCGTATTAAGCTTCCTGGCTTCCACGCTTTTTGGAATCTTTTTAAACCTGTGAAATCCTAGAAGTTTTCATCAGGATTTGAAATCCGGTGATTTCTATTTCGTCTTATAATTGCGAAGGCGCGATTCCTAAAACTTCGAAAAAGAAGAACTGCACCTGAAATCCACTGTATTTGCCAATTTCTAAAAAATCATAAAAATTAAATTTTGAACATTAAGGGCTTGTTGCACCAGTGATATGCGGCGCGAGTTTACCTCTAAATTCGGTTCATTGCCAAAACTTAACCTGAGTTTAAAGATAAATTTTTGCCGTTTTCAAGGGTGCAGATGCGTATAGTTTGGTTAGGTCTCAACTTAGGCAACAAGCTAAGGATCATTCCGTCATTCAAGCCCAATCAAGGAGTGACATCTGTAAAAACTGCATAATACATATTTGGCTTCATATTTCAAAAGTCATATTCGAGTTTGCTCAGCGCGGCTGCGCAATCAACTGACTCGGAAGTCAGCACCGACTAATATCGCAACATTTTGCACTTTAACGGGCAGGTAAGCATGATAATGTATTTACCTTAAGCGGCCAGCGGGACTAAAGAATTTATATCCCACATACCCTCATTATCCCCTCTGGTGCTATATGATCCCTTTTTAACTTTAGTCAAGAAGCCGAATATTGTTTCATTATCAAGTAGTGGCGGATAAAAGGATGTTAAATGGTTTGCAATTTTTAAAGTCAAGATCATATTACGAGAGAATCAGAGTTCGGAGAATTCAGAGGAAGTTTGCTAGTTCCGTTGGAGAGAAAAGGGGATATGAAGGAAAATCATTGGCTTTTCTTTAGACTTGAATTCAGAAGCGTAGTGGGCTTGAAATTTCTAACTTCTATTACAAGAAAAAGGAGCTATCGAGGATCATTATGATGGAGGAATAAAGCACCACATCTGGCATTGTCCATAAGTTTCCTGGCAGTGGTCAGAACCGAAACAAAATGGAATAAAGATAGAGAAACCTCAAGGAGTCACAAAATTAGATTTCAAGACCCCTCTTTAGGGATGCTAATCGCTGACGAGGAACTCGCTTGCGGCAATGCACCATCGTCCAAGTTGCGTGAAAGTGTATTTCGTCTGCCATATTGGATCAGGGAGTAGCCTTAAATTAATATTGGCCCTGCGGAGTTGGATATTACAAAATTACTGCAAAACTTGCTCTATTGGTTAATACCGCATTAGCTCGGCTTGTGCATGATTTATGAGACGCTTAATTAAGATTTCGTTATGTCACTGTCTGGGTCTTTGGAGTATTTAACATAAAATGAAAAACTGCTATCGCTATTGAGGTGCTTAACATAAGGAGTTGCAGTCCAATTAGAGTCGCCTAATCTTTAATCTGCAATTTTTTCCAAAGAATAGAGAAGAAAGCCCGAGCGAGTAAACACAGATCCCCTCGACATTCGCTTAATAACCCGTCCATAATACACCGCTCCACAATAATTTTTCCTCGAACTAAGCCCTTTGATAGAATTTGGTATTCAAATCGCTTCGCATGTAAAGGAACCTTCCCCTCGACAGTATACCTTGAAAGAAGCCCAATATTTAAAGTAATCTAGTTTACAAAAGGCTCTTATTAACCCGCCGCGTATACATTCATTATATACGGCCGAGTCTAAGGGTCGCATTCAGGGCTGGGTCGCCGGAAGACGCCGCTCAGACTGTGATTTTCGAAGGGAGTTCGAGGAGTTCAATGCATGCCACTTTCAATAGATTTTTTTATTTCCTCCTTTTCGGGGAGCATCAAAAGGGGAGATAACAAAAAGGCTTACTGGGCGCTTTTGTGGAGTGTTTTGATACTATCCGAAAAACTCTTTCCGAGTCTTGCGATTATTTATAGACACGTTAATCCTGAGACGAGTTAGTAATCTCCGATTATCGGTGTTTACAGTAACAAGTAAGAGCTCGAGAAAGGTAAAAATAAACTTGAGTATCGAATGAGCGACCGGATCTTATCTCAGTTCGTAATTTTGTTCTTGACTTCTTGTCTTGCTTGTCGTGTAGGTCGATAAGGCCGGGAGTTATGGGCGTGGAGTTCCAGATTCGAACGACCTCTGTTAACACGACTCTTGGCGGTAAAAAAAATAAAAAAATCGAGGCTTCTTCTTTGATTTCGAAAGCGTCAGGACGCGAATGCAACGTCAACAGCACATGTTTTTGATGCGATTTATCGAAGACAGGCATCTCGCAAGTCCGACTAACGGCAGAAGATAAAATCACTGGAAACAGAGAGTTTATTTATAAAGAAGTGAAGCAGCTGCTGGTGTACGCGAGAAGAGTTTTTAATTGCCGTTGGCGGCGGCTCCGCCATTCCGATGCCGATGGGCGGCAGGTTAATTTGGCGGAAAAGTTTAGTGTCGGTTTACATCCTGATTATTTTTTAGATTTTCCAGAATCACCAATTCGGTGGTCCCCGATTCAAGTTCGTCTAAAAACTAAAAGCTCCTGCGCAGAGCCACACATACTTATCTCTGTGATACTCTGTATCAATATCGCAACAAATATTTGCCCCTCTGCACCTTCTTTCTTCATTCAGGATCGTACCAATATGCCACTCTTCTCCTACATATTGTCGTTCTCCTTGATTTTTCAACTTCACTTTCGATAATTTTGGAAAGCGTCCCCTTTTTTTGGAAAGTCCAATCCTGGTCTCTGCTGTACCAATTTGCATGTGATGGATTTCGTACAAGAATCATTAGCGCATCGTATCACCACGTATTATCAATTCCATAGCTTCTACGAATTTTCAAAAAGTCCTATATAAATTGGATGTCCATTTTATTCATTTAAGGTATCCTCATCAACTCTCATTGCATTTGCTGGATTTGGTATCAGAACCTTCAGCATTTGAAGTAATTTCAAAGACAGTGGTAGGTTTTCCCTTCTAAGACTTCCGCAGATGTTCATTCCACGAATTTACAATTTTCCAAACTCTCAAATTGTCAAAACCAGAGGCGTGCGTATTTTGCAAATACGCAAAAGACTTTCGGAAAGGTATCCGGACAATTTTTTTTAGTCTGTGTGTCCACATCACTGAAATAGGTACCTTTGCAGTGCCATATCTCATGGGTCTTTTTGCTCAAAAACAGTGGTTTGCTTGATCCTCAAAATTTTCTTGAACTACTCCTCAAATTCAGGATCTGATTCTTGAGTCTTATCTGGCATTCCTTCACTCCTAAACCACATTTGAAAGACTGCTCTGACGTTAGTCATTACATCTCTTGCTCTAATAGGCCCCTCATTAGCGAATCGCACCAGCGGCGACTCGCCTCGCACTCACACAGCGCACGGCATAATGACTCTATTGTTCGGGCTGTCAAAAAGCAGCATTCATTTGTTTATTTTACACAAGGTGTTTGTTCGGATGTTCCCCGTGCATACAATGGCGACGACGGGGATTGAATGGTAATAATTCGAAAGGCGTTTTCGGTCTGGAGCTGACAAAGAACCAAATCCGCAACTGCAGACAGTGGTTCCTGCGAGATTGCCTGTTGAGATGTCTGCCGCGGCCGGTGCCACTTGGGATTTTACATGTATTTGCCTGATAGGAAATATTTATTTGCTTTCTTATGAGGGATTAGAGTTTCTGAGTGTAAATAAAATTTTCATGTATGAGAGTTATCACAAGTAAATAAACGATTGTTTAACCATCGAAAATCGATTTTTATTACTTTTATGGCGACTGTATGTCATCACAATGAGCCGATAAATCACTCGGAACGATCAATTTAATCTCCGATGGATATTTAATTATTCTTTATGGCTCAGCACTACATTTGTTTAAACAAGTTGGCATTGTGCGCGACCAACAATGTTAATTAGGTGAAAAACACTGGAACAAATATAAACGATAGGGCGTAGTTCCTAAATCTTTTAAGCTTTGTGTTTGGGATAATCCGGCTTAAATTCGTCCTAATTGGCCATAAATCGTTGTTTCCCGTCCGCTTAAGTGTTTAATTGTCTTCTTGCTAAGGATATTGTGTTTCACGCCACTGGAAAACTGCGCCCCTGACCACACATTTTATAAAGATTTAAATACACAAATTGCCGTTTTGTTCCAGGAACCACAAAGCGCAGAACCAAGGCGGAACAAATGAGCAAAAATGACGTTGGAGACTGGAATTTATGCCTTTGTCCTTGTCACACTCGCTGCCAGTCTGCCCCACGTTGGGGCAGTGGACTATTGTAAGTATTTCTGTAGAGCAAAAGACCCGAAACAAAGTTTTCGCGGAAGTTCGACATAAAACGGGGTTTGAAATATGGCCGCTGCTCCCCCGGCTGCTCCACAAACTAGGGGAGCTATTTTTCACTCCACCGCCAATATAAAATGGCCTTGTGCAGGTAAACTGGGAAGAGAAATTACTGTCCTTAATGTAATGGAGGTATAAAATGGTGATTGGAAATATTTCGGGGAATTATTTTCGGTTTTATTGCCAGATGGTATAAGTGACGCTCCTCGAGCTCGAAGAGCAATCCCCTAATGCACTCCGCTGCTTGTTCCTGAATCGATTTGAAAATTTAAAATTGCGGTATAGTGAGGATATTAATCTGTATGTAATCACATCACCGTTGGGACAACCGTGTAACCACGGGAATCTCAGCGTCTATACAGGGTGGCCCAAAAACATCGGTCCAAATGAGTATGGGGTGCTAGACGGCAAAAAATAATTCACTTCCAAAGGCGATCGCCCTTCGTCGATTTACGATAAAATCTCTTAGAATTCAACTTTCAGTTGAGCATGAACATGCCTGACCGTTTTTGCACCTATCGCATAAATACCCGTTTCCTGGGGGAAATTGAAACCTTCTCAAGTCATTATTACATCTACCTAGTCCCATTAAAATCCACTTGCCTTCAAACGTCTTAATTATTGTTTCAGCTCAGTGCATAGCGCCGCTGGGCATGGAAAGTGGCCTCATCAAAGACCAAGACATATCGGTCAGCTCCACTTTTGACCATAAATACGTAGGAGCACGTCACGCAAGGTAATTTCTCGGACGCGTTATTATTTAAACGATGCCTGTCATTGGACTTGCCGATATTTCACCGAAGAAATTCCCCCCTTTGACAGGCTCGTAATGCCCCACAAGCCGGAGATATATAAAACGGATGATTTACTTCGAGAAGTTTTATATCTCTCCATCTTTAGAACTTTACGTTAAAAATGATCTCCTTTGGCCATAAATTCCTGGCTTGCCAAAACATCCGCGAGTTATAGATTCTTATTTGTACAAAGTTTTAATGGGGCTAACTTTGTGTATACAGAATCCGGACTGAGAACGAGGGGGGTGCATGGTGTCCCCAATCCCAAGCCGACCCTGACACCAAAGAATGGATTGAAATAGACTTGCATTCAGTGCATTTAATCACCGCTACAGAGACCCAGGGCCGGTTCGGGAACGGGCAGGGAGTGGAGTACAGCGAGGCCTACAAGCTTGAGTACTACAGACCGAGACTCAACAAATGGATCCGGTACAGGGCGGAGACCAATGAGGACGTGCTCAAAGGCAATATCAACACCTATTTAGAGTCAAAGACTGTCCTCAGTCCTCCCATCCTGGTCAGTAAGCTCCGATTCCTGCCTTTTAGTTTGCATAAGAGGACTGTGTGCATGAGGGTGGAGGTATATGGGTGCAAGTGGTCCGATGGGATTGTCAGCTATTCTATGCCTCAAGGGGACAAGAGAGGCAGCTGGGAGTTCTATGATTCTAGTTATGATGGGCATTGGGACGGAGAGAAACTCAAATATGGTGAGTTATTTTCTTATTTACGTAATTTTAGCTTTACAAGGGCTTTTTGCAGGTCTGGGACAGCTGACTGATGGGCAAATAGCACCGGATGACTTTAAGTTGTCCTTCCACGAACCTGGTCAAGGATGGGTGGGCTGGAGGAACGACACAAGGGACAATAAACCTGTGGAGATTATCTTTGAATTCGACAAGATCCGGGAGTTTACAGCCGTCAATATCTACACCAACAACCAATTCACCAAAGAAGTGCAAGTCTTCAACGAATCCAAAGTCTTCTTCAGTATTGGAGGCAAACGCTACAAAGGGGAGCCCATTACCTATGACTCTTTCGAGGACAAAATCATGGAGACTCCAAGGAACGTCTCCATCAAGCTACACCATCGTGTGGGTCGCTTCGTGAAGCTGCAACTCTACTTCTCCTCCAGATGGATCTTGATCAGTGAAGTATCCTTTGAAAGTTCCCAAGTGACGGGTAACTTCAGCGAAGAAGACGACTTACCCGAAGCCAGTAAAGCCCCTAGTGATAATATTGTGGACCTTAATGGCAGGGATAATACTAAAAATGTGATTAGTGCAGTGAACAATCAAAGCGGGTTCGGCCAATATTTGGGCATTATGGTGGGTTTGTTCATGGTTCTGGTGGTGTTCTTGGTGGCGGTAGTCTCGTATGTGTTATACCAACACCGGAGATATAAAAGCTCTCCCAGGCCTAGTCAAGTCCCTGACAAGACTGCCCTATACCGACCACCTTCATTGGGTAAGTTATTGGTAGAAATTTTGTGATTTTTATAGATAAAGATGGTTTTGATGCTGCATCAGGTCACCTGACAAATACTTCGTCAGATTACGCTGACTACGCAGAACCCGTTCAACGAAGTCAGACCTCCAGGACCCCCCCGGATCGTCAACTGTTCTTTCCCAAACCCCCGCTAGCCCCGCCTCCCTCGGAGCAGCATTACGCCGCCACTGATGTATGCAAATCCGAGTATAAGCCTCAATTCACGCCACCTCCTCCCCCCCTGAGTACCCCCCCACCGGTTAGACTGCTGCGCCAGCCCAGATACGTGTCCGAGAGGACCTACATTGGACCTTAACTCAATTCCCCCTCGTCTGTGATATTTTTATTGAGTAGTATTTGAGGTAAGTGGTGTTTCTTTGTGTCTTTAAGTGATAAATCGTTTGAAGGTCCCATTGTTCGGGGAGTTTAAGCGAGCGAACCAGTGCACCAGCATAATTTTCAATTAACGAAATCTGTTTTAAATTACTTCGAAAAAGTCCGATAAGGCTTAAAATAGGTCCCAGTTGTTGGAGTAGTTGTATCGCAAGGAATTACGAAACAGAAGCGTATTAAGGCAAAACAAATTTTTCGATTTAGTCACGCCCAAAGGGGGCTCAGAGGATAGCGTAATAGTAAAATTGCAACTCCTTTGAAGTAAAAATCTGTCGGCTGTAGCGTATGTCCGCGATGTAACACTACTGTCTAACAAGGAACCGTCACAGACACAGTGAAGAAAATATGAAGGTGGTCTTTTATGATAGTCATCGAAATAACATGTGTGACGAGAGTCAAGTCTAGTTGATACGTACTTCTAGTTGTAAATCCCAAATTCACTCGAGTGTAGAAATATGGTTGAGTGGCGGCAGGGAGGGCTAACTCTCACATAGTGTGGCGAAATGCCAATTACGCAGGACAAAATTACTGGTTGATTATTGTCACGATTTTTCCATTTTTTTAAACGAATATCGACCTAACGAAATTCGTTCCTGATTAGCAGGGGTAGAAAGCACCCCAGTCCCGTCCTGGCCAAGTCATCACGTCACTCTGGACGAATACCATAAATCAAAAAACTTCTGGTGAACCTTTTAAGACATTCCCTTGTAATCTAAAAATACTTCTCGTGCTTTATTGGGCTAATTTTACACCGCGGGCCTTGTTTCCAGCTCAAAAATTACAGGCCGACTTCTTAAAATTTATTGCTTCGATCGTTGATAGTGGCACAAGTTTTATGGCCCTCGATGATTGATGCCTGGGAGTGTGGGTTTCTACGCCTTCGGCCTTGAAGAGCTGAAATTTCTTATGATACAATAGCATTTCTCTTTGTTTCAGCTATGCCTACCCCCTTAGTGGCGCGATGGACTATCCTGATAAGGCTGATGAACTTACCAAATAGTACTGCTTTACCCCCGTTATACTATAGTTGTATTTATGTAACAGAAACTGCCCTTATCTACATAATAATGTGCTTCAATCTCTTAACTCTAAGACAATCCCTTGAGAATACTATTATAAACGAAAGCAAAGGCAATGAAATTTCTACTAAATGTGGTAATAATTATAGTATTATTAACTTTAAGACTTTTTGTATATAATTAAGACTATTGATGACTGTAGGTGAATATATGCTTTTGTAGATCAATACTCTGATGACCAACAGGTGTGTTTCTGAAGACTTCGAATTTGTACATATCGATATTCATAGTATCTGGCTCACTGTGTATATAGGTACTATTAAACTCGTCAATGGTATACAATAAAATGCAAATTATTACGAAAAGCTGTTTTATTTAAACATTCATTACTCAATTATGATGAGCAGAAACGAGCTCTTTATGCAGCCACAAATTGGCCAATTTTCTCAAGACAAAAGGACGTTTATATCTGGGTTTTCTCGAGATTTGCAAATTTCCTGATTTCCCCCGGAATACAAACAGACTTAATAACTCGCCCAAATATTTTAGATTAATTAGGGGGAAAATTAGCTTCGTCTGTTTGATTGGGACGTTATTCTCAAGTGGAACGAGAAAAGTTGGATTTTTATCCCTCGCAGGTACGCAGTTAAACAAAGATATATCCAAGTGCTCTCGCAAGGAAAATTGGCAAGAAAGACAAACAAATCGCCCCGTCTTCGATTTCAACGATGGCAATAAGTTCTTTTATATTCCGTAAGTGCCGCTTTTTGTCTTCCAAAATGCTCGTCGGGCCGTAAATATGTTTTATCTCTTTCCTACAATTGAGCCGATCGAGATAACCACCACGTAAGCCAGTTCAGTTTACTTTATAAGCCTCACAAAGGCAAAAATTAACCCTCTTAGCTGGGGCGCCCCTAAAAAATCCTTCCCAAGCGAAACAATGTGTTTTGGCGCATATGCTCCAGGGCTCATTCTAGCTTATTATGCCTTGGGCTGGTTCACATGGGGTGCAAAAAACACAATGGCAGTCGAACAAATTATTTTCTCTACATCTATGAGACCAGTCGATATTAATGCACGTGCCGAATTCTAGTCTACACGTGCATGAAACCCACGGTCTACAATGGAAATGTCGTCTCTGCGAGTTCGATTTGATTATGGTGGGGTTGGGCATAGCATCAAGCATAGTAATCCAATCATATAAGCAGGTTGTTAAAATATAAAAGCGGTAATGGAAAGATTCAATTTATTTACGAATAATTACGAGAATTTTGGGGTTTATGGTAAGTTCTAGGCAGGGCACACGCACTCATCGAGACAGCTGATGCATTAAAGAACGCAGGAGAACTGATTCCCTCCGATTGCTGTGATAGCTGATAAAGTCGATTTTTCTCCATCCAACCGCAACTGACTTCTTCAGTTCTATCGTTAAATTTATGTTGTGTTTGATCCGGCCTCACAATACCGCGGACAACGGACGTGCCCTACCGGGGGGTGATTTTGATTGCTAAACATATTTTACCGTCCCCTAGGTATAGAATTTGGCACTCTATTGTCCTGTACGTACACCATTTGCAAATTGCGCCTTTGCCTAATAAATTTCGTTTTCAATGGGCAACTGTTTTTAATCAAAATTGTTGCCCGACAAATATGTAATTATCATAGCGCCAATTACTATTCCCGCAATATCGAGAATCCAGCTATGAGAGGGCAACAGCTGGTATCTCCGAGCCTGTCTTAAAAAGGATATTTGGGACATGTGTTGTGCAGGATCAAACTAATAGCCGACCTGACGTAATGGAGATAACGAGGAAGGTGAACTGTTTGGAGGCCTAATTATGTATCTCTGCTGCTTCTTGGAAATGCTCCTTGCGCAACTATTAATATCCCGAAAACAGTTCTTTCGCTTGCAACCTCGGTATGAAGGGATACGTCAGAACGGATGAGCAATTAATCATCCAGTTGTAAGCAGATACGAAAATAGCTTTACACTTCACTTACCAAGACAAGGTGTTAATGAACGTACTCAACGCACAAAAAAATCCGGGCACGTGAAACATGTATGATAATTCCTCGTATTTGCAGAAACAAAAGATTTCCGTTTACCATAACTTGGGCAAACAGCTTCCTGTCGCCCAATACCAAGAACAATCATTGAAAAAAATTCCTTTTGTATTGTGGCATTCTAATGAATTTGTCACGGACGAGCTGAATATCAAACATTCAACTAAGCACCGATCGAGGAGGGTGGCAATTTGATGAATAACTGCCCCCGTTATGGATATACGGGGTCAGCTGTGCATTCGTTGAGTTCCCAACAATGAACCGTGTAGGGGGTATTTCGGCTAAATAGCCAAATCGGCTATTTTGTGATGTATAGTACATCTGTCAGCAACTTTTACGTGAATGGGCCTTGTTGATTTTGCGTCACATTTGATCGCTATTAATCATACGTAATCACTATTGCGGAAAGAAAAAGAATGGCACGGAAAGCTCTATGGAAGTGTGAAAAACTCAATAAAACGTCCGCGGTGAGGTAGCTATGCGCACTGAAGACCTCCCTTTGGCGTTTCCTTTAGGCTTGTGGAAGCTTTTTTACATTGTGGCAAGGTAGAGAACCCTAAAAATCTTATTAACCGATTTTTTCTTAGATTAGTTAAATGGCAACACGGCACCGTTCTTTTATTCCCAAGGGCACATGGCCGGACATAGGTTGATGACGTTGTCAATTGCCAACGAGCGAGCTGTGTTGTCAAACCTTGTGAGGTACCTTGAGACGAACTTTTCTGTTTTAATTTAAATTGCTCAATTACATGAAAACAAAGCAATGACGTTTTCAGATATCTGCACTCTCAAGGAAACTGCACTTCGTGCTTCGCCGTAATTCCAAATCTCCTCGCATTATTTAAAAACGAAATGACCATCGAATCCGGCAATGAACCTCAATGAGAGTTTATTGGACCGAACAGGAGTCAAAGAAGTTAACTGAAATTCAATTAGAAAATACGTGAAGGCGATATCGTTGCGAGTAAATTTGATTTATGTAGTTGTTTGTCTTCTATAATGCCGATAATTGATTGAGACCAAATGAATTCGGTTGTTTTGTTCCTGCAGTTTCAAGGAAGTTCTGTCGAACTTAATGAATATCTGAAGTATTATACCTATAAACTCGTCTTAGTGTCATAGATATAAAGGGCTAAAGCGAGATTTGCGCGGTGACAAGCCAATATCCAGGAAGCGACAGGAGATAAACAAACTAATCCAGGCTGGATCAGGAGTTAGCCCCGTAACTGGGTCTGAAATGATTTCCCTGGGGTCTGATGGTTTTAGAGGCAGTTTTACTATCCGTCATTTAGAAACCACAGGAAAAATATTCAATAAACTGTGATGAAACTTCCCGATTCTGTCCCTCTCAAACGCGATTTGTAATAAAACTCTCTCTGGCAAAAGGAAAATATAATTTCCCTTCCATAACGAGATACAATCCTATGAATATAAATCACAGCAGTACATAAGAGTTTTCCAGGGAAAAAACCTAAATATCGACTGAATGGGGGAATTTTTAAATTAAAAAGTTGAGGTTATTTACGTTTGCAGTGGCAGGTATTCGAATCTGAGGAAGGAAGAATATTAAATTTCGGATTATTAAACTTTTTAAGGGCCGCGGGGAAATCGTATTTGGATTATTGCCAAATTAGAACGAGATTATTGCTGTTTGAAGACTCAATCCGAAAATTGGCGGATTCTATCATCGGAAAGTTCAATGATCGGCAATACCAACTAGGTCTGGCCGGCACGACTTTTTGGTCACGAGGAAAATCACTTGGCATGGTATTCTAGCGTGGGATTCTCCCAGTAAAAACTTCGGGATGAAAGAACCTTCTCCGACTTCGGAAGTGTCCCTGAGGGATACGTCGTCAGAGTCGAAGAGCTGTGAGTATCTCAGTGACTATCTACTCCACTCATCTTCTGCTAGTTGATTTCATGGCCTCCTTTTCTATTGTGTTTTTAGAACATCTACTGTCTCTTTGAGTCATTTCGGCCCTGTTGTACTTCTTTTCGCCCTTGGTGTCATCAAGAGGGCCTTCGTGATGGCTTCGCGCCTCCCTATGCTCGATTTGTATCCTTTCAAGTTGCGGGGCAACGCCACTGTTCCTTCTTCCAATCACTTTGTCTATGCCCTTCTGGTCCCTTATCATGTTGTTAACAACCTTGATGTACCGTACGGCTCTAAATCGTCCCCCTTCTGTTAACTTTTTAAGTTTTTTTTCTTTAATTCAAAGGCAAATGAATTTGTTTTCAATTTTATGCTCACAGTCTTCGATTATTTTCATTAATTAATTAATTAATTTTTTTCAACCAAAGACTGTTTATAAGCGTAAAATCGATAACAACCAAACTTCTTATCAACAAACAAGTTTTTTCATTGTTTAAGTACTATTTAATTGAGTTTGTACACCATTTTTTTACGAAATTTATAGCTGTTTTTCTCAAAAACTATTCGATAAATTTTAAATCACATTACACCATTGGATGTACTTTTGAAAGACTTAATTTAAAATTTCGCTTGACCCATGTTTCAATTTCAAAAAATCGGCTATTTTACCTTATTGGTGACGTAAGCAAGAGTTAAAAAGGGAAAGATAGAATTTAGAGCAGCACGGTATATATCCGACAAAAATTTTTGCTTTTTTCTTCGGCTATTGAAACTGTTCCCGCACGTTTGCGTTTTCTCCAGAGATCGTGGCTACATGCGTATATGGCCGTCCTTAGGTGTTTGATCCCTTCGTCTTGACCTTCTATGGTCGCTCTTGTCGTGTGCGCTCCAAAAGCTGGTTTTTAATAATGCAATGTATCGTTTCTTCTGCCTTCCGCGTCGGGCTCTCCTCTCCAGAGTTGGGTACCCGGACTCGAGAAGGAGTTCTCCCAGATCATTACGTGGAGGTGTGGATAAGTCTTTGACTCCCTGGTCAGCATGACTAGATCCCCTGCAGTTACACCATATATCCGAAGCTTTATGGGTCGTGGAAACGAACACACGTCCCAGATACAAATCTAGGCACCATTATGCTAATTTTATGGTACGCGTTGTCACTAATAACGTCAGAAGATTAAGGACTTTACAGGTACCTCGCTTAAATGTTTACAAGGTGGCCTTTGATAACCATCTCTTTGGGAATTATAAAATCATATCCAAAGCATAAATATGAGTTCTTGACAACAGCGGGCATTCCGCCACCGTGGGCGTGCCCCGTACACCCCCTGACTTCCTAATTGAGTCGAACACATTGGCCCATATCGAGTTCTTTCAGCAACCTCTCCTTCATTAACCCTGACATTGGCTTAAATAATCGTTTGCATATGTTCGAAAACTGTTTTAAGTGGGAGTCGGAGTATCGCAGGTTCCCAGGTGGTACTATTACACCGACGTATCAAATAGTAAAATCCCAAGGGTCATAAATTATCGACCGTCTTGACCTTTTAAATCCCTATTGTACCTGCATGTACAAATTTGGTAAACGTAATTTGAGTGCATCATGGTGGTACCGAAACCTGTCTCGCTGAAGTGTCTCGATTCAATACGTGGGTGCCAGAGTGTTAACTTAACAAAATGGAACAACAGCTTCAGAGATTTACGGCGCTCATAAAAAGAAGAAGACTAACGGGACCCTTTCAAGTAGGAGAAAATCGTTCCAAATTGGGTACCGGAGCTTAAATCCACTTGCCGTTAGTCATGCGTATCCCCAAGCACAACATCCTCTGCATGCGAGTCTACCCCCAGAAGGTGCCATCTGTCCAAATAAACGCGTATATGTAACGGCTTAAGGAACGCTGTTTATTTAGGATCTGAGGACCCAAATTTGATATACAAAAGGTTGTCTGTCAATCACGTCCAAAGGGTTTGAATGCAGTCCCTCTGAAAAGACCACAACGTCCCACACCCACCTCCTCATATGCGAAATCCGGCATGTGATAATTTATGGTTAAGTATCCTCGAATTTATGATCACCCCACTATGCTCATTGATAATTCTCATTAATTGCGGCGCATTTAAATGAATCCGAGAGATACAAATGAGAGCCCCAACGAAAGAAACCTAATAAAATTTGCATATACGGCGATTTGCCTACACGCTGGTGCGTCCTTTATGGATGGGCCCCGACTGCGACTGTTAAAGCTTGTAGATTGAAGATATGGAAATGCTCAGGTGAAGGTGATAAAGTTTATGAGAATATTTAGCAAATAAGGAAATTTGCAAATTGGCCACCGACATCTGTGGGCAGTGAGGAAAATTTACAGAGCGTTGAGATGTGGCGCCACCTCTCCCAGAAAATGGAATGATTATTCAGGCGGTTTAGGTTAGTTCAGGTTAGGGGTAGGCAGGGTAATTTTGGGTTGGTTAACGCCATAAAATCAAAGTGCTAGCTAGAGAAGAAAGGCTGACAGTTATAGAGGGTGAGATTCTTTTTATATTTAGAAGGAACAAGATTTAACAATTTTTACCATAAAAATCTAGCTGAGGGTTCAACATTCCAAGACACATTAACAATATTTAGATTTTTATCCAGATAAAATAACCTTTGAAAGGGTCTGGCAGCTTCCTTGGGGTCCACTTGCTGACCTACATTAATATCGATTTTTTCCTTCTTTATGCTGTACAGTCAGCCCCATGACATATCCGCGTCTAATTTTCGGGCACCCTGTCTCTGTATAAAGAGATGATTTATTGGAGATTAAAAATCTCCTGCGTCATAATTTGCTTATTTTAAAAAGCCTTAAACCCTTGGTGCTCCCTGTGTGAAAATTCCATGATTTTCTTACTTTATCTTCTGTATCTGTTTAGAGGGCTACTAGTTCTCTTTATCCTTTATCTGTCTTATTGTTCCGCAGTTATTCTACCTATCTATCTTCGCTCAGAAGCTCCTAATGATCCTTATTCTGTGTGTTGCAATTCTGATTTACAAAAACCTCTTTTCTTATAAATTGTGAATTTTCCAGTGCGAAGAGGTTTTGTCTGAATAGCACCATCCAAGCCGCACTTTCATCTGCATTAACGCCCTTCCGACTTTCGGATGGAATGGAAGCCACTCGATTACCTCCGCACTACCACCAAACTATCGAATCTCCCCATAGACAGGGCGTCCCAAAAACATACTGGCAAACTTTAAGGGACGGTAGGAGACATCACTACGAACTTTTTTTCTTAAATAAACATATGTCCGCAAATGAGGCGTTTAAGCAGAAAAAAGGCAATACGGTTTTGGTCATTATAATCACTTTTTGTTTATGTTAGATGTTGTTTCATTGATAAATAAACGATGGCTCACAGTAATTGTTCAAAATATTGACCATTGGCTTCAATGGGGTTAATTGCACCATCGGTTCATTGACTTGCGGACCTTATGGAATATTCCGGGAATGACTTCTAGATATGTGCCACTGGTCATTATTTTTGCTGAGAGATATTCCTCATTACGAATAGGCGTTTCGTAGATCAGAGATTTGAAATAACCCCCAAAGGAAGAAAATCAAGAGTGTTTAGATCAGAAGAACGCGTGGGCCTGTCTGCAAGACCCGTTCTTCCAATTCATCGTCGTATATCGGTAAGTTTTTCAAACGAGAAATTAACGTATTTTTTTGTTTTGAGGGCATATTTTAATTAAAGAAAAAAGTATGTCCTCTACCACCCTTTAAAATTCGTCGGTATATTTTTGAAACACCTTGTAGATTTCCCGAGCTCCTCCCGGACTTAAGGTGGTTTAAGCAGTAAGGAAACGATGCATAACCATTGTTGCACAACAAAAACAGCCTGTTTCTGTTTTCCAACACTTTCGTCCGCGCTTTCGGCGCATCATCAGTAACAATTTAGTGGCACATTCGAACCGCTCTTCTAAATATTTACCTTATCTCGGCTGGCAGCATCTTAAATGCTTCGTAAAACGAATGTTTCACATCCTAATACGTATAGCTGGCATTATTTAGTAACCGTGTTTGAGCCATTATAAATTTTGTTTATCAATCATCCTGTCTCACTTTAACGGCTACCATTTCATTACGCAACGTCCTTCTTTGGTGCGCCGCGTTCCAGAATTGCCCTGTGAAGAACATTATTGTTTTTTACGGAATTAGATTTATCCACTGCGAGTGCGGATCCCCATAAATTCCATAAGCCCCTGACACGGCGCACACGCACCCGAATGTAAATCCTGAGGGCCCGACACACCTGAAGCGGGAATAAAGGATTTATTGCCAGATTGAAAGTGAGTTCGAGGTACTCGAGTTGATCTTACTCTGGATATAATATCCTGTTTGTGTTTCCCTTTTTTGGGGGGCCGTGGAGGAGCCGAAAGCAGCGATTTTTCCCCGAAACACGGAAGTATTTTAATAATGTTACCTCCATGGCAAAGCCAAAGCGACGTAACAATGAAGTTTAATATTCCGCATCCGAGTCTACAAAGCGGGCTAAATTTGATTTTATGAAATTTCGACGTTGATATACAAGGGGATATCACAGAGGGTTGAGGTAGCGGGAACCTTCTAACCCGCCTTATTATTAGATACTTCCTTATTTGCCGCCTCGTTTATGGGCACATACACTGAGTAGACCTTAACGGCACCTATGGTCCTTATAAGGGGCCTCATTTAAATAGCTAATTCATTTTTTGATTGGTGAGGTTCATGTCAGCGCCGAAAAAACTCGTTGATTGGATTATTTAAGGTTGATTAGTGTTTGTTAATGAGACAGCCCGTTGAAAATATTTATATGGCTTAAGACGCCGCAATTAATATCGAACAGATTCAATCAACTTCCCTCCGACACTTACGAGAGAGGGGGGAATAAACTGTGCGCACTTCCCTTTAGGACCGCAGCTATAATTCTGGACAAGCTTATGGCCGTATTACTTATTTATTATTAATGTATTTCCATTAGAGGTGAACAATGGAACGAGGGGCGATTGAGGGAGACGACGCAGCGTTGCCGGGAGTGGGCGAAACGCGCGCTGAAAAATCCCCGCGGAAAAGCCTGAAAGAAGGTCTGCTCCGAATGTAGGTTTGGACGCCTGAAACAGGACATTTTATGCAATTCTTTCCAACAGCAAGCAAAATTTCATCGGTGATTTCACGGGGAAGTTTCATCCCGCAATTCATTAAGTCAAGAAACTGTCCCAGATTACCTGGGTATGGGCCTTCAGTACCCTTTGGTGCTTTGCAATTGGATGAAGTTGTCTCCGCCTATCTAACATTTCTCGTTGAATAACTCGAGCCAATTTTCCTCCGACCAAACAGGGCACTCTTTACTAAGTCAACTTAAACTAGATAAAATTGGTCCCTCTTTGGGGATTCCGAGAGCGTACACGGGCAAGTTTGGCGATAAAAATAAGGGAAATTGCTGCTCATAATCAAGACTGCGCATATTGAACACAGTAATTAGCCTAAAAAATAATACACGAAAACCGTAATCTAAACCCTGTAACCCTTGTGAGTTAGAACAAATTTTATTCACGAGGCCCCGAGCATCCCCAGCTCAAATCAGTTTGTCGCAAAAAATTATGCCCGACTTCTACCCAAATATCTTTGGCAACACTGCTGAAGACACTATAACATTCATTGCAGAAACTGGGGGAAATTGCGGCGCCCCGTCTCGGAAAATATTTACGAGATTCCCCCCTTTCCCTCGGCAGAGGTCAACCCCTCAGGTGTGTGAGGGTGTATCAGGTCGAAACGTCAGAAAATTTAATCAACCAAAAATGATTTATTTAGGAGACATTTGCGGTTTGCGTACAGATTTTTGATGAAATTTGCGCCGTTACTAGACGGAGCTAGGCGGATCGACTACAGTGAATGCTCAGCTGTTGGGGTGGTGGCATAGTTTATGAATGTTTAACTGTACGGTGTGATCTATTTGTTGCGATCCCCGGTGAGAATGCCGAGCGCAAGTGAGCTACTTAAACATGCAAACGGCCCCGATTAAAATTCAAACAAGTACATCTTCAGATGGGGCCTAAGATGCAGCGCTCGTTTTACTAGTAAAGTAATTAGTGGCTGATTGGTGACAAATTTATCGGGCAGATATCTATGTAAATGCCCCTTTAATTTATGTTTATCGATTTCCTCGGCTGTCAATTAATTTTTATCGCGTCCGAAGATCGCCTCACTCCTTGAATATTCAATGCGATAATTGTATGTGTACGTACAAGGGGCCAAACTAAAAATAGTGCAGTAGTGACATGGGTTAAATTTATCCCCATGTCGTAAAATAGGGCCGTTACCAGACCGAACATGTGTTGCGGGGAAGCCGACCTGAAAGGGGCGGTCAAATCAGTTGTCCTGCGGTATTTCGCGGGCTTTCCGAGGACTAACACGGGGATATCTCCCGGTTAAATTATAGTCGTGTATGGGGTGGTTTAATTTGAGACTTTGAAACGCGGTTTATAAAGTCATGCCTGTTCTCGGCGTGCGGTCAGTTTCCGAGGCGACCAGACAGACTGAGGTCTAAATTATTCAAAAGCAACAAACAGCGAACCCCCTCATCCAACAGCCCCATAGCGCAAATTATTAATTGGCGCTCGCCTCGTTCCGTCTAAGTGTTGCCAAAATAAATCAAACCGCACACATGTACCAGTCATCCTGTATGGACAGCTTATAAATTGCGCCGTTCGCCCCCCTTTCACAAAGGGGGGCCAATTTAAGACTCTTTCCGCCTCATATTTAAGTTACTGTAAAGCGGTTTTTTCTTCTGAGGCTAATTACGGCCAATTATCTACGCTCACGCCAAAAACCAAAACGAAAACCACCCTTTCTTTCATCTTTTTGGGTGACTCTTCACGGCACATCAGCCGTTGCTTATAAATAGCTTAATGGCACTTTTTGCCGCTATATTTCTTACAAGAAGGAATCTCTTCAAACGACAGAACATGCGCCAGTTGGAGCCTTGGAAAAGCATTTTTAGGGTCTTTAAATTTACAGCACCTTTACCGCCAAAAGCGGCATACCGGGCTGACGCCGTCAACAAAAGTTCCGCTTAAAGAAAAAAACTCAGTAAAGTGAGTCGATCTGGCAACATCACGCTGAGCTTTTGTTGTGACACTTGACATATCCCACTGTTTGTCCAATGCCTGTCATTGACTATCATCCGAGCAGACAACGTTGCCAGATACACAAATATTGAAGCGTGTTGATCTCATGCATATGAATGAGGACTGAAAATTGAGGAAAGCTGTTATGCGTCTCGAAATGTCCGAAGTTGGTACAATTAGCTCCAAACGCAGCTTTACACAGGATGCTGTTGCAGCGCACTTGTTTTATTAGTTATTTTACTCACGGGCGTTAATCACACTTCACCTAAATGGCCGCCTCTTTATAATATCTCGGTTATGTTCGGTTTAGAGAGCTCTTGCCACCCAGTACAGAACCGCAAATTCTGCGCTGACCGCCTTTAGCTAACACTTCAGCAAGGTTGGAACAAAGATACGTTTATTTCTCACGAGCCTCGTCCTCAGATGAACAGCAAGTTTGAGGGCGTAAGGTCAATCCGACTTCGTAAACGCGCTCAGTGGCTGCAACACCTCTCTAAAGCCTGATGGCTGAACTTCAAAGCTCTTAAAGCGCACCAGCTCTTCAAGTTTATCCAAGCAAGCCTTTTCCGTTGGACATTAATCATTTTTCTGAATGGAGCTTATTAAAGACAGATTCGCTTTAAATACCGGACACGAATAGACGTTCCGTCATGGAAGATTCTAGACAACGCAGAATCCACGTCAAGCGGGAAATAAAGGACTTACCTAAATTAAATTGTATTTCGATTTGTAGCTTAGGTAAGAGAAACGCCCGAGCTCTATGCGGAACTAGCTCTAACGTAGATAAAGGTGGTAAAGAGATGGGGGAGATTGGGAGGCGGCTGTGTTCATGAATTCGCATGTTTGAAGGCATTTTTGGAGAAACCTTGTTATTGGGAAAAATTTGTATATTGCTGGAATGTTCTCCTTAAGGGCAGTTCAGATTATAGAAAAAAACTCTGGAAAATTTCCTGGTTGATATTTCACATATTCTCACTTTGCAGTTAAAAAAACTTCTCAAAGACGGATATTTTACTACATCTGGCAACACTGCTAACGCAAACTCAAAGACAGTTCTGTCAAAACCTTTAATGAGGGACTTTGACAGCACTGCATGAAAAACAAGCTATAAGATCAACGTTCCCACGTCTGGTGTAATAAAAATCATAGTTAAATGACGGAGATACTGGAACGTGGCCTGCGTATAACGAACAATATCTGTCTACCATCGAGTGCATACCTTATTCTAAGCATTCCGATTGCAAAATAGCTAAAATCAGCATTAAACGCGTTTCGAAATCCGCTGAATGGCGCACTCGGTTTCTTAAGGGGGTGCTGAGACAGGCTATCTATTGAAATCACCCCTCGCCGCCCCATGCAATTGCCCGCACGCAAAATCATATCGATTATTTAATATATAACTCTAAATTGCATACGTTCATGTACCGTTGATAAGGGCTGTGAATGTTAAATCTGTTGCCGGCATTGAATGCAACCCCCATATGCATTCCCCTGCTGCCGCTGAATACTAAACACCCCATTTTTGGGATAATTAGACATAATATTTTCATGGTAGGACACAGAGGCGCACGAGTGCTTATTGTTACACATCCGCTCAGCTGCCAGACGCATTCGCTGAGGTCTAACAGATTAAAGAACCGGCAATTTTAACTAGAAGATGATAATGTGCAAAAACGCGTTCTCATATCGGATATAAGAAAACTTCCTCATTAAAGGAAAAGTTTGAAAACGAGAGCTTTCGCTCTCGCCTCGGCTTTTAAATGCGGGGTTACCGACGACCTTACCGACAAATTATCACCCCGAAGAGCATAAACTTCGAGATTTATCCGGTAGTTAGCGTCAGGGATAAAATACGCTTCGCAGGCTTTAATTTCGTTTTGAGTGCGTGCCGTCTGCATAAGTATTGGGACCCGAGACGGTCGCTTAATGAATTTACGACTACTTTAAAGTGCAGTTTTCTTCAGAAAACCTGTACAAGATGGTTTGAACTTGTGTGGGCCCAAAGCATGGCGTCATTGCTCGAACAAACTTAGGCTGGCGCCATCTCTTGATACCTCATCACTTAATGACCATCTTACCCGCAGATGGTGTAACTTTCTTCGCAACGTCTTACCTGCAAGTACTCAAACCATCCGACCCGCACCTGACATCCCCGCAAACTCTCCTAAAAGTATCATGAAAATCCTCACTTTGGCAGAAAAGTTTAACTCCTAAAAGGGCAATTTAAAATTAAAATGTGCCCCAACTTCCCTAACTGTTCAAAAAATATTTAAATCTCCCTTCAACCTCCTCGTCGACTAATTAAAATAGACCCCAAATATCACCATTTGTTTGAGGTCTTGTTAACGTTAACAAAACCAGCAGAACAAAGTCGGGTGAGCGCGCAGGCCATACCACGTTATTTCCCCAAAAAATGGCAAAATCATGGGGATGAAATTAATCCCTTCAACGCCACGAGCCATCTCTGGGGCTGCGCTTATTGGCTAAGTGGCTTAACTGTGGATTATCACCACCACCAAAAGGTATTAGCCCATTAATATTCATAACCTCAATTAAAATCGGCAAGGGACGGCCCTCGTTTCTATAGCGGATTATTCAGATATGTTTCGTTTCGGAATTAATTCCGTGAATATATTGATTCGACGTTGAAACAACGTCGGCAAAAATCGTTCCTCTTTCATCTGACTCATGACTGCATAAGGGGAGCTGGGGAGAAGAGGCAAGGAAAATACCGAAAACCGAAACAAAACGACTGAGAGTTTTAAATTACCCAACAAGTGCGGCTGACAGCCAAACAATTTCAAGTCCCATGTCATAATGGTACTTCATGTTTTTGATATTTGTATTTTCGCGAGTATGCGGTTTGTGATGGGATTTATTACATTTGCTACAAATACATACATTGAGACCCATTTCGAATGGAAATAGGAAAAGTTTCGCCATGAATGTCTGGCATCACAACGAAATCAATGGATTATTAACAGCGAAAGTTCCTTTCTTCTGGGAGTCGGCAAATAAATCAGAGGAAACTCTAGAAAAGGCCAATAATTTCGCCGATCCGTCTTCATTAAAGGCATATGTGTGAAATAAGAAAGATTTCAGAGGGCACTGCATACATGGGGCGACATTGAGGTCAGCAGGCCCTTAGGCCTTCAAAATCCGAACTTTCAGACGGAAAAAAAAATTGTCCCAAACCTCAAACTCCGAACTCTGACCGTCATCCATGCGTCATGCCTTCACTTAATATGCCCAAATTGTATTAAACAGTTATAGGTATAAAGTGGTTTCTTTGTTATTATCGAATCTTCCGCCGAATGAGCAACTCGCATTCTCGCAAACCAATATTGAGTTGATAGAGTAAATCTAATAAATATTGGGGATGGGGAATTTGGGGAGAGGGCGCCCGAATTCCTTTAGCCGGTGCGGTCTTGAAGGGGACGTGTTAAGTGGAACGTATATGAGGGAAGACCCCGGTTTTTACACAGGCAGACAGAGAGGAAATATTGTTTTAAGTGGTTTTGTAGCGACAAAATAGAGAGAGATAAAACACCAATTTTACGAATTCAGGACAGGAATTTTGGGGATTGTCAAATGACTCAATGGATAAATATTGACACAGGAACGCTCTAAAAAGCCTGAATATTGGCTATAACATGTGTCATTTTTATTCACCTACGGTGGCCTGAGCCTCAAGCTGAAAAACATATGGGAAGTCTCAAGTTATCTATATCCAGGATATAGGGGGGGGGGGGGGGGGTAATAACGCCTCACACACTAGCACGGTAAGGACTAAGCACTATGCTCAATTAAAACTGACTAGGAATAACATCAATCCTTTACTAAAATTTGGGACCAACACCCTGGTTAACGTTTACGTAAAACGTTATCGTTAACGTAAAAACGAAAAAACATATTTTGATAAAAATAGAAGAGGAATTTCAGAGTGTTTCACACTTTTTAAAGATTCACTTGTTATGCATTTTACCACTCTTTTCCCCGAGGTTCTAAAAATGGTGACAGATTTGCAATGTTAACAAGGGTGTTCATCCAAGCCCTTAGTAGCGGACACGAACCTATTTAAATAAACCGAAACTGAAAAACTCTTTAAATTTAAACCTGAAAATGTAACCACCAAAGTGGAGACTTCTGATTATTAGACAGTTCTATAAACCAACAATTTCCGTCATTTTAACGTCGCCCTTTCATGTCCTTCAGACCAGCACCATTTAATTCTGTAGCACCAACGTTGACAATAATGATTTGACAAAAAAGGTGTCAGTTTCCAATCCAGCGTCACAGCAGATCTGCATCCAGCAGCGGAAACAATTACGCAAAATATTAATCGAATTCGCGACAAAATTTCATTAAGGGTATAACGTGGCTCGGCAGAAACCCTAACAGTTGCGCAACTACGGACCCTGCTGAATGCTGCCGTCAAGATACACTCGCACACGCTGTAATTTCAGGTTGATTATTCAATTTGTCTGGGATGTGAAGGTTTGCAAACGGGAGGTGCGACTGCTGCCGAGAAAAATGGCCCCTTAATCAAGAATACATCATAGCGCTAAACATCATTAGGCCCGCGTTTTGAGTCTATTTCGGGGGTCTTTATTAATACCCCTAGATTTCCCTAATTTATTAAATTTCATAAACAGGCCGTGGCGCATTTATTATTTTGACAGCGTCTTATGCCTGAATATTAATTTTAATGTACTGCCTGCGCCGTACACATTTAAGATTTTTCCTTTTCCAAATATGAGACAGTGAGGGCCGTTTCCCGTTCCAAAATCAGCCATCCATAAACAGTTAACGGAGGATTCTTTATTTGCCCCAAAAGTTTCCCCCCTTGGATAGAGACTGATGTATAATAGTTCCGGGGATGTTTGAATTCTTGGAATAAATTTGGGAACGGCTCTATTAATATGGGCTGATATAGTTTCGTTGTTTGTTTTCGGGCAGACGGATTCATCAGGGAGGGACATTCCTGGACAAACGCTTCAAAGCGTCCGGGAATTTGAGGCCTGCTAATTGAAATCAGACCTACGAATTCCTCAAACTCTTTTCAAGGCAAATTCGACAACGAAAGCCGCAGTTAAGCGAGTTATTTCCGAAAGGATAATAGTTATAACTCACGTTGACTTGGAGGAATGTGCGTTAAAGAGTCAGGAAAAAAACAGCGGACAATAACGTGTGTTGTTAGCGTGGGACACGTAATAAACTCTTTCATATAAAGCTGCGACGTTTAGACTAATGGTCAAGCATTACTTCGGAAGATTTCCGCTGAGGGGCAATTAAACGAGAGGTCTAAGACACATTGTTACGAGGGCGTGTGCCTAGACACATGACGAAGTACTGCTTTAAGAGCACCGGCGAAATTTCGAGGCAAAACACTCGATTGAGTGCCTGTATGTTTATTTTTATTCCCCGTCTGCATTTTATTTAAAAACCACTACAGAAATTAAACACTCGGACATATTGCGTCTCTGTTACGTTTCCCTCTGGCTTTTAAGTCCCTTTAAAAAGGCCCGACTATATTGACCTAGCCAGCAGGAGATGAGAGAAATAGATCTGGCCCAGGCTCCGTTATAATGACGTACGGTAGGTGCCTGATTCAATTTGGTTTGGAAGTGCATCATTCAAGTTCAAGTGCTTTTCTGGAGGAGAAAAAACATCCTGATGAAATGTAGTTTTTGCTAAAACTGCTCTTTTTGTGCACCCACGAAAATTTGCAGCTCGATTTGATGCGAAACAGGGCCGTATTGAGGATCGGTGCTTAGGAAGTCGGAAAAATCGCTTTGAAGGAGCCTCGTAAACCATGAAAGAAACCCTCGAATAAAATTTAATTATTAAAAAATAACATTCTACAATACTCTAATTGACGACGAAAATGAGTCCCAACTCCTTCGGTAAAATCATACAAATGATCAACTTAATGTGACACTACTTAGTGGTAAGCTGAACTTCCGAAGACACGAGAGAGTATTGAAAGAGAGATTCCGCAAAGATCATCATACCTTGCCAAAACTCCCACAGAAAAAACAATATTTGGATCCTAAGCAGAGAAAAATATTCTACGCTATTGAAGTTGAGAAGAAAATAGGACTCAACTTCCTTTCTAAAATCATACAAATGATCAACTTGATTCGACACTACTCAGTGGCCTGATGAACCTTCGGAAACGCGAGAGAGTTTGGAAGAGAGATTTCACAGAAATGGTCGTCAAAAATACATTGCCACAGAAAATATTCTACGCCACTGTTATTTCGCTAAAAATTTATCAAATTCTATCCGCACGCCTATATAAAATATCAATTTTCATAGAAACTTCACAGAAATCTTAAAACACTGATACGACAAATCCCAAAAATAAATCTTCATAAAATTGAATTTTACAGAATTTTATGGAAGATAAGATTAAAATTTATCTTATTGTTTGTTGTAAGAAGGTTTATTGTTTATACATCACGACTGTCTTTCGTGTAAGAAGAATAATTTAATCCTTTAATGAATTTCTAAACGAATAATTAAGGTATCTTTTAAGAGTGTCCTTAACATTATTGCATACTACTTAATAAAATTATGGAACGGCGGCACAGAGTTTAATCGTACTTGTTTCTACACCCGTTGCCAGACTTCCTAAAATATCTGAGATACAGAGATTCGAATGAAGGGCAGAGAGGCCTTTTGATACACTGATTTGTAGCCAAAAGCAACAAATCTGAACAACAAATAAATCAACACTGCAAATCCGTTATCTCTCTTTCGCCTGAAATACTTTGGCCGTACCTGAGATTTGGGTACCTAGGGCAGTACGTGTCAAGTGCGATGGTGGTGTAATGGTCATCATTGGTGCTTCCCAAGCAGCTGATCCGGGTTCGATTCCCGGCCATCGCATAAACTTTTTTTCGGCTCTTAAACGGCTGTTTTGCCGCGAAGTGGTACTACCACCCTGAGTAGCATTCAATGATCAAAATTACCACCAAAATACAAACAAAGAAAGAGTTAATGACTCCCTAAAGGAGCCGAAAACACAGGCATTAACGAGCAAACGCTAAGGGCGACGTAGTGCTCCCCGCGGGCCTTAAGGCCATAACCCACAATTCCAGGGGCGTCCCGGGGGTGAGTCATGACGGCATCGGGCCCCCAAGGGGGCGCATTTATCCCCCTTAAAACGAAAGAAAACTTTGGGCAAACGCATCGCACATACGAATCGGTTTCAGGACAATTAAAAGGGCCTAATTAGAAATTATGAGGCGTGAACGCAAGATGGCACCAAGGTGAAAGGGCCGTTTTGAGCCCGAAGGGACACGCCGAGTTAACCCGGCAAGGTGTGAGGCCCTTCTTCCAGGGATTTTTTCGGCGAGATGTTTGATGGTAATTGAATGGAACAAAAGGCGTTGGGCGGATGGCGTGTTGGTCCTGCCACGCCCAAGGGCTTCAGGTCAAAATTCTTTCGAAAGTCGAAAGAATAATTTTTGCTTATGTAGATCGCGCGTTATCTTATCCTTAACTTATCATAACTTATCAATATCTAAATCGAAGTTAATACACAAGTTAGTCATTCCAATACCATCCAGTTGATAGTGTGTGTGTCAAATTGAAAGTGTGGTGGTGTCAAATTATAGACTATGTAAGTATATCATGTAGCGTTTATTGTGATCTCGCCTTATAGTGACGTCAATGAAGTACATTAAAAAGTCATCATTTCGAACGTCCGTGTTAAGTTTAGCTGATGGATTGATCAGCTATTTACAAGTGAAACCAAAGATTAGCGGTGGGCCTTAAGGGTGCCTCCCAGGCATAACTGCTTTGTTTAAAATAATATTCGCTCATCTGAGGATGATGATTCCCCATTAAAGATTCATAATGACAAAATAATGCTCACAAATCTATTATTTATCTACAATAAAATCACCTTTTCAAAGCCTGATAAGTCCATATATCGTTTAATTATAAACCTTAATTTGATACTGACTCATTAAAAAATTCCATTAAAGGGTTCCACCCCTGAAATTACTCCAACTAATGCCTCGGCGTATCGACTTACATAACACAACACGTAATTTGAGACCATTAGCGAGGCCTCGTTTTACATATACCGTTGGAATATGCCCGGAATCGCTCGATTCTTTTTCTTCTTCTTTGTTTGCACGCCACTGGTTTTCGCACGTTCATGATTAAAATTGACCGCCCCCCTTAATTCCCACCCTCCGACAGCTCTTTTTTTAACGTAATGTAAGACGAACAGATGCACTTTAGTGAATTGAATTAATTTGATACTTAAGGGGGATGATTGGCGGTTTTGAGTTTGGGACAGGCCCCTTGAAGCTTTGGTTGTGGAAGAATATGCTGTTTGGGAGGAAATTTTGTTACATCGAGCTGCTCTTCAGGGTGGATCACTTCGAGACCTCTTGAGTAGGAGGGTGGCGTTATGTGAGCGCCATATAATCAGTCTAGTAGTATTGAGTCGCAGAGAACATGAATTGGGGAGCTCACACAGAAGAAAATCTGCGTTGTAGAATCTACCAAAAGATGAATGAAATTGAAATTAGATCCGTCCAAAGTCATTCAAGGCAAATAAACTAAATTGCAGGTCATCACAAATAATAGATCTTTATCAACCATTTTTCTGATAAGGATTCATTATCCTTGATAGTCTACAGTACAGTTCTAACTTGTTTCATAAGAATTTGAACGAGAATAAGTTCAATTTCATTAATCTTTGATAGATCCTGTTACGCAGCTGTTCTTTGTGTGAGCTTCTTGATCCTGGGGTCAAATACTCTACAGCTTGTTCAAAACTTCGACACCCTGTATTTGAGAAACGAAAATATCTCCGACATTAGGTTATAGGAATTTTGACTCAACGAGCCTTTCCTTAAAGTTGCGTCTCTCTGGAAACATCCTGTATAGCATCAAATTGAAGATTCGCCAAAACTGTTGGGCGGTTACAGGTCAGAACTATCAATAGGAATGATCGATAGAAAAATGACTACATCTAGATTATATGAGCTTCATATCCCAGTTAAACAAATATATTTACACTGGCGAAACATATGTGAGTCTATGGAACTTTCCAAGCCATAATTTCACATATCCAGAAAAGTATCAATTGTTTAGGGTTGTGTGCTGATGTAAATGGTTACAGCTGTGTCTGTTTGCCATAATTTGTATTAACCATCCCTTGGTGACACCAAGAGGCATCTCCTCAGCTTCGGGTAGTTCAAAGATCAGATTTAGTTTCTCATAAGTACTCATCTGGAACGATTTGTGCCCACTAATCCCTGGCAAACTCAAAAGGCCTTCTGGTTTTTCGTGTATATCACTTAGTGGTCCGTAAATAATGCCTTTTCCATATTATCTCTACTTCACGTACAATGTTTCAGATTCAGACACCGTCCTTCTCTTTGGCTCAGTGAACCTCCTTTGTGGGGGCAATCCCAGGACCGTTAAGAGGAAAAAGGTTCATCCAGGCTAATTTCCTATAGGATAGAGTTGCAACTAATGATAAGGGATGGTTTATGCTAACTTGCACCTTGGGTTTGCCGTTAATTGGTCACTCGTACAGAGCTTTGGCACCTGGTACTACCCAATACTGCTTATTTTCATGTCTTCAGAAATCCGCCCAGTCATTCCCTGACTTGATCCTTGAATTCTAGGCACATTTTGGATGAGCGTTTTCGGCAGTAACTACCCCCTCTCCTCTCATAATATGGGTACTTTGGTACAGTAATAACTTAATTTGTTTGAATTTTAACCCGACCTTTTGCCATCGAAAAAACGCCTAATCGCCTGTTTATTCTCGACCGAGGCCCCTAATCCCGACAGTCTCTTAAGTTGGACAAAAGACCTTGATAAAAACGCCATTCTAGATACCGTAAAGCCTATTACGTCCACAAAAGATACATTTATGGCCGACACTATAATGCAAACGGACAAAACCCTGTGGCTTTTCGAACGTTCCACGTTTTTAAGTCGAACCACCCGAGCGTGAATGATGTTTTGTGTTTCGCCATTGGTCAAAAGACCACGTTAGGGACGTGTTGCGCCCGAACCCCGAGTGAAACGGACGCGAAAACTCCCCCAGAAAAGCTCCAGAATCATCCTTTTAAGTCTTTTGACATTGTAATAACCATTCGCAGCGTCACAGACCAGCTTAAACACTTAAAATTAATTAGGCTGGGGCCACTTTGAGCGCACCGTTACGCTCGTGTGAAGCCCGCTTTATTCCGGACGATTTAACTCGCCTCGATTTCACCCCTGAGGGATGTTTCAAAAAAGCACCTTTGGACCCTGTAAGTGTACGCCATCACCAAGTTTCGATAATGGACCTAATAAAAATCAATGACGTTGGTGACGTTGAAATGATGTATAAAAAATCTGAGAACTTGCAAGTCGCTTAAAAGTTTCCTATAATGCGGCTCATGTACTTCGGTACATCGTATTGATGTCAATGCATGAAATTCCTATAGTGTTTCCTAGTTGTGGAATCTAGAAACGCAGTGGTGTGAGTTTTATGGACGTATGTATTTAATTTCCCAGAGACCTGCTGCAGGACAGGAAGTCAAAAGTTTCCCACAGAAAAACTTCCGATTTCAACCAGAGTCAGTGGCGTCTCCTGCTAGAAATTCCAATTTCTCAACCTGCCTCTGTTTACCAACTGTTTCTGCCGCTTTCATCACCAACATCAGCCTTCCCGACAGGAAAAAAACCCGTATGTTTATCTGATTCAGTTTGTAGACTATTTGATTCTCTTTAATGAGGCGAAAGGAACTAATTGCGATGATAAATGAAGGCAGACATAACATAATTAGGTATCAGTCTCAAAGGGGATCTTTGTGCTTAACAGTATTTTTAAAATTTCTAAATTCAGTACCAACCTAATGCGAAGTTGCCGAGAACCAAATTAAGGATGATTCGACAGTCAAAACCGCCGGACAAGGGCAGAGTGCGGTTTGGCCAAAGTAACCGAGACGTGAAACATCGACTCAGCAGAAAATTTTACATAGAAAAGCATGAAGTTTCGTGTCTATTTATCTTATATTTGAAAACATACTGCAGCCGCAAGAATTTGCACACGAAGCAAAAAGTCGCGGTAATAATTAGCAGGAAGGGGCGTTTAAACTGCGGTGGGTCCGGACTTAGACGAAAGCACAAATTTCGAGATGAATGAAGACTGAAATCGTCATGGGAACTTGGGAAATTGGTCTTACTGGAAATTTGCCTTCTTCCAGGCGGTTTCCGGTACCCAAGGACAAGTTACTGCTGTCCCTAAGCAACCATGTGCGCTCCACATGAAAACCCATACGCTCTAGACATAACTTCCACACATCAAAACTCCTTGGGCTCCACATTCTTCCATTAAATCCGATCTAAAACATCTCATTTTTTTTAGGAACATTTAAAGCTCAGGAAAGACAACCACTGAAGATGTCACTACAAATTCCCCTTTTCCTGGCTCTAATGTCCTTATCTCGAGGCGCACAATCGACTTATCACCCCATAAACTGCTCAGACCCAGTAGGAATGCAGAATAGGAACATCAAAGATAAAGATATAACCGCAAGCTCCTTTTACACGATAAACCTGTTGCCTGAGTTTGGGAGGTAAGTCAGCCCTTTGTCTTCAAACCTCTAACAACAGAATGGAATCTAGACTGAAATATGAAGATGAAGAAGGAGCCTGGTGCCCTAATCACACAGACATTGGGCCATGGCTGCAGATCGACTTGCACCAAAGGCATAAGTTGACCAGTATTGCCACTCAGGGTCGATACGCTCAGGGCCGAGGGCAGGAGTATGTGGAAATATACACTATGCAGTATTACGAGTGAGTAACTAACAAAGTGATGGGTCCTTCTAACCAGGAAAACGTAGTTCTCTTCAAAACAAATGGGAGTTCTATAAAAACGAAACTAACAGTGAATATATGGAAGGGAACGAGGACACTAACAACATTAAGAAGAACACCTTTTACAACCCGATAATGGCTAATAAAGTGCGAATTTTTCCTATTAAGCAACATATGACGATGTGCTTGAGGGTCGAATTGTATGGCTGCCTCTGGCCTGAGAGCGTTGTGAAAGTCGATGTGTCGGAAGGCCAAGGAAATCTCCTCGAAAATGGTAAGTTGCAACTTAACTCTAATTCCACTAAAAGAAAATGTCTACCGTAAGGAAAAGCTTTCTTGTTTGACGACATAATCCCCTTATTGAACACCGACAAGGGGTGGATGATATGGCGCAACCCAACTCTACAAGGCCGACCATTCGAGATATCCTTCCAATTCGACAAGATTCGAGCCTTTCAAGCAGTGCATCTGTTTGTAAAAGAGCCCTTTAAGTTAGCAAACATCACTTTCAGCATTGATGGGGAATATTATTCGAATCCGTTAACATGGAAGCCTGTTGAGGGTACCAACCTCACCTACAACCTCAACAACCAAATAGGAAAATACCTGAAGATACAGTTCAGCGCCAAGGAGGAGTTGCTCTCCCTAGGCGAAATCGAATTCGATAGCTCTCTAAATTATTACGACTACTACACATGTCACGATACTACAGAAAGGAAAATTTTAGATGACTGGAAATATATTATTATTATTATTATATCGATGGGGCTGAACGTTGGCTTTGGGGGTTACTGGATTAAGACATGCTTAAAGCGCAAAAAACCGCAACCCTCCCATGATGGTATAACATTACGTTTGACTTCATTCGAAATAATTAATGTTGCTGATAATTAATTTACAGAGATATACTGTGATATAGACGTTCCATTAAGAGACAGTCGCATAAACTCAGAACGTGGAATAGTTGTTGAGTAATAATGTACATGTGCCAAGGCCTAGATTGGAGAATCAATAGAAAGTAGACCAAGCACCACTAATTAGGCTCGTTTCCAATCAAACTTAATGAATAATGACAATTTTAAATAAAATGGCGGCTGTGAATGAGAAGCAGATGGGATTAAACGGGTGTGAATCACTCCTTTATATTTATTTTATAATTTACAAGAAAATGTTTGACACGCCAAAAAGTCAAGAAAGAATTCAGAGACAAATAGGTGTGCTACGTAATATTCTAGTTGCGCTCTGCCGACCGGGCCAGGTCAGGTTTTAATACTATTAGCTCAGACTAATCGGCACGAAAAAAAATCATTTTCAGAATTCCTTTAGACTATATGGTTCAAATCCAGACTTGATCTGATGAAGGATCGACCTCACACTTCGTCATACTCTTAAGAATTATTTATTATCATGTAAATTACTAGAATACCTTTTCTATTTTTTAAATTGCAATATATTTACCATTTTAAATTAATTTTGTATTTTTCGTGACATAGAAAAAATCAGAATTCAACAAAAATTTGCCCTGGAAGGTGGGCCTCATTGGAACCCAAGTGTTGTTAGGTCTAGGCCTCATGAACATCCTTCTAGTGATTCTCATGATGATCTGATCGCACTTCAAACCACAATGAAAGTAAAACATTTCGAACACGCCTTAGTGCGTCTCACTTTGACCTTCGTGTTCAGCAATAACACTTATACTACGTGACAAAGAAAGGTAAACACCCATTAAAAACCATTTTATTTTGATAATTTTTTGCATGTTGACTTATCTTAAAAAAAGAAAGAAATGATCAAAATTTCAAGTTTATCTGTTAATTTTTTTTTAGTTTCCATGGGTCGTTCCTTAAAAAAATAAAATTTTGTTTAAACATTTTTGTTCACATTTGCATCGCAACTTTTGTGAAGTGTGTTGCAATCGGTCATAATTTTTACTCATTATGCCTAGAGTGCGTAGAATTGAACAGATCCGTCAGCTTAGTGACTTTGAGAGGGGGCGGATTGTTGGGTTGCGCGAAATAGGTCTGTCGGTCAGAGAAGTGTCTAGAAGAACTAACAGATTCTTAGGAACCATAGTGCGGTGTTACCAGGCGTGGACTCAGGAAGGCCGTGGGCACAGAGCCAGAGGCACTGGGCGACTCAGAGGAACCACAGAGCGCGAAGATCGTCGATTGCGACTTTTGGCTCTTAGGGACCGATTAAGCAGCAGTCGAGCTATTGCAAATCAGTGGTTTGAAGAACATGGGAATAGGGTTGGTATGCGTACAGTATATCGCCGAATACGAAGTTTTTGCCTTTTGTCCTATCGTCCGCATTGGGTGCTGCCTCTCACTCGCGAACATCGATCTAACCGCTTACAATGGTGTAAAGAGAGGATTCAATGGGACCAAGAATGGACTCAGGTGATCTTTAGTGATGAATCCCGCTTCTGTCTGGGGATGAACGACGGTCGGACAAGGGTGAGAAGGCGACGGGGTGAAAGGCGAGATCCACAATTTGACAGAGAGCGTCATGTCCACCGTACTGTAGATGTTATGGTATGGGGTGCTATCGCATATGGTAGCAGGTCACCCCTAGTTTTCATTAGAGGCAACATGACTGCCCAACGCTATATCCAAGAAGTGTTGGAGCCATATGTGATTCCATATTTTCGAACTATCCCGAACACTATTTTCCAGCAAGACAATGCTAGACCTCATGTTGCTAGGCAAACAATAACGTTCATGGATCAACATCAAATCAACCGTTTACCCTGGCCACCTCGATCGCCGGATCTGTCTCCTATTGAACATGTCTGGGACATGATTGGCCGCAGACTGTTGAATTTACAGCACCCTCCACAGACTTTAGCAGCCCTTACTCATGAAGTTCAGATTGCCTGGAATGAGATACCTCAAGGAGACATTGACAATCTTATTAGATCCGAGCCCAGGCGTATCAATAAGTGTATAAGGAACCGTGGATGTTCAACACACTATTGAAAAAAAAATGAAGTTGTTCCTCTGATCTTGCTGAAAATGTAATCATTGAATAAGTATGTGGTACTGAACACGTACAAAAAAAATTATCAAAATAAAATTATCTTTAATGGGTGTTTACCTTTCTTTGTCACGCAGTATATTAACGATAAGATAAAATTACCAATTAACAACACAGCAGATAAGATTACGAGAATCAAGTACTGGCAAGATAACTGAAATCGACACGTGTAAATCATAAAAAGCGCTTAAACCATGACTTCCATATCGAGTTTCTACATCTGCAGCCTCCTGTGGATGCTCACTTTCACCCCTCACGCTTCAACAGAAAAACTAGAACCTCAAGATCCACCAACCATCATCAAATACGTTGGATCCGCAATAGCCTCAGGATTTATGCTGGTAATCACAGCTTTGGCAATTTACGTAATTGTCTTGGAATGTAGAGACAGTGAAAATGGGGATGATGACCAGGGAGGATTTGAGATGCAAGAGGAGACCAGGCACCTGACTAACGGTCGGTTGAGTGTTACTGAATACAGGAAAAGTGACCTACAGGGGGAGAGTTCACGATCCAGTGCACATATTCCTAAAACCGCAGTAATGAGAACTGGACCTATACCATCAAGATAATTTTGTGCTGTGAAAATTATGAATAATCGAATTCAGTTGAGTCTGAAAGTCTGAGGTAATCGTAATTTTAAAAATGTTTAATATTAGATGACTGATAATGGATAACGAAAAATTTTTTCGGAAAAATACCGAAAATGTTCGTGACATAGACAATAACGCGATTTAGTAAAATTGGTTTTTGTTTTGATCTCCCAACGTAGAATTTGGTAAAAAAATATATAAAAAAAAACACTTTTAACGGGCAAACTGCCAGACAGCAAACGAAACAATGGAATTGTAGATGACGAAATTTCAAGGGAGAGTTATCTCGCGCCACGGCAATGTGATGTGGCCACCACGATGAGGCGATTTGACATCATTGGATTGTTTTCTTTGGGGATTTTTGAAAAGGAAGGTGTATGCCGATAACCTAAAAACAATTCCTGAACTGAAACACCAAATTCAACGTGCCATTGATGAAATTGAGCCGTCACTATACCAAAATGTCATTGAAAGTTTCCGAAGAGCCAACGAGTGCCATTAGTCATGAAGGGGCTGTTTATAGGATATTGCGTTCCATCAACAATATTCATGTCTATATTCTTTATTGCAATAAAACAACTGAACACTTTCAAATAAACACTGCGTTTTTTCAATTTCTAAAATAACCGGTCTTAATAAGATACCCATTACTACACGTCAGATGGTGACCATTGGCGCAAACATGCTATATCCAAAAGCTGATAGTTCTGGAAATTAAGGTTATAATTTTTACTAGCTGCACAGGAATTTTCCGGACAAATGCGGAAAGTGACATTTTCCCACACGCGATCGCACTTGCTTAAGTGCCACTGTTAATGCCTAAATAGTTAAGTAACACTATTACTTCCCAGGACTGAAGGTGGCACTTTACAACATGACTTTTGTGTCATTGTCACATCAATTCACTTTTATTTCATTCATTCATATTAATTCACAGTCAGTTACATATTTTGTTTTGAGGGGAAACGCATCAATCCCAGTCAGAGAATATTATACATACGAGGACAGTTCTAGAAGTAACCGACTTGACATATAGAGGGCGATTTTTTGTCAAAAATTTGCCTATAGTACAGAGACCTAATCTTAAAAAACTTATATCTAACATTCGAAAGTGCTACGTTGATTTGTATTTGTTTTAGGGCCGTTTTTAGTGAATGCTTTTTGAGATTAGGTGAAGATGGAAAAAATTGGTCATCGATACGTAATTCAATACTTTCATTTCAAAGGTTTTAGTCTATCCAACATCAAAGCGGAGTTAGATTCTACTCTGGGAGAATCTGGTCCTTCGTTAACAACTATAAAATATTGGGTAGCAGAATTTAAGTGGTCAAGATGAACACTACAGTGGTCTACTCAATGAGGTGTTTAGTGGAGAAATTGTAGTGAAAATCCTCAAAACTGTCCTGGAAGACCGTCGACTAAAATTGCGTGAGTTAGCAGACATGATAGGCATTTCAAAAAGTACTGTATATCGAATTTTGACCGAACAGTTGGATGTCAGAAAGCTGGGCACAAGATAGGTGCCGCGATTACTCACAATTGAACAAAAACAACGTCGTGAGGATGTTTGCAAGGAGTATTTAGCAAAGTTTCACAGCAATAAAGCCGAGTTTTTGTGTCGATTCATAACCGTAGATGAAGTATAGATCCATTATTTCACACCTGAGACGGAAATCAGTCAAAACAATGAACTCAAAGGAAAGAATCAGCTCCAGAGAACGCGAAAACCGTTCCATTTGCAGGAAAGGTGATGACGTCAGATTTTTGAAACGCACGTGAGACAATTTTTATTGACTATCTCCCTAAAGAAAAAACAATAAACGGAGAATATAATACAACTTTATTGCAGCGTTTAAACTAAGAAATGTGAAAAAAAGCCATTGCAATTGACGAAAAAGAAAATCTTGTTTCATTAAGGCAACGTACCGGTTCACACTTCCGTCATTGCGATGGCCAAAATCAATCACCTTGATTTCTAACTTTTTCCTCATCCACCCTATTCGCCAGAATTAGCCCCTTCAGATTATTTTCTATTTTCAAACTTGAAAAAGTGGCTCGATGGAAGGAGATTTGTCAATAATAAAGAGGTGGAGTCCAAGATTAATGCCTATTTTGAAGCAGTCGAAGTTTCTTACTATAAACAGGATAAAGAAGCCATGAAACATCGCTGAGAAAAGTGTGTCAATCTCAAAGGAGACTATGTTGAGAAATAATGCAATATTTTCCAATTTTTTTTTCCTTTAAGTGTTAGGTGGGGTATTTCTGGAACTATCCTTGTACATGTATTTTATTCGGTGAAAACTCACTGCCTTAGCTGACTCACAACCAAGTCGAAGACGATAGCCTGAATGTCGCTGCGAAAGTAAATTCGCTACTTTTTTACCTTGTAAAACAAATTTTTGGTAACGAAATTCCTCGACATTTGAGTCCTCAAAGGTTAGCTAAGGTGGTCTAGACGCTTTTGATCCGACAAAACTTTGTCGGCAATCCCGATAAAATCTAGCGAACGAAAATGCTAAACCTCTGCCCATAACTGCATAACTAAACCGTTCATTACTTTAACCCCAGCTATAGTCCTTAATTCCCTAATTCCACGCCACGAGAATCCCTCGAAAGGGCGGCCGTTATTCATCGCAAACGGCCGCTTTAGTCTGCGTTTATTGCGTAGGGCGTTCCTTTACGACCATTGACATATGTCCCATTCTCACGATCAGCTCTTTCAATCCAAAACAAGTTCTGCCTTGTAGCTTTGCCACCTAAGAGCATGCCCCAATTACGTAATTGACGGTGGCAGGGACACTAAATCTCCCGTCTAATTTTAAGCCTTTTGATGCTATTTTAAGGTCTTCTGCGACCTGCAACATGTCGATATACCACTGGCAACAAAAGGAAGTTTATACCTTATAGCCAAAGGGAATTTACGATTGTTAGGCCGCAACACTTAGTTATGCAAAGTACTCGAGGTGATGATGATGATGACTCGCCGGGTAATGTTAAACATCGGCTAGTTAGCCTGGGTTTGCCCCATTAGCATCTGCTGGGTGCCATATGAGACACCTGCGACCATGGCACCTCTTAGAACCACATGCTTCTATAATATATATACCCCTTAGGACCGATGATTTGCGCTGTTGACCCTGGACTACGAAAGGAGGATGAGAACATTAACGTTGCCATTACTGGTATTTTACAAATTTTGCGCATGGGGGCGCGATTCCGAAATTACACAGCTGAAATGAGAAATTCGGCACCCTTGGGCAGCAAAAAACTTATACCAAGCATACACGCACCAACCAACGAGACCAGTGGATTCACGAGGCACCTCTACACAAATATAGGGTGTCTCACCGGGAACCGTCATTAGATGTTTTGCGAAAACCATGAATAGCAAAGTTACGAAAGTTTAGTGGTTTGATAAGAGCCACGGGGCGACCTCATCTAAAATGTTTTTAATGACGTCACACTTCCGGTTGCACCGGAAGTTGATGTTTGCTTTCTTATTTGAAATGGAGCACCCTATATATTATTGCATTTTGGGATTTTACATTCAATTTTAATATAAGTTTATTAATACGTTATCTTTCTTAGGATCAATGGTTTTCAAAATATGTATATGCAATTGAATGTTGACAATGACAGATGCGGATATCTGCAGAGTTCCAAGTTGTTAACAAACAGAAAGGTATTTTATAACTTTTTCTGTCACTGTAGAAGGTCTTTTTTTTTAGAACATTCTGTACAGGGTGTCCAAAAAAATTGAGTTTTTGATTAACCGGCTTGAATTTGGTCCAAGAAGGGTTTTTGAATTCGTTGAAAACCTCTGTTCCAAGCGGGTAAACAAGTGGTGCCACTTGTGTCTTAGCGAAACACAAAAAATCGACTTAACTTGATTATCAGCGCTGATAAGTTCAATATTTTTACGAATTTTGTTAATTCAAACTCTTTTACATCAAAAATATGTTATACGCAAGAACTTGTATCTCTAACCGTATCCGAGATATGTTCAGTTAGGTTTTTCGACGCACTACCAAGGATTTATGGACGCCATCAATTATTTCCATTGCAAGGCAGATCATGAAAATAATAAAATGTCACACGGACGCCATTTTTGGCATTTCCATTGACAGTTGCAATGTGGATAGTGAGTCATCACTATATCGACAAATAACTTGCTTCCAGTTTGTAAACATCCCTTCCCTTGGAATGTTTTCTAATTATCGCTCTAATCGACAGATATGGACCTGTATTGGCCCCTAATACCACCATTGAGGTCCGGAGGCTTAGAAATGCGATTTGAAGAACCCTCATTTCGAGGCTGTTTCAAAATCACGAATATTAGAATTAAAGTACCGAGGTACAGTGTTAAAGAAGTGAAGGAGATAGAGCAACCCGCCCAGTGCAGTACGTTTTCCTTGTCCCCGAGGCGGAGATATAAATTTCAAAGTAATGTTTACTTCCTGTTGCCGGCGTTCGGGATATTTGCCGGACCGAGACAAGTTAGACACGCGGAAATATGAGAAATTATTATTATTGTTGTTTGCGTAGCTTTTTTCGGTAAAAACACAAGGAAAAACGTAAATATTAGGGAGCTTCCTGCCGGCTTTGAGCATATTTCATCGCCAGGCCTTTTAAAAACACGAATGCGTATGAATAATTTAAGCCCATATGTCCGATGATTGACTTACGGTCGTCTGGCCTATGAATTCTAATAGGAATGGATATTCGTTTTATTAGGAAGATTTATTGGTGGTTCGAAAAATTCCTCGGGCCCGGTTCTAGTCGTTCGAATTATTAATTCGCTTTTATCGTTAAGACGGATGGAATTCAGACTTTAATAAAAACTGACTTAAGGTACCTACTACGGGGCCTGCTTGCAGCTCAAATAGCCTGCTGAGCCAGTATCGGTTTTGTGCAGTATTCTCAGAACAGCCAGGTTTTTTTCTATACAAGGTGTCAACTTGAAAACTCCCCATTCTAATTATCTCCAAACGGAATAGATTTAAAAAAAAACGCCGGAACAAGTCGATTTTGTTATCAAGGAGGAACAATTTTTAGAATCCGCTGCGCCTCTTTCAATCCTCTACCCCGCAGAGCCACCCTCGCAAATATCTTAAATGGTAAAGGAGGATAAGTAAGACATCATTTTAGAGCGCTTTTCATTCTCTACTAATTTTGGTATCTCATTTGTTACATTCGACTGTTGCATACCGAAAAAACTAATCGTCGAGTTAACCCGAATGAAAATTGATCGATAATACCTTTTTCAGTTTCCGAGGGACAGCATCAATTTGGTCCCTAATTTTTGCGATTTTTTGATGCCGAAAATAAAAGTCCGAAAAGTATCTTTTAAAACTCCTCGACCTCAATGATGGCATCCATCGTCAACATATGTAGATCCAAGATTTTTAATTGTAATTTAGGAAATTAAATTCAATGTTCTTGTGTTTTAAGAGTCAACTATGTGCGCCCCTGGTTTGAGCCAAGATTATTTGTCAATTTTGAATCTTCGGGAGACAACTCCAGCGGTTTCCAAGATTTTTAAAAAGTTTTGAATGAATTATCCACCAACGCGTTATTAATAAAAATTACGAATTCCGGACAATTTGGTGTAGAAGACGTTGTCCCTGCAGGATCGCAACACGATGCTTATGACTATTATTTAGAAGAGAATTAGATTTATTAGATCTCATAATTCATTCAGCCGTCCAAGTTTTTAAGTTTTAACAGACCAGCACAAAATGTTAAGGTTGGCAGTAACTTTATCTTTGTTATATAGAATGTATTGTGTAGTGTATTAACCTAAAGAAATGGATATACAATGAACTAGCATGAATCATGGAGATGTTTATGTAGTTCGGATAGGAAGCGGACAGAAAATATACATCGGTGATACGGAGGAGATGGGTCTTATTAAGTATTTACATATGTATTCTAAAGTTTTTAAAATTGGTTTTTAACGTGGGAAAGTAAAATACACTCACTTTCACATGAAATGCACCACCCAGTAATAATAATAATTAAGTCTTGTAATTTTGGCAAAATAATGCTTCATAATAGAGTATCAAATGATCAGACTTTCAGTAAAAAAGAAAGAATGCTGGTGGTTTTTTTGTCATCGACCTATTAGATTTTTTATTCAATTGTAAATAAATAAAATAATATTTACATCGAAATATCAGTTTATTTTGTTGTTGAACTGTGAACAAGACATCTCAAAATGCCCCCAGTGAGACAGCGTCGACGTTTTTCCCACGTTTCGGATTTTGATAGAGGGCGAATTATCGGCATGAAGGAGGGTGGACTTTCTTTTCGTGAGATTGCCCGAAGAATGAATCGGAACCACACCACGATTGCGAGAATATGGTCTTCGTGGTCTGAAGAGAGGGTTCAGCGACATCGTCCAGCTGGACGTTCTCCCTGTAGCAGCAACGCACGTGAAGATCGACTTCTTAGATGGATGACCATTGGTGATCGATTTCAAACAACAATGTCTGTTGCAGTAGTTTGGATGGGAGCTCTAAATCGTCGGGTGTCGATGGCAACAGTTTACAGAAGAATTTCGTCTTTTGGCCTGCATTCATACCGCCCAAATCTACGACTGCTACTAACCGCCCAACACCAAGCTTCCAGATTGGCCTGGTGTCAAGAACGAATTGATTGGAATCATGAGTGGAACAATATCGTCTTCAGTGACGAATCGCGATTTTGTTTATGGATCAATGATGGTCGTAGAAGAGTCAGACGATACCGAGATGAAAGAAGAAGAAAGACGCCACACAGCTTTAACACCTAGTGTTATGGTCTGGTGTGCGATATGTGTTGGCCGAAGATCTTCTCTTGTTTTCGTTCCAGGCACCCTAAACGCACGTCGCTACATTGACAATGTTCTGAGACCAGTATTAGTACCTTTCATGCAAACTTTACCAAATGGCACTTTCCAACAGGATAATGCAAGACCACATAGTGCGAACATTACTCGAAGATATCTGGAAGAAGCACAATTGGAAATACTGCCTTGGCCTGCACGGTCACCGGACCTATCGTCCATCGAATATCTTTGGGATGTGATGAGTCGCCGTCTTCGAAATTTACCGAGGCCTCCAAACAATGTGGACGACCTACGACATCATCTTGAGGTAGCATGGAATGAAATACCCCAGGAAGATATTGATCATTTGTTGCAAAGCATACCGCGAAGAGTACGTGCTTGCATTACCGTACGAGGCGATGTCACTTATTATTAATTTTTTCATTATCAAATGTTGTATCTTTTAACTGAAAGTTTGATCACTTGATACTCTATTATGAAGCATTATTTTGCCAAAATTACAAGACTTAATTATTATTATTACTGGGTGGTGCATTTCATGTGAAAGTGAGTGTATCTCGTCACAAGTATATGCTTTACTTTTCGACCACGGTACTACTACTATTGCCACTATCGTGTGTACTTCTCGTATTGCTTTTATTCCGTTTTTCGAGCGTGTAAGTCACGTCTCACACGCTCCTGTAAACATCAACATGAACGTAACATTTTTCCAAAACTACTAGCTTCCTAATCTTAATTAATCATCCTTAGATATACCAAACATTTCCTCCCCCAACCAACAACAATTTCTAACAATATTAATAGTAATTTCTAACAGTATATTAATCATGAACACGCCCTATAGAATTCTAAATTAGTATTGTTCTCGAAAAGCCTCTGATTTTTTTTTCGATCAAATTCTCTACAATAGAAAATGTATCTTTTATTCCGTCGGGGTATTTTAACATAATAAAGCTACTGCCTCGATTCGCAACTTTTCCCCTATTTTACTAAATCTGGAAACATCGCACATTATTTCCTATCGCGTATCGTTTACAAAAACGATCAGCTGTACCTTTACAAAAGGCAGGTCGTACCGATATCACTTCGTAGATGATTCACTCGAATGTTAACACGGCGACGAACAAGATATTAATAATGCGCTTCGCACCAATAATCGCGATAATCGGGTTCTCTTTTGTTCTGAAGAGTCGTGAGGTACGACATTGGTGAATCCACAAGCTAGTGAGTGAAAGTGGGGGGACATTTAACTGTCATTTTGTGAGTGAAAGAATGTTGCTGACATGATTCTGGCTCACCTTTTGGTGTTCGGGGGTAAGTTCTGATTGTTGCTTCTTGTGATTGACTGTTAAGTTTTGTCAGGTCAATGAAGACGACGCAATTGTAATTTTAGTTGAAAGTCGAAATTATTTGCAATTTTAGCACTTCCGGGAGGTACTTGCGACCATCTTTGGACTTTGCCAAAGAATGATATCGCTACTTAAGTTGTTTCGAAAATTAATTTTTTTTTTGTGTTTCAAGTCTCAACAGTGTACCCCTCTACTTCGAGTCGAAATAAATTCGAAACTCGAACTGCTTGAAATATTTTTTTAGGAATTAATATTGAATTTTTTTTGTGCTTCAAATCTCAAATGTATATTAAGTCCACAACGTATGTGTGTTTCGTTCTAGTTGGATATTTCCCGTGTTCCCCATAAATAAAAATAATTTCAGTTCTTTGCTGAATTGCGTTAAAATTGCTCACAATAACACACGAATTGTCGCAATAAATCTGAACTAATTTGAATACGTATTAACATCGACCAGTACCACAGGTAAGTAAATAATACTTTCCATGCAAGATAATATCAAAATTTATCGAAGCGGTTTTCTTTTGCCGACAAAAAATTCATATTCTCCATAGATGTTTTAGAAGTTTTTGTAGGATATTTATTAGATTGAAAAACGTTTGCTTCAGTGATTAATACATTTTTGTCTTTTAATACTCGTCTCGACAAACAATCAGTCAGTAGTTTAGGTAATTGATTTATTATAACAATGTCCCTATCATAAAACGTGTTTGAATAATAACATCTTATTTTCAACGCTATCAAAACACTAATAGGAAAAATTATTTTAAAATGATCAAAGACTCCTAATTTGATAACGCAACGGTCGAATGTACCAAATGAGGTACCAAAATGTAGAGAATAAAAAGCCCTTTAAAATGTTATATCACTTAATCTACTTTACCATTTAAGATATTTGAGAGGGGGGCAGCGAGGTAGAGGATTGAAATAGCGCAGTATCCTACATAACAATTGTTCCCTCTCGTTAACAAAATCGACGTGTTTCGGCGACTTTTTTAAAATCTATCGCGTTTCGAGATGATAAGGATGGGAAATTTTCAAATTAGCACCCTATATAACTTTGAAGGTCTGGACAGATCTGCTCGGCATAAAAATGCTCGAAACGTGGGTGTGTGAATTTGACAGCTTTCGACGGACGGTTTAATGAGTAAAAATATGTGGAGTATCTCTAATTCCCATTTGCATGGGAAAGCTACGCAGAGAAAGTCTGGCCACAATTCCCCCTGGCGGGGGCTAGAGGGTTGCTGAGGGACCCTTTACAAATCCACGCGGCTACGCCACTGGCCCTGTAAGTATTGAAACTTTCATCGGCTTCAAGAGGTGTACACATCGAACCGAAGACGGGCGTGGGCGATTCCCAATGGCTGTTCAACAAAACAATGCCGTTTTGTGTTTGGAGAGAAAAAACATAAATACTCATCCGAGAACATCTACAAGAAGTATTTACCGAGTCGGCAGGATTAAAAGGTACGTCATTGCTGTAGCTTTTAATTAAAAGGGCACGCAATATCCCCTGGAGGGATAAATAATTGCCAAAACACGCACTTTTGAAGAGCAGAACTGCCCTCCTTATGCGCTCTCGACAAGGGTTTTAGTAGGGCGTAAAAACGTTATCGATGTAATTTCATTAATTATTTCGCCTTAAGGAGGAGCAGTTGTAAGGCCTATTTGTGCGCTATTTTCCAAAAAAATCATGATCCCTTGTCATCTCATTGAATCCTGCAGGGGCCTGCAAGTCCCTGGGAGCGCATAAAGCCGAAACGTAAAAGTAGAGATTTGAGGAAACGACGGGGACATTTCGGAAAGTAAAACGAATAAAGGATGTTGCTTTGCGACTATTCCCGAGGGAAATTTGCGTCTTTAGGTCCGGCAGAGTGTCATGTTTCCGTAAAACTGCTGTGCGGCTTTAAAAAACTGACGTTCCCGCGTGTTTCACGGTCTATTCCGAGTGTTTTAAATTCATTTAAATACGAGGCAATTAATGAGAATTATCAATGCAACGGTCTGAAGCGGTCGTAAATTTTGAGTCGCCCGCTCGTAAATAATATCGTCGTACGAGCCAGGAATTTTTTACGATAATGCGCCTGTTGATGAGAGATCTGTTGTTTATGGACTATGGCCACAAGTGGAAGCACCTACCTTAGGAAGAATACTTTCAGGGAAAAACGTCGACGGCAATGTGAACTCGCCCTCGTCCGCAGCAACAAGCTCCTCCTCATCCTCTCTTGTCCTGTCCTCTTCTGATCAAGCTCATTTCGGGTTTCATGCTCTTCACACCATACCCTACAGGGCCCTAGGCTTTACATCCTATCGCACTTTCCCCCATTAGAACGAGTTCTAATGAAGGAGAGCACGTGTGGAGACCTTGTCCTACTGGCCCTGAAGGAGGGAATAATCTTCTTTCCGCGTGAAAATCCTCCATCTCTACGGAGGAAAATTGAAACAGAAAGCTTTTAATATTGAGAAAAGAATTTTCGGATTGCAGAATTTGTTTTGTGAACAAAAATTGCTGCTTCGTGATCTCGCAAAAAGGATCACTTGATCGGAAGCAACAAAAACATCCCCCCTCCCTCCTCCTCCCCTTTCCGCCCTTATCACCATGCGAATGTGTATACTATCCAGCACCAGACGAACCTCACTGATTTAGCACAGAATGAAACCCTAAGAGTTTTCTATACGATTTATAAAAAAGGGTCGCATTGTGAACATCAAAGTCGCCCCAAAAGGGGTTTGGGAACGGCTCAAATTAAGAGAAAAATTGATGATCCGTCTCTTGATTTTCAGAGTGGCTTTTTGACTCATTGACTAAGAAATTTCACATAGGCACTTGATAAGAAATGTCAAAGAATTTTACCTAAAAATCGGCACCAAGGAAGGGAAGATAGTTTCACGTTAATCACCAATGAACGTCAAGAAATAATGATCAAAATTAAAGAACGTGGAGATGCTAGCGACCTCTAATGGTTATACAGAGAAACCGCTTAATTCCCACTGCACGGAAACATGAAATCTATCGAGCTAACTGAATAATGAGAAAGGTTACGAGATTTATGTTGGACGTAATAGATAGCAGCAGTTTCGAATATTTTCGAGTGCTTCCCTGTGTTCTAGATTTAAAGATTCTAAAAAAACTTAACTGCGTGAAACAAAATACTTTTCCATAAATCAGAATAACTTACAAGTTCATATAAAAACATCAACCTTGTTTAGTTATTCGTATTTTTCTAACGGGTCAATGTGACACGCAAAAACTCTCAATATCTCTTCAGGTTTTTAACCAGGACAAAAATTCGCACGCGTAAAACGTGTTAGTTTTAATGAAAATTCGACTAGAAAAATCCACGCCATTTCGGAGAAATCGAGTCCAGGCAAAGAACTAACAGAAAAACAAACAAAAGGGGAAACGTATTGCTGGAAAATAGCCACGTGACAGTTGTTTTGATCTCTGATTGGCCTGACGTAGCTACTTCAGTTTGGCAATTGTTTCTCGCGGCGTCCTAAATGTTTTCTCATGATATTACGTGCTTATTTAATATTATTGACATTTTAGTATTAATACCTTGTAACGGCGTAGTGAATGGTGTAACGGACACTAAATGTAATACACGAAATCCCCTCTTGAATGTCACTATTTCTCTTTTCAAGGACTCGAAAACAAACAGCGCCCCCAAAGTCCACTGTGACGTCATTGGTATTAAATTGAACATGCACAAATACTTCGTGAATCTTGTGGAAAACCACTAATCTACTGAGGTACATTGAATGGAAAATACCGATCAATTACACATTCGAAATAACGCCTGTCTTGGGAACAAATTGGGGCTTAAAAGAAATGCATAAAATACTATGAGCAGCAAAAAAATAAACGGTATTTTTCCTCAAAAATAAAAACAAATCCCTTATTAATAAAAACTACATATACCACATCAGCACTGGAACAAACTGCAAATCGCCCTCAGATTTTACACTTAAAACGCGTTATTTTCACCAAATAAATCATAATAATTTGGGAAAGATAAACCCACGCCACTTTATAATTTCGACTGTTTAATGCAAACACAACAAAAACAAAAGGGAAATAGGGAAATCAAGAAATCCTAATGGCCGAGACAGATCACGTGGCTCAGGTTCTGATTTTCTATTGGACTAGAATTGGGGTCAACTGACCAATAATTATCCACCGCCATCTAGAATGTTATTTGCATCTCCTGTATTGTCGGTTGCAATTTTGATGAATTGCATGCGAGTTTTTGCTTATTTTTAATAATTGTTAAAAATTTTCAATTATCTTTGGATACAATTTTTGTAATCTAGTGAGTTGAGAATTTCTGTAAAGCGTTTAAACCAAAATAAGGACTCAAATTCCTTGACACTAAGCCGGTGAAAAATAGAATAGACATGAACTTCCGTTTGTAAATTAAATATCATAAGTTGGTAGCGCGAGGATATGCAACCAGACTTACGCATTTTAATTTGTTCCCGCCGAAATATTATAAATTTAGGGTTTTTGCTAATGGCATGATTTGAGGTTTATACAGGGTGTACCATTTAGCCCAGAGCTTGAAGGCCCGCATAAACACATTACATTCAAAACCTGATTTATTGCCTATAGGAACTAGAAATAAAAATAAAAATGAGCGAAAAATAAAGATAAAATAAATAAATTTCTAAATATAAAAACATCATCGCCTCATTCACTTTACACTAATATTAAAGCCTACTTATATATTATACAAATTGATCACTTTTGCTCATATAAACTTCTGCAAAATACGAATCATTTCCTCCATCTTGAGACTTCTGTCCTCCCTTAAGCTCTTTCTGAATATCCTCCAAGGTCTTGCCCTTGGTTTCAGGCACCAGTAGCAAGATAAAGGCCAACCCAATAGCGCAGCACGCTGCGAAGGCAAAAAACGGCACAGAAATGCCAAAGTCATCCTGCATGATTTGGAAGAATTTGGACACCGCTGTTACAATGAGACCAAACCAGATGTCTGCGAGGCAAAGGGCGAAGGCTTTGACACTCGTAGGGAACATTTCTCCTAAAAACAGTACAGGGATGACTCCCATTCCCACATTAAAGATCACCACGTACCCCAAAAGGGCAATTAAAGGAACGATTTTGTATTTGGTGACATCGAGGTGAGTATTGGCGCTGAGGAAGAAATAGGTACCTTCCAGGGAAAGGGCCACTCCTGACCCGATTATCGAGATTATCAGTAGAGGTTTACGGCCGATTTTGTCCACTAAGAAACTGGAGATGAGGGCGCAAATCAGCTGCAGGGTGAAATAGATCATAGTCGCGGTGATCGGAGCCATGTCGCCACTAGCTTCGTGGAAAATGCTCTGGGCGTAAAAAGTGATCACAGTAGTCCCGCTAAACTGTTGAATCGCCCTTAAGCCGAACACTATGATCACGGCCCTCCTGTTACTGGCGATACTAAAGAGCTCGTAAAACTTTCCACTTTGCTCTCGCTCTTCTTTCACCGCCTCCATCACCCTGTTGAGTTCGCTGGAAACGTCCCGAGACTGCCTCAGCAACTGCAGGCTTCTAGTGGCATCCTCGGTGCGCCCTTTCATCACTAGATAATAAGGGCTGTCCGGCATGAACCAGAACAAAACAAAGAACAAAGGCGACAGGGCTGAGCACACTAAAGCCGCGTTGGTAATGCTCAGATACGAGCCGATAATGTTAATCGCCAGCATTCCACTGATCATAGAAAGCTGGATACTGGATCCCAGTAGGCCCCGAATGTTATATGAAGCGATTTCTCCTAAATACATGGGGAACGCGGTGAAAACTAGCCCGTCAGCCCATCCCGCGATAAAGCGGGCCAAGTAGAGCTCCCATATGGTTATGGCGAAGGCTACCATGATCCAAGCGAGGAGGTATGCTGGTGCGGTCATTAGCATGCAAGTTTTCCTTCCGATTCGGTCCACCATGTAAGCGGTCATCAGTGATCCAGAGGCTGCGCCTATACAGGGCATGGAGGCTAACCAGGAACCATCTTGGCTGGTCACGTTGATGTGGGAAGAGGGGCTGAGGAGGTACGGTAGAGAGGGTGAGGGCCAGCCGAAGTGCATGGCGCCTGATATGACTCCCAAGCATCCTGGAACAAATTGATGGAGTGAGAGGTTGGATTTTGTGTAGAGATTACTAAAAATTGAAGCATTTAAATCAAAAATTGATGGCTCATAAATCGATAGAGATAGGAGGGACGGGGGTGGCTGAACGGATGGTCGTGGCAAGAAGCTTCAAAAAGTGAAGTAATATATAGGGCATTCGGGTGAGGAGGGCAGCGACTAAAATTGTAAATTAACCAGATTACACTTTGAGGCTCTAAAACTTCTAAACCTAAAGGGATAGATATAGAGACATATATACTAGAAATAATCTTTATAGTAGTAATATAGTATCTACATATTAATTAATACAAAGGGTATTGTTTCGAAAAAACTCAATATTCCAGTAGCTAAAGAAGTGCCCATTCTGTAAGATTTTCGTGTATTCAATTTGAAGCATTGAAGGAGTATTACCCATACTAAAATTCATATCAAATCTGCTGTTTAACAGAAAAAGAACTGTTCAATTTTCGATTTTTTTACATATCTCACCTGTAAAGGTAGCTAGGTACTGGTACACAGCACTGCCCTCCGGGACCTTCAGCTTCTGTGCCAACCCGAAAATCATGATGATTCTCTTCAGCTAACAACTTGCTTTCCAGTCTACCACTACGACGATACCTATTCGAAATCGGTGCCCCTCCACTTATAAAGCAAATTATCGAAAAACAACTTCGTGACGTGTTTTAGGTAGGATCTTCTTTGCTAATCTTCAGCAAATTGCCCCACATCGACACGTGTTTACATAGCACGACGTTGGAGGACTTAAGAGGGCTTTGGAGGAAATCCCAACGAGTACCGAGTCTGGCCGGCGCGAAGGCTGTAGTAAAATGGTGGATATGCGCTTGCGGGTGCTGCAGGAGAAATCGGTCTAATTGAGACATGATTAGGTGGTAATGGGATTTGCAAAGGGAAAATCATGATGTGTAGGAGGTTGTTTAGGTGTCATGAGCGTCAAGAGTCACGGACGCGATAAAGAGGGGAGGTAGATGCAGGGATATGAAGACGCATTGAAAATAATCCCTATGATTCGTAGTTGCAAAATTCAGATAATATAGGGGGTGATCGGTTAAAAAATCGAGTTTTCAGTTCGAGTTTCAGGGAAATTAGTAGAATTGAATTTTCTCGCCAAAAAGGTTCACGGTTGCATGTGTCTGAAACAGTGGTATGGGGACTAAACTAGGCATGAGGACGATTATGCTCTAAATGGTCCCTGTGAATAATTCCTTTCAAATATTCTAAGATATTGGTGGAAAAAACACAGGTTGTTTAAATTATCACCATTTATAGGCAATTAGATACGATAATAAATTAGGAAAATTTCCACTTCTTTAAGTTCCCATTCAGCTGAATAGGACCTCTCTGAACGAACGAGTGTATGATGAAATTTTTCTCAGAATTGGTTCTTTTGTATTTCGTCGCAAAAACACAATGTATTTACTGGTACATAATGGTATTGTGCCTGTTCTACAACCTCATCACGAAAGTACACAATTACAATGCTCAATGAAATTAATAATTCTTATGAATTTCCAAGTGTAAATTAATCGCTTGGTTATACCCACAGGCATTTTCTGTCTGCTGGCGTATGTATAGAAAGTCAAATTTTACACGTTAATGTCAATATTATAGGACATTTTAATTTCTGTCTGGACCTTGGAGTAACATTCATACATTCATACATTCTACAACGAAATAGGATTATTTTAATTTAGAAAAATATATATATATAAATCATGTGTTAATATTGGTTTTACCACACACTGCTTGGTTTGCTTAATTCTTAAGCAAATAGCGATTATTATCGCTTACATGGTGTGATACTATGATCTTATTGACTGAACATATTACCTAGTAAGTAGGCGAAATTGAAGTTTTGAATCTGGAGGCATCATTCTCTCACCGAAAGAGATGGTGCATGAGGAGAAGTACAGGCGAAGAGATCGCGTTTAGAGTCGTTGGTTTTCCTTCGTTTTAGATTGAGCTAATTCGGATCAGCACGTACTGACCATTGTGAAAAAGCTTATTTTCAACATAAGTTGGTACATAAAAAGCTTAAAACTACAGTAAAAATGCATTCTAAGCAATCGTTAAATGCGTTATCGTACATTTGTCGCCTTGTCGTTACTGCCCATTTAATTGTCCATTGTTTAAGGTTTAAGGCAGTACCCACCTGAAAAAAATTAATAATATACTCACATGATGAAATAATAAGAGTTTTCGATACCGTACGCACCTTTGAGCCAGCTTCTAACTCATCCAATTTTAGAGATATTACTTTTTAAAAATGATCTTAACTGCGTTAGGATAACTTTTGAGAGGAGCAACTCTGAATTTTTAGAGTAAACCCACACCTTTTTTTTTGCGTGGAGAAATCTTTTATAGACGAAGGGGCATTGGATGTTTGGTGGCCCCAACATTGTTGGATTCCTCCTGTAAAGGTGTTTACCAACTAAAATTCCACGATTTTCTCCTCTTGTGCACCCATGTCCAGAACCGCCTTTCGGCATTGTTGGATAAACCCACACACCTGTGAGCATCCACTTAGGATGTGTAGGCAGGATACCTTCTATATAAATCCTAAAAATATTAAAAAGTGAAGAAAGATCCAAAAATACAACGTGAATTTACCATTTCAGGACAACTTATCCTTACAATATTGAATAAAAAGAGGAATTAACCCCTTGAAAATAAGGAGTTGATTCCCCCCTCGCTTTCAAAATTAAATAATTAGTAGTTTTTGAGCCAAACTGTCAATAATTCCTATTTAGAACTCCACAAAACTATCTTTCCTGTGTAAAACCTTTTCAAATTAAATCCAATTAAAACTCATTGAAAAAGTCTAAAAAATATATTCATCTTTTCGCTGTACACATAACTACAATCGGACTAGCCACAAATCGATGAAAGCCTTCATAATTTATGCAAACACGCCGCTAAACTGTGTAATTCCAATAACAATAACTGTCAGGTACGACGCCAAAAAGGATTAGCCCTCACTCTTTAACACTTATTTATACACATAAGCGGTGAAATTAGGAATCAACACACTAAAATTAAGAGAGAATACCTCTATCCCTTCAAATTAAAAAATTACCAAACCATTAAATGATTAAAAACATTATGAACATATTTGAATTCACCAAATTGTCGATAATTTCCTCATAGAATTCGACAGAATTGTCTGTCCCTGTATAAACCCCGTTTTAATCAGAACCAATTAAAATTCATTGAAAAAACCTAGAAAATACGTTTATCTTTTCGCTTTACATAAAGCTACAGTCGGACATATTCACAAATCAATGAAAACTTCCATGAACTATACAAACACATCTTTAAACTGTGTAATTTCCATAAAACTAGTCTTAAGGCACGACTCCGAAGAGGGGTCAGCCCTCAATGATTAACATTTATATACACAAATAAGCATGGTTGGACCTCAAACAACAACTAGCCTAATCTCTGATTTTAGGAACAAAAACCTCAAAAGCAAGGCACTAAAGGAGGGGTTTTGGTCACTGCCTGCACTCCTTGATCTCGCGCTGCCCCAAGGGCAACGTGGGCCTAAAGTTCCTTTTCACATAACCGTCGAACTCATCACAGGGACATATATCTTCGTAGCTATAGCATTTCAAGCTGCGGAAAGCATCCAACTACAAAAATCCGTTGAAATATTTAAAACTAAAAATTTGCGTTTAGACTTTACCTGTTCCTGAGATATCTCCATCGGGTCTTTAAATACAATCCAAACTACACACTCAGAACAGGGAGGCGTGGTCAAGGAGCCATGATAGGTGTAATAGCCACTGTTCTCAGGTAAAAGCCCCGCAGGGTTTAAGGGGGCCAAGATTTTGGCAGATTCTCCTCGGAATTGCACCTTGCTCAGTTGCGCTACTATTTTATCCAATTCCAAATGTTTTCTCCCAGGCTGAGATATAAGGGTTAGAAGGCTGGGTGAAATAGATAATTAGAAACTGGAACTCACCTTCAAAAACACCCCCAAAACGGCTAAACCATCGGGGTGTTTGGCTGCCTCCTCGAAAGAGTGATATTTAGTAGAGTTCCAATGCACCAAATGCAACTCTCCTGCGAATTTAGCACCGTTGATTGTGTGCTCAGAACCTTCTTCGTTGGTTTTGCCCCAGTGGCAGTGGAACTGCTCCAAGATGTATGTGCCATCAAGGGGCCCCCCTACAAGCTCTAAAACTCCGCACAAATAAGTTGGGTTTTAAGATTTCTTTGGTTCTTACCAGATCCAGCACCATCCACTGTAACCTTCCAGCAATATCCAGGATTAGATACCTCTTTGTTGCTTTCAGGGATATACCTCCAGCTAAGTTTCCTGTTGGAGTTTAGTTGTTTGAGGTCAACAGCCCTAATGTCGATCGGGCTCTGTTTTACTCCCGCTGCTTCCGGGTAACTGTGAGGCCATTTCTCCGGACCTGATGGGTGTCAACAAAAATACAAAATTCCACAGTTATAATGCGATAATTCTGGCTATAAATATGGACCCTAACTGGCAAATTATACCGCAAAACTTGCCTCAATCGGCTCAGAAAAGTCAAACTTTACTCAAATCAGTAGACCAGTTGCAAATCAAAGCGAGAAATCAGTTTGAGCATACGTGAGAAACCACAAAGCATCAACCAATATTAATTATTTCATTTTGAATTGAAAACTCTTGAACCTCCCCCCCCCCCCCCCCTCCCCCCCCCTCCTCTATTATCAACTAATATATGATGATCAGAGCAGATGCAGTTGACTTTTGGTTCTTTCTTCGCTATCATTTGTTCTGAGTGGAACTGAGACGGAATGATGCTTGTACTTTCGTACTAAGCTAAGCTTGTGACCCGACTGATCAGGCAACCAAACATACAGATATTTAAATAACCCACCATTCATCGACGCCAAACTTAAGAGAACGCAAACATTCGCTTTTTTCTTCAATTAAACCAGTAAGATATGAGTGTTCAATTAGGGATTAAATCATAATACAGGGAAAACAAATAAATACTTAAATTTTTATTCGGAACAGAATGGTGGCAGGTTGGTATACACTACCTTGAAGGTTCTGGTCCGATTTACGCGACTCTCGACCCTGAATATGCACCACTTAACCGCACCCTAACTGACGAGTAACCTTAACCCAGAGCCAGATAAAAACACCATCACAATTAAATTACAGGGCAGCGCTTTTGCTTAGAAAATTAATATGCTCTTTATGGTCATGGGATCGATGCAACGCAACGCTGCACTTTTTCGTAACGATTGACCGGATTTCCAATAATTAATATCTGCTAGACAGGCCCAAGAAAAATCCCTTTAAAAAGGTTCATCAGTCAAGTATCGTGATCCATACACATAGTCGAATTAAAAGGAGGGTCACCCTCAACACTTTTTAAGACCAAACAATAATTAGGCATGGTACGTCAGGATAATTAATCAAAGGTCCATTAAATTGTCTATTTTCGGGGAATAAGGACTCTTTAATGGGGAAATAATTCCCATGAGACCATAACACTTATGATAAATTTCCTTGACAATGGAAGTTTTGAAGCGTTAAGGTCTACGCCTCACAATTACACGAAAATTATGATTTGGGTGTCCTGTTTCTTATTTTGGCTATTGAGGATCTTTTATTTTCGGCCTTGAGGAAGACGCATATGGTTCCTCTCTAATAAGATTTGTCTCCGGAGTACCGAAATAAATCGGCGTGACGTAATTATGATTTTTGGGGAAAACCTCTTACTGGCAACGTTTCAACTTTATTGGGGACTTCGGATATTCGATTTTAAATAGATTTTTTGACCGTGTGCTTTTTAGCAAAATGACTCCTTCCTTAAAGGCTTTTAACGAAGTCCCATGAATAAATCATGAGTGTTGTTTGCACCACACACACGACAATCTTTGATCTATTATTGAACCAGGCCTATTTAGGTAGATTCAATTCGGCTTATAAATTATTTATTTATTATGCGCATAGACACATGCGTGGGTAATTGTTTTCCTCTTTCACAATGCATTTCCGAAGCATTGCTAAAAAAATGCAAAATTCAATCCGCTAATGTGTCGGTTAACATGGCAGGATTAACGAGAACATGTTAACTGCTCGGCAAACTGGTCGTATTTGCGTAGGAGTCCATTGAAAATCTGGTTTAAAAATGCGGATAATTCGGTTTTAATCGGTATCAAACGATTGCAAAAAAGCCTGTGGAGCGCTGATAAAACAAGGAACAAACATGTGGCCTGCTTGAGGAGGATGACTTGTGTTGCGCGTTTAATGTGTCTCAAAGATTGGTTTCATCTCTCAAGTCGTGTTTAAAAATCGATTTGTTTGTGGCGATGGCAATAAAAATAGATGAAAAAAACCATGGAAATTTAACATTCAAATCCCCTTCGAATACGTCGCAAAGTCATGCAAACGATGGAGTACATGAGTTCCAGAATAAAGAATTTTTAAATATAAAAATTTCGTAAAAAAAAAAAAATCCCCATACAACGGCAATGTGTTAACAGACGCCGGTGTCTGTCCCGACCTTATGAGTCAACAAACCTAACGCAAACAGAGGTGCCATAGCACTGAATGTGTTCAAATATGACAGACTCTCCCTGTTAAATTTAATTCGCATATCAGATACTAAGTACCTAAATGGTTCAAAAATGCGTTAATACTGGCTTCTATCACTCCGTTTGCCTCATTATATTTAATTACCTGAGAATAATTAAAACTGGTATCATTTAACACTAGCGATTGAGGCTTCGGAATACCGGGGCTGCTTGAGAATATTTGTTTCCTTAGCTTTATTTGAATGTAGCCGTATTAATTGTGACTGGGCAGCTTCCAAGACACAATTTGCTCAATGATACTTAGAAAAAATCTTCGGCATGCAACTTAATGATTAATTAAATCTGAACAATCGGATTTAATTGCCATCCTTTTGACGTACTTTACTAGCCACCCTCGTAGAAAAGGATGCGGATATTACTGGTTGCCTACCAGTGATTACAAATTGCGCCATCAAACCAAATGATAAAGACAGATTTATGCAGAACCAATGAGTTAAAGAAAAAAATTTGATGGGTATGAATGTGTAATAGATGTTTAAAGCGAAGTTTTGCACGTTTTATGTGAATTTCACAAAAATCTGAGCTTAAACGGAACACCCCGTGTTTGAAATAAGCTGTCAAAGGATAATGGTGAGCGGTTCCGGAATAAAATCTTGGATATTGACTATTTGAAACTGAAAAAGGGGGGCTTTCCCACTCTTTGCGGTAATAGCTGTATTTGCGAATAAAAGTTTCTGAAGGAGAAAAGCTTAATGATATATAATTATTTACTTTTAAATTTTTTCATAGACCTACACTCCTCGCGGTACTTACTCTGGGATCTGTTTTGGAAAAATCGGCCTCACAACAATCCCAAAACGAGCTTATTGCGCTTCGTTAAAATTGATCCTATTTCAGAGGGAAATAAGGGACAATCCAGTTTTTTTCGCGTCGCATTCGACCAATAAAATGGGAAAATTTCATGAAACTTAATCGAATGAAATTCCCCATTTTTGACACGCAATGCATGCTCTATTTTCCCATTAACATTAATGCAACATCCTCGTGCATGTCATTAACGATATTTGATCGGCATTTTCAATAAAAGCGCCCCATTTTACTAGGATTACGAGCAATTTATTATTGACTTTCAAAACCACTTAAGACTTACCGTTCTCCTGGTTGTATCCCCATTCCAGAGGCATCCTAAAAATAGAGAGAAAAATGGGTGAAATAATCCGACTGACTTATTTTCGAAATTATTGGCACTTCAGGTGATGGCCTGGATGTTAGCGGTCACTTTATGCACACAATGAAAATAACCACATAATTAGGTTGATGACGTGTGATTATTCAAAAATCGGCAAAATTCTCAAATTTATTTTAGAAATTCCTGCCTGGGCCAATGCGTTTACAAAGCCATTGGCTAGTTAGCCAGAGGTTAATGGAAAAATTGGAACAGCATCAAAACAACTAAACCCATTGTGGCCTTGGTGAAAATCTAGTTACAACCGTATCAGGTCTCAGGCGGTGAGCAGCACACGTTGGGGCCATTATCAGCAAAAGAACCCCGATTTTTTTAACCAATTTGGCAGCCCTAAATTCGCCTTTCTGGAGGTCAAAAAACATCTCAAACTCCCACTCACCTGCGACAGTTTACGCACTGAAGCACAATCGAAAAATCCTGCTGAAGAGGCGTCTTTCAGACTTCCAACCCGCGAATAGTTGTTTGTAAATAGACGAAGAAGCTCGGGTCACTACTCCGGATCGCCTGCCTTGGATAATGTTTGTGGCCCCCACCACTGGTGACTGCTGACTACGGGAAACCCACGCTACTGATCGTGCTTTTATTTTCCTCTTCGGTGAGGAGGGGAGTAGGGACTGCGAGAAGTGTTGTTGACAAAGAGGAAGTTGGTGAGAGGGGAGTAAGACAACTGGGCATTTTCGCAAGCAAAAAGCAATTATTTTAAAATGATTTTTGATAATCGAACACCTTGCCGTTGTCATAATTACAATCAAATTAATGGAGAAAGGTCGATTGAAAAAAAATTATTAATATTTCGATTTTGCAAACTGCGGTTTAATTTGGCCGCTGATTAAAGCTCTAAATGTAATAACAAATTACGGTAATTAAAACTGTCCATAATCGGAAAATTATTTAATTGGAGATGATTAAGGGTGCTCTGAAAAATCATGAGAAAGAGGTTTCCTTACGAACAGAATCTATGTTGCAGTGCAAGTACTCTTAAGACTAATATACCTACGCTTAGGAAAAACTGAGAGCTTAAGGCTCATCAAAAGGCACCTCAAACTTAGTTTTGATGACCAGAAAATTTAAAAAATCCATGGGAGAGGTGACCATAGAATTCCCTGAAGAGTGAGGGGAACACTAAGAACTATCACATCTAACTCAGCTTCAAAGCCTCTAGATTTTTTCAATAACTGCTCTAAATTAGAAAATTCTCAAGATTTTGGAAGACTCTGCACAATCTTTGGAACTACCAACGCTATCCACAAATTTCTAGGAATCTTTTCAAATCTCAGGACGATTTGGATGATCTTAGAGACTCTCAGAAAATAATTGGATACACGTCAAAACAAATTCGCTTCTAAAATTCATCAGCAATTCTTCTGCATTTACAAATTCATTTGGAAAAGACTCTGAAAAATCTTAGAGATGAGACTAAACAGAAATTGGTGAACACGGGCACTCCCATCAACAGATTAAACTGTCGACTTACAAAAAGTCGACAATTTGCGGAGCGCGAATTCGCCCTTAAAGTCCCTAGAACTCATCAAAAATTCCCTTAAACATTGCGAAAACAAAGATTCCTTTTTCACTCAATTGGTTCAAAAACAAAGGGAGACAACTAACAATAATCTGACACAAAAATCAGAATTTTTGTTATCTAGCCCGAGGTCAACACGTGCAATTTTTAACCTTCTGATCCAAACTCCTTGACTGTTTTGGATTTTTAACTTTAATAATAAAACCCTATATCTCAATTGATTTTCCGGACATTCGCGCCTCAGCGTGCAACAATTCCTTGATAATTAAAAGCACAAACGGGACCACGCTCGTTTATTTGTAATAAAAATATTTAAAATGCGTCAATATCGCTATTGAAATGTTAAAATTCTCATTTCTGATTCGATTTTTGATACAAACATCACAAGACTCACCATTAATGAATTGCCAACTGTATCTCTAGGAATAGTGATGGGAACTGCAAGTAGAGCTGCATGCTCAATCAGGGCTCTATGCCTCTTTAAGTCAGCATCCAATTTCTCCCTTTTATTCACTCTCAAGTGTTTCGCAGTGGTGTCCAAAGGTTCCTCCAGATTATCCGAGATTTTATAGTAAACACACGTGGAATCTGGATGGACTATCGCTAAAAACATACTAAAAACCCTCATTTTAGGTATTTTTTCAGTTTGAAAGCTACCTTGAACAGGTACAGCTTAGCAAAAAATTTTGCAACTGGGTGAAACTGAGAGGTTCATAGCTGGAAATTGGCACGAAAATGCTATCTACATCAGAGGAAGACTTCTGCTTTGCTCGAATGATAATCTTTTGCAGCTGCGAATTATAGCTGTAGCTGGGGCTCCAATAGAGTTTTACTGAAATGGGGGAATTTAAAAATTGCTTTTATGAGCTTAAAAGAGGCCAAAAACAACCTTCACAAAGATCCAAATAAACTTGAGCAGCCAGGACTGCAGTGGGCTCATTGGAACCCAGAGATTTGAATTGTTCAATCTGAAAATTCATGTTTTTTATATGATATGTGTTATATGACACTATAACATTTACCAAATAATTATTCATTCTTTTAGAGCAGTATTAATTCAGCGTTAACATTAAAATTTATTTACCAATTATTAAAAATTTAATAAAATTGCCATACGAAACATGCCAAAAGTCAACAAAAATGTGAGGTTAAAAACGATGTGATTAGTGAAAATTGTGACTTCACCACCTATGGGCAAAGTGTCTCTCTTTTGCACTCGCAGGTATTAGAAACATAATCATCTATCGCTCTCTATTACGTTGACCCTGAACATCAAGCTCGTGTATGATGGGTTGCCGAAGAAAAACGGCAATATCATCGGCATTTTACAATTATTACCTAAAACTATTAAATTAGCTATCATAATTAAAGGCTGAATTACCCATTTTCCAAATTGAATAGAAACTTAATGACCAAATAAACGTTAAAATTGAATCCGGGTCTTAATACATTTTTTTATTTCCACAAAAATTATTTTCATGAAAAGTTAACTTCAATAATTTGGCCTTTAAGCAACGGAAATACTTAATAAGTTGCGTCGAAAATATTAATTTGGAAGTATTTGCTATTAAATATTTCATGAAAGCAATGTAAAATTCCTTTAAAATAACCGAAACTCAAAGCGTTAAATTTAAATTATTATAGTCTTTATTTTCTTGATATGATGGCGGAGGAAGATTTCATTGCTTAGGATTTGGAAGAACTAATTTTACTACATGTTTAGAAAGAAGTTTTTAAACCTAAACTTTAAGTTTGTGTAACTCCTTCAATTTTTAACTTAACTAAATTCCTCCAACACCAGTGTTTCAAGGAGAAATACCATCAAACCGTATTGCCAGGTTCCAGTATTTATAAACTTAACTTTCCTTATCATGAACCAAAACCCAGTACGCTCATTCAAATATCCCAACATCGACAACGCCGAAAGCTATTCAACGACCGCTCGACCTCCGCTGATGCAGGGCTGTTGTTTGCGGAACGTGCAAGCTAAATTCGTGGCTCGCTTGCTTCGTTTCGCTTCAGTTTCTATCGATTCGCTGCCAGTCCCGGCCGAATTTCTCGTGTTTCCCGTCACAAAAATGAACATGGATTTTGAGTCCCAACGCAAATTGGTGCAAATGTACGGCAACAACCGTCTATTGTGGGACACGAACCTACCCGACTTCTACAACGTACCCAAAAAGGAAAAGGTGTGGCGGGAAATATCTCAGGAACTGAGCGTGGCGGTTGAGGAATTGAAAAGGAAGATTAAGTCGCTAATGGCGTCGTACCGACGAGAGCGGTCGAGGCTTAATCTGCACAAGCAGCAAGGTACAAAATTGAATTGATGGTCAGGAATATGCGTCGAAATAAAAACGTTCCAGGTCAGGAATATACTTCAAACTGGTTCGCATTCCCTTGGTTCCAATTCTATGAAGAGCACAAGAGGAAGGAGAACAAAACCACTGCCACCAGTACGGAAATTAAGCCACCGTCAACTAATTCTGTATGTGCGCCTATTGCACCCAGACAAACCCAAGGACTGAAAGCTTTCTTTCCTTACAGCTTGAAGGGGTTCAAATCTCCTACAACTTGCACATAACCGATGAAGACTCTAACTCGCAAGCAGCGCAAGAAGAGCACCATATCACGTTCAACCCTGCACCCCCGAAGAAAATTCGCCTAGAGTCACCAGAAAGTGAAGCGATGAGTCTAGATAAAGAGATAGTGATGGGCGCCCTTTTAAGACGAAATTCGGATCATTACGAGGCCTTTGGGAATCTGGTAGCCAGTGAGCTGAGGAAATACGACAGTAGAACTTTGCCTTACGTGAAACGGGCAATTCTGGACGTTCTCTTTAAGGCTGACATTGGGGAGTTTGAAGCTGGTGTTCTTAAAGTTGACGCAGCTTTAGATGATGTTGAGTCAAGTGGAGAGTTGAAGTGCAAAAGCGAAATTTTAGACGATGAGGAGGTGTAGGGGTTATTAGGCAATTGAAGAATAAATTGCAAAGCTGTTCAATTAGAGCTTTATTATCAAAATATGACAACTATTTGTACTACGGTTAAAACTCTTTAAACTGCGCTTACAATAGTCCAAATTGTAAATTGTTAATAATAATGTTTCTTTCTTGACATGATGACGGAAAAAAATGAATTAAAATGTGTTTAAGTTAGTTTATTCTGTTGAGTTAATGAATTGTAAAATTTATTTCGATGAGCAGATTTAAAGGGTCTTAAAGAGGTAAAGTAAGATAGCTTAATCAGTTTTCGTTGGCCAGCCAAATATCCGAGGTGCAGTCTCCTCCAGGGTACCTGCAACAATATCAACAGATTACGAATCTTGGCTTTAATTAGCAGCAAACCTCATTTCGTGCGGCAAAAGAGGTCCATCAACTCCCTCGGAAAAATCCACCAAAAAGTCCTCATCAAGGACCATACCCCCATTGACAGTATCGATGTCTAGCTTCACAATTCTCCCACCCTCTTTTATGGTCTCAGGGTAAAATTGCCGATCCCAAGGGGAGAATAAGCTGGTGCTAACATAGAGCCTCTTTCCGTCTAAAGAGAGCTGCATCATTTGTGGTCCTCCATAGAATTTTTTCCCCTTAATAAATAAAGGTTCTCTTGAACTTTCCGGGTCTTCCAGGACTTTAACGTCTGAGTCTGACACAATTTTACCTCCCAAAAAGACTTGGCCTTAAATTCGGTTATTGTTAGTCATGGAGGAATAGTTATTTTAAAAGAATTTTCACCTGTGAGTTTGGGATTGGACCTATCGGTGATATCATACTGTCTCACATCCCCTTGAAGCCAGTTTGGGAAGTATAGAAAACGATCATCGAGGGAAATAATTATATCGCTTATGAGGCCCCCGAGATAGGGCCCCATCCAGCCAGATACTTTCTTTGGCTCAACTTTAATGACCCTTTCTGTGGCCCAAGTTCCATCTTCCTGCTTATAAAACCGGAACACCGCAGAGCCTACTGCAGTCCCTACATACCCCTGGCTCTCTTTGGGGTTATGTAAGAACCTCACCTCCAGAGGGGCCATTCCGTCCTCCCTCCCCAAATCGATGGTCTGCACCAGTTCTCTTTTGCTCCAAGAATAGAAGTTTAAGTTCTGCCCATAGGCGTCTGGGAGCTTGTCGTCGTCTGGATGGAATCCCCTTTTCCAGATTTTGGGGGCTCCCCATTCCGTGGACACCATAACGTCGTGAAAGGGCTGATACCAGAAATCATAATTAAATCGGGCTGATTTGCCTTGAACCCACGTGCCCTTCACGGTCAAGGTTTCGGAATCCACCAGGATGTAGTCACTCTTGGGGTTGCCCTGTAAGTCACCCATGGCGGAAATCATCATGTTGCCGTCGGCGAGGCAGTGGGTGGTGTGCAGGGCCGTGCAATTGACTTTATCCACTTCAGGGGCCTCGATCACCTAAAGGTCAAGAGGCTTGACTGAAGCTCTAGAGCCAGGGGGATAGGTACCTTCTGCAAATAGGGCATTCGGGGGTTCTTTCCGGTATTCACAATAAAGATTCTGTTAGAGACTAGGGCAGGGAGGATCAGCTTGTCTCTCTTGCCACACCCCTTCTTTCCATGGCAGCTGGAGCAGATGTTCCAACCGCTGTGATGCAGCTCATCATTGGGCCTTCCAGTTCGCAGTCTATGGATAATCTTAACGAGATAAATGGATTAATGTGTGTTTGTCTGTATTCTGCTCACTTGACAGTAGGTTGGCGACTCGGGGTCCACGTCCACGGTCGCCAGGAGGTCGCTCTTGCCGTTCGATTGATCAGGCTGCACGCAGCAAACGTACAGCAGTTTCTCCCTCGAGCCTTTGGTCATGGCATCCAAAGGGGAGGCATATCCGGGTCCTAGGGTTTACTCCCATCAATTCGTTAAAGACAAAGGTCTGTAATATCTTACCGTTGTCGCAAGACATGACGATTGCACTGATAAATTATTGTCTCCAAGCGAACAGCGGCACAATAATATTGAATGATATCAGTTTAGAAAACGAGTTAATAAATATTTACTCTTTTTTATTGTACTGCCTGGGTACTGGAGATGCACTGACGATGGCTCCAGCCATGTACCGCTCCCGTGGCTGGTTGTACAAAATTTAGTACAACCAGCTGGCTGCGGTGAAAGTTGTTGTTTGTGACCCGATGACACAGCATGAAAACACATTTAAATGAGTTGCGTTAATCGAATAAAGCAGTCCTTAGGCGATCAGATTCGGATGATCGAATCAGAGAGTTTGCAGGAAATGCCGCCCGGATTTGGATATTTGCCGAGCCCGAAATATCGGCGCTCGGACCATGAAACCTGGTGGAAAGCGGGTACTCTGCCCAGCCCCCCGTGGGAGCCCGCAGGACTCCTCTCTATCCCAGATTCACACCTAGTCGTGTATGAGGCTCTTAACACCTTCATCCGGCTTCATTTGATTGCAGATGTTCCACTGCGGTCCATATAGAGGAACGGTTACATCAGGGGGCCAAAACACCATACAGTTTAGTAACCAAAATATATTAAACAAAACAATATAATAAGGCGACTTAGTTACTAGTACGTGTTATACCGGATGTAACATGTCATCATGGAGATATTTATGAGGACGATGGAACTTTGCAAAATAATTAAGAAACGCTTATTCGACCTGCGATCGAAAACGCACCATTTTCTATATGCAGGATGGCAAAGTTTCACCTCAGTTCAAGTTTTCAGAAAAAAGTTTCTCATATTTTGCGTTTTTCTCGCGTATGCCTGGAGTTAAATTTTTGGAATTTCATAGGTCAAATTTTTTCAAGACCCTCTACAACAAAACGCCAAAACCGTCGGTAGCTACACACAGGATGTTATGTTTTTTGGGTCATCTACTATTTTATGCTTCGTATCTTTTTTTGGGGCACTATATAAGTTCTGAGAGCAAATTTGAATTCCTTCTTGAATTCCTTAGCTTTTTGGTCCTTTGCAGTATTTTTGTATCTTTTACCGTTTTCGTGAATTTTGCAAAAACACCTACCGATGCAAACTGAGAAAGACCAGTCTACGTATCCCAAGTGTGATCTAGGTGGCCATGGCTGAATTTCGGCCATTTTAATAATTTTGTTTTCATTTTTGACGTTTCGACATTTCCAAAAAACGCAAGATATGAGAAAAAACGTGAAACTTCGCCACCCTGTATACCAACCCAGCGCGTCTTTGACCATGACTTCGTGATGATATGTTACACCCTGTATAGGGATATTGTGGCAACGAGAACAACTTCCACACAACACCAATTTCCACACAAAATAATTTATTAAAACTAGACTAGTTGTCTTAGGTTCAAATTTCCGAACAAGCCACGATAATCGTACAAAATCCACAGCCTTCGAAGCTTCATATCAAGCACTTATTACCCCTAAACCTACGGCACTGTTCAAGTCTATCCCTCTGCGTGTTTGGGCTGAATATCAGCGAAATCCCTCCTGCAATCCGAGATGACGCACACCGGATGGTATCTGTTCAACGAAAGGGGACAAGGAAGAAGTTCTGGCATTACTGAGTGATGGGCGATCAGGGACGCCATGGTGGGGAAATCTTTGGTAAACCCCTGGAGGCACGTTAAAATTTAATTGAGCAATTGATTGGCGGGAAACGCACCTTTATGCGATATCCCTTTCCAGTCCTCATTATCAAGTAGTGGGCGATTCCTCTAGGTTGGAAACTGCGAGGTACCCGAACGCTCAAAGCAAAGCAGCCCACTTTAGTGGTGCTTTTGCGCACCATGAACGACCCTATAGGTTCCTGCGCCAGGATTTCCAAAGCGATTTCTCGGGGGATGCCCTCCTGGTACCAAGGAGCCATCCTGCACGTTACATATATCGCTGAAATAATTAAATTGAAGCTAAAGCGGGAGTATTTACTTCAAATTTGCTTCGTTTTTGCCGAGGAAATCGGAAGAGTCTTCAGAAGTGCCTGCTTTGAGGAGACATTGAGGTCGGTCTCCGATTCGCAACGTCGTCATTTCGGTGTTGTCGGGGTTTGTCAGGGAAATGTTGGATTGGCTACCTAAAATCAAGGTCAACTTTTGAGATTTTGGGTGCCCTTATGGATGTAGCTACGATGGAAATCTGAATTGAACCGGAAATAGTCTCATTCAGTACTTTAATACTCTCACAAACACTCTGCATAACAGATGCACCAAGAAAATCACTCATATTACGATTCACCAGATTGTCAACAATTTTAAGCTAAAATGGCGAATGTAACTTATCGTTCAACATAAAAAATTTTTAAATCAGACCCACGCCACGAGTTTCACATCAATTGGTATCTCTTTTCCTGCCCTAGATATTCAGAAATCCAAAACCTTCAAGGTTAAAAATCAGGGGCCAAACTTTCTCTAAAACCACAGAAATAAACCAGAGAATCAAACTTTACCAGGTATGCTAGAGCTTCCTTCACTGACCAATGGATATTCCTCGTCACTGACATTAGCTCCGAAGCCCTTGCCAATCCGCTTCATAAGGGAGGGTTTCTCAACCAGCCTCTTAAACTGGTTTAGTTGCGTAGGAGAGTTACTCTCGTCACTGCTTAGCGCTGCTCTGGAAGGGGCACTAGCCGAGTGCTGGCCTGGCAGGACTGGAATCCCAATGGAGGACCCATCCAGGGACTCTTGGAAGGGCTTGGAGTAGCTCGTCATGGGAATGTTGTTCTTTGGATTAGGAAAAATAGAGAGTACATTTGCAACCGATTAATTTACCTTATTGGGGGAATCGTCCGAGGAGCTCTGATCCAGTGAGGTTGATTGAGCTTTGCGAGGCCTAAAGGCCATTTTTAAGGATTTCCCCAGGATCATCTCGAGTTCTGTTCCCTGCAATAAGTCCTCGTGAACGTACCGCAAAGAGAACTATAACTGAAGTCGTGAAATTTCATAGCCAGCGGAAACGCGCTGCATCTGTGTTTATGTGCGGCTGTATATGCAGTAATTTTTGTTAACGTAAACAGAGTTTCAGGTAGATTCCATCCATAAACTGTCGTTAATGTGTTAAATTAAACTGGTGTTAGATATGCTTATTATTGTATCGTATCTTATCAGTTTATTGACAGAGATAGTTGTTCTTCGCCTCTTTTTGTGACGAAATCAGAGCGTAAATCCGCAGATGGTTCCAGGCGAAAGGCCCATTCGGCACGCTTACCTGAAGTATTTGTAAATGACCGCAGTGTTTGCAATTGAACGATAGGTAGCCCTCGAATCCAGGCATACCTCTCTGGTGAACCTCAGGCTGGAGCTGCTCCTCTTTCAGCCTCGTGTACTGCACATTGTCGAAGACCCTCTGCGGCTCCAGCTCACTCTTCCCTAGCAGTCCCATTTTCCGCGTTTGGCACCCGTTTGCGCGCTTTAGGGTTCCGGGGTGCGAAGCCGACGGTCTTCATTTGTAACTTCTTTTCGGGCCACTGAAGAGAACACGCACACGTCTAGCGCATTAGCTTCAACGTTATCTTCTTCTTATTAGAGAGATTCAAATGCGAAGGCTGTCTTTGTCTGTCGCGTGGTACCGCCGAGAGGTGGTTCCGCGATGGAATGAAGGTTAAAGACTGGCGGTTTAATGAACGAAACCCAAGAACTTGCGGTGAGCGGTAGCACTTGAGCATTCCATCGGAATGGGGCGTACTTCCCCAGTTCGCCTCATCGTCGATTAAAGTACTGGGTAAGGTGCGCCTATGGTGGCGTTGCAATTGGAAAATGTTGCCGGTTGCTGGGTGGATTTGGTGTTAAATATCGTCGCAGTGGCGCGCAACTGGGGCGAGAGAGATGATCGTGCGTTATCTCTCTGGGCCCAGTTTAAATGTGACTAAAGAAGGGTGATTTCATGCCTCAAAGAGTCCAACAACAATCCTCCCTCTTCAGCCAGTACTTGAACGGGAGGTCGCCGGATTATCAAGGAATTCAAGTACGTCTCTGCATCCTCAAAGGAATTTTTATGGTCGCAGGAATGTTGTCACTGTAAAGAACCAGAACTACTCCGATTGTTGGTCTTAGTCACTGCACAAGAGGTTGCTTCCTCTCAATGCTTGACTGGTTGAAGCAATACAATAATTGCAGTAAGCCCAAGTTGTTTATTTATACTTTTTACGGTGAAAGTTGATCTTGTCTTGTTGCCCTGGGATGCAGTTAAATCGACGCTAGCTAAACTGCAGTAAATTCGGCCTAATTTCGCCCAAACAAAGAGGAAAAGCTAAATGTAATTATAGAAGAAGGTTGATAATCATGCAACCAGTTATACTTGAGTTTGGAAATTACACCCTTCCCACCACTTATAGGATAATTTCGGTCCTTAATGAGCGGGAAACTTGAAATCGCTACTGTCCAGAGCTTTCATGAATCAGCAAATTGATCAAATTTTCCAAAGAATTATAAGGAAATATTATAGAGCATGTGTTGAAAATTGCATTTGACCCTAAAGCTCTTCTGTTTTTATCGCTTTAACTTTCTGAGGCCTGTCCTTGAAGTTCTCTGGTTGGTACCCAGCCCTATATTATCGCAATTGTGGCAGTGGCGTTAATTCACCTCAAAGAAAAGCTTAAAAGCAACCAATCCCGAATGTTTTGTGCTTTTTTATTAATCAATAAATATCGCTTCAATTACATAATATATACTTTATGAATAACACAGAAATAAATAAACGGCTCATAAATCGAGTCAGGGCAACGGCCAGGGCAAGCCGGAAAAGTCCACGGGGCCTCCCAGCCCGGCGTCAGCCTCCAGGAGGCTCATGATGACTGCCATTGCAGCCTCATCGTTCCCATCCATAGGGGCCCCGCTGGATTGCGATGGGGAGTGCGTGATGCCGTCGTTGGTACTGTTGGAAATCATGTCCATGATCTCTGGAGAAGAATTGTCGCCCCCTAAAACTGGTTTCAAAACCTTGTTACCATAATCTCCATAGAAACTATGAAATCGAAGCATAAAGATTGGTCATCAATTTGTTTTATTCTAGTGGCTATTGGTCTTGTTTTATCTTCTACCTCACCTGGGTCGCCAGATGGGCAATTGGTGATGTTGACATTGGAGTATTGATCGTTGGGAATGGGAGAATAGCTGGGTATGGCTGCAGTTGATCTGTAGATCTCTGTAGACCCACTAGTGGAGATTTGATCATGTCCTGTTAAAGTAGACTCAGGAATGGGGCTGCCGGGGCAGGAATCTGCGCTTCTGCGCTGGGAAATTTGATCTACAATTTGCCTCCCTATTTTATTGGCCTCCACGTGAGAGTTGATGATGCTGTGCATATCCTTGGAGTAAGCTACAAGCGCCACTCTTCATATTCTCTGTTCATGGGCGAAAAAATCTATATACACTTACGACTCTGCTGATGGAACAAATCGTAAGAAGTCTCTTGCAAATTCTCCCTTCCAGCGCTGCTTTCCACCAAACGAAAGTCGCTTCTGACGGACGAAATTATTATTTATATAAAAATTTCCCAAAAGGTATAAAAACGCTTAATTGGGAGTATTTTATAAAGATCTAAGCAAAATATGGGATTGAGCGTTTTTACACGTTTTAGACGCGCTGTGTACGCTTTATACACCTAGAGGCTCCATATACTTACAAAACCAAATTGTTCTTGGAAATCACATATTCCACTTCCTTAGTCCATGGATTCTTAAATGCCTTCCACTCACTCTGCAGCCTCACAAATCCGCCTTCTTTAGCCCGAAACCGATACACATTTGTGGTGATACTTTCGCTGCTCTGTAGGGTTGTTTTATGCCTCTCCGCCAAGGGTGGGATGTCGTCATTGTGGTAATATTCATATACGCTGGTGCCCAGCATTTCTTGAGGCAAAAATCCTAGGACTAGAGTCGCCCTACGGACGAAGGGTTGTAGTCGCCTGCATGGCCTGTAAAGAGGACTTACCTTTGGTCCACGAAAATGAATTTGCCGTCCAAGGCGTGTCTGGACACGAACTGGATGGGGCGAGTTTTGTCGCTGTTGTGGCTGCCCATGGCTACTGTGGAAATATGCGGCAACACCCTGCCAATGGCCACCAAGCATGATAAGTTGCAGGAATCAGAGTCGCCATCTTCAGGCTCTTCCAGACCGATTTTGGCCGGGGTCCAGGACTTTAGATAGCCGGTGCATTGGATTACGCTAAATTTCTTGTCTGATGAGAAAAGAAAAGAATGCGTTAAAGACTGTAGGGTACTTGAACATCACTTGAGGTATCGAAATATTGAAGATTGGGGGTTTGATTATAGTATTCGGTGTAATCCTTACGAATTCAATTATATCATTCGCTAAATGCAGGCCTGAAACACCATAATAATTCTCAAATACCCACAAACCATCAAACACGCCCCGGTACAACGGCAAATTTCATTCACCATTTTGGCTACAAATCCTAGAGTGCTTACCAGAATTCAGCTTGGTTTTTCGTCTATGACACCCAGTGGTGGTATCCGCCTCTTCCTTGATCTGAGAAGACATCCTGCACTTCATCCTGCAGAAAAAAGACCTTCGGGCCCCCGGACAGAGCCTCGATGCGCCCTGGGGAACGTCCGTTTTCACTGGCAACATGGCTGCAATAATCTTATTAATCGAATTTCAGTCACCAAATAGCAAGAAAGTGGTACTTTTGGCGTCGATCAGTCTTTCTCTCGGGTTCAAGTCGGACGAGGACAATTGCTCCTTAACCTTGGCCACGTCTTTGGGGTGGAGTATGTCAAAGAGACTTTGCCCCAATAGATCCGCCTAAAACCAGGTTTATTAATCATCAGTAAGTGGGGTTGATGGAACGCTAACCTGGTTGTAATTAAGGATTTTGGAGACCGATTGGGAGACATATAGGATGCGCCCCCTGTCACAACCCACCACAAAGAGAAAACCATCTGCGGCCTGAGGAAATTATTCCGTTTCAATAAAGCTATTGCGCACTAAAACACACCCATATAATTAGTCCTTAATGAATTCTTTTAACACACCTGCAAAATTAAATTTTTCAGTTCCTGGTCGGTCAAAAAGGATGGTTTGTAGTGCCCCTCAGTGTACGAATTTACAGCCCCTCGTATGGTTTTCAAGTGCTGCACCGCCATTCTGAGCACGGTCAGTTTGTCCAGTTTCCTGGACATGGCATGGCACATGGGAATCATCGCTGAGAGTTCGGTGATATAAGTGTTCATTTTATCCCGGCGGCGTTTCTCTATCTCGCTGTGGTTCTGCCTTTTGACGGCACAAAAAAAAAACAAATAAGAGACTTTCACCCTATATAATAAAATAACTGTTCAATCATGCGGATTTCCTTGAACTTGATTTTGCCCATATAACTGCATTATTGTGCGGTAGTCATAGTGGGGATTACGTCACTTTTGCACTACTTATATTGGCATAATAACTGTTTATGTTCAATGTCTGGAGGTACCAGGGGACAACGCAGATTTCTCTACTCGGTAAATCATACGCAGTTATAGGCATTGACCATAGTTCGTGCCACCCCTGTATATAGCTCACTTTCAGCCTGAGGCCTATGTTAATAAGCAGAATAACAGTTTTCCTTTCATTGCGCATTTAAAGTAATTTTTTCTGGACTCAATGGGGCGTTTTTCTAGCTGGTCATAGAAATTGATACGAGAATATAATTGGGAAATGGGGAAGAGGGCATCTTGAGGCATTACTTTGTTGGAAGATGCATTGCACTGGGTGTCCTAAATCGGGCCGGCCTCAGCAGGTCTTACATCCTGGGCGGAATTTTTAGCCACCGCCCTCCTACCTCCAAGAAAAACCGCCGACCAGGAAGTTGCCCTTCCTGGTCTGCCGCCCTGGACTGTCGCCCAACCTCGCCTTTCTATACGGCCGGCCTTAGTCCCAAATTCACTTGAGGCGCATCTTGGAAAGATAAAAGACAGGCAGCCTGCTTAGCAAACCGATCGACCCGGTATCATCTACCAGGTTGTTCGAGGTTGAACTGGGCTGCTCAAAAATGGTGCTCAAAATTGGGCTTCCGCATTTAAAATCTTTTACCACATAAAACATGCGCTCACGTCAGCGTTGTTCCATGAGAACGCAGGACTTTTGGTCCTTTATCAGAGAATGTTCCTTTGCATCTATTATTCACTTCTCTCGACTTTTATGCATCAGAAGGTTAGACAGCGAGATAAACGGGTGAAAGAATGCGTGGTACCGTTATCTGCGTTAAGGTTATAGTGGTACTTATTATTTAACATATTAATAATTTCGTAATAATGCAGTACCGTTTGCTCCGAGCAACTTACTTCTTGTTCTCGTCCGTCTTGGTCGATTTGGCGTCCTCCCCGGCGTCATCATCCACGTCACTGAGATCACTGAAACACAGTCTTCGCTACAGTCATGAAACTGGGCTATTTCCATGCATGATTTTCAATTAACACCTAAACAATACATAATGTATTTACATAATGAGAGTTAATTAAACTTTCATGCTCTTTGAAGCAGCATTGGGGGGCTTCTTTTGACGTAATGCCACACCCAATCAAATCCAGCCATTGTTCCACCAACTTCTTGTCATTCTTGTCAACTTCTCCTTACACTAACGAGCAAAAGTTAAGCACTTTTCTTTTCCGATAAATCGCCATAATTGCAAGAAAAGTTCCTTATTCTCCAATTGGCAGAGACTAATTAATGCACCTCTCAGAGGGAAGTCCCTCAGGTGCCCCCTTTAATCGATATGTTATTGAAGTTTACCAAGTCCAAGAAACTGTGCAAGAGAGAGACACACAAAACAACTTACTGAGATGAAGCCTTCCTTTTTCTTCTCGCTGGAGGGTTGAGGGTGCTATCCGCCATGGGGTTCATGGTGGTGGTGCATATTGAGCTGGGCAGAGAGGGCTTGCTGTAGGAGAGCGTGGAGGAGCACGGGCCTCTGTAAGGATGAGAAATCATGTTCCTGACCTTACCGAACGCGAAAACTGACCACAGTTTACGCGGATTGGACATCCTTGACCTAGAGTTTAGTTGGAAAAACTGGCATGGTATGTAATAAGATTAGCTGGAGGTCTTCGGACAATCGATAGAGGTCAGCTAATAATTTGCAGGATATGCATTGCTTATTGTTTACAAACATCTACTTCAATTTTCATTTAAGTACGCGTTAGTTTGGTTTTGCAGGAAATACGTTTTTGGACACAGGAAAATCGTGTCAGAAATGCTATGCAACCCCAATAACTGGGGAAATAATCACTTTAAATATTCAGAAATTAGGGGTGTACCTCGAGTCGTGACCCCACAACCCATAAACTTCTCTTAGGACTTTCAGAAAAATTGCGTAGACCAATGGGGCCGACAAAAACAAATGTAATTTTCGCAACATTTCCAGCCTCAACTATCCCCAATAATCAGGAAAATAATTACTTTTGTTGGTTAAAAACGGGGCTGTAGTGGGGTTCAGCCTGGACTCACCCCAACAGCAGCAAATGTCCATTACAAATTAAAAAAATGTGTCCAATGAAGGCAAGAGGAGTTTTCGCATATTACTAACTCCGACTGTCCCCAATAATGAAGAAAATAATCGCTTTGATCGATATAGTGAGGCCCATTACGCTGGGTTACCACCAAAGTTCATAAATCTTGATTACAAATTTTTTTAAAAATTCGGGACCAAAAGGGCTACCAGATATAATTGGCTCGTGGAACGTGAAGAGCCCCAACCATCCTTAATGTTTAAACGAAAATATCATATGGATTGGTTACCGACCAGAGGAGTTGTGGGGCTGGAACTTAAAACAGTGCTAAACCAGTCCAGGCTAAATGAGCCACCAAAAGTCATTGCGTTTTGACATATTTATGGCCCCGTAAACGCTCACTAATTTGGTTAATTAAACACACTAATTATTTGAGGATCAGGGGAAAAGTCCTAACTTTTATTTACAAATGAGTGATTACTCTAGCTATAATAGAAACGAACACAATATGCTTAATTTATGGGAAGTTTGGCATTTTTTAATTAGGGTCCCCGCTAAGGATGCGCTCATCCATCAATATACAGATACATAGAATTCGCACATCAAAATCCTTCGGGAGGACAGTGGTACTTACTCAGTGATATTGGTCAATTCGTAATAAGTGGGCTCGTAATTGTGACTCACAGTGTGATGGACCAAGGTCTGGTGCTGCTGAACCATCGCAGGCTTCAATTCGTCCAAAGAAATAAAATCCCGTTCATCTTCCGGGGCAATCTGGAACAGTTTCGAGTACGGAATGTCTTGCACCGACGACGTGAAATTGCGAGCCACCATTTTCAACATCGTAACAACCCACGGTTAACCTTAGCCATCAGGTTAAGAGCACCGATCGTAGCTTATTAATGGTGTAAAGCGCTCTCTCGTCACACTTTCGGAATAGAAATGTCCGGGGGGCGCGGGTTGGCGCGCTTTTAAATAAACCGCTTTTGCCGCCACCGACGTTCAAATGTTTGCGCCGGTTCGGGCGTCGCTATTGGACGCTGGCGGTCAGGGAATAACCCATTGGTTGTCATGGTTATTACCCTCCCTCCGAGCAATCTTACTGGGATGATTATTGTTTTTAAGGAATTGTTTATGTAAAAAAGATGCTGAAATTTCGGCGATAATGCTGTTTTTAACAATTTTTAATGCTGAAAAAGAATATAGCAAGCTTAATCTGTATGCACCATTGTTTCGTCAATGAAAACAGGTTTTATAATCGGATTATTGGAGTTATCTCGTTGTGATCGAATGATCTGGCTGTAGGTATAGTTTTGAATTTTTAAGCCCGCTAATTAAACGACACAAAGCGAGACGCAGAAGGGTCAACTGTGGCCCTCGATGGAAAAATATTTCCAAGAATAGCCCCTTTCTTTATTCGTCGACATGAGTGTATCTGATTTGCCTCCTCAAAACAGGCAAATAATAGAGTTATTATTGCTTATTGTAGCGTTAACTCCATGGTCCATTGCTGCCAGTGACAGCCATTTGCAGAGGCGCAACTAGCAGCAGCGGTATTTTATTCATCTTCAAAAATTATTTTTAATTGAAATTTAAAAAACACGTGGAAAAACTCCCTCCACCCACAACCTACAATGGCCCAATTAAAATAGCGCGTTTTTGTTTGGGGTCTCACATGATGATTACTGTATTGGGTAACTGTACCCAGAATACCTGGCAGGAAGTAGCAGGAAAAGAATACTTTGTTTTCCCTTTTTCAAACCTCACGTGGAAAGCAATGACGGCTACATGACCAAGGGGTACGTGTGTGGTAGGTGACAGCAGTGGTATATAGCACAGTGGTGGACATTACAAATTTTGATAAGCAAAATTCTAAAAAATAATTAATTAAGAAAGTTGTGGGGAACGAATGAGACGTTTCCGGTTGCTACGCCGCTGCCTAGCATCCTTCCTTTTAAGTGCTGTTTAAGACATTTAATGGTGACGCGTTTGTTTATATAAATTTGCAAAACCATGCGGTAGTTACATAAGAGAAACATACATCTGTTGCTGAGAGCGAAAATGGGGACAATAGCCAATTGGAGAAAACGCTCGATCGTACGACGAAATTCGATCCTTTTGTACCTCATATATGTCCTCAAATTACAATTTTCCTGCAACTAAAACTCACCCAAGACAAACAACAATATAACAGACACAGCATAAAAACTTAATTAGATTCTCCCTCGGAATGGCACTGAAAGAACGCGCTAATAAGGTAATCAAATCACACCTCTTGAGTCGCCCTAGTAACGTCTTGTTAAAGGCCAACTATTGGTGTAATAATTGAGTCCTTCGGACACCTGATGCTCCCTTTAAAAACTCTTTTTCTTATTACCGGACTTGATACTCACAATTCATCCCTCTGCATGTCTGATTCAGAGTCCATTCTTGGCGGTGTTTCATTGTTAGAGCTGTCTTCACTTTAAAATACCCGAAAACTCATTGCGACGCTTGTAAACATCGCAGCTAAACGTGGAATTAAACTGACGATGATTAAAGTTCAGTATTATGTTTATACTTATGAATAATTATGTTGTTGGTTGTTGCCTAAACCCCAGTCTAATGTAAGGCTTATTATTGATAAGCTCGGTATTCAAAAGCAATAAAGCCTTTATCGCCCAAGGAGACTAATAAGGGTCACTTCCTCAGGAAATTTGTGTGTTCTCTATGCTTAAGATGGCCCCCCGGGTGCCGTTTTTAAATTTCTCTAACAAATGTGCTCAATTGAGTTTAGTTTACCATTGTTTTAAGAATTAGGGAATTGTTCCTAAAGTCATGGAAATGGACAAATTGAACGTCTTATGTAGACACTGCAGTTAAATGTTTAACGACATGTTCCTAGTTTTCATGTTGCAAAGATTGAGGAACAGATGGAAGCAGCCCAGTTCCTTCCATTTTCATCAGGACGGCGTAAACTTTGACCACTTGAAAGTCTTGATTAAATCAACAATAGCAGCCCTCCAAAAAATTGGTTGTATAATCGTATGTGCAATATGTATATGCGATTCTACAATATGCATTATACAGGGTGTTTCAGAAATAACAATGCAACGTACACGTATTGAATGCTAAAAAGTGAAAAACAGAGGGATTCGGCTAAATTTGCCTTACAATTCGACAAAAGCTACTCGTTTCCATTCCACAGCGTGGTGAATGCGTTAATTTTGATCCACTCTGTACAAGGCAGATCCACATTTTCTGTAAGGGGAATTCACGGACTTGTGCGAAACAAAGTCCAAAATTTCAGGTTTTTGTTTGCGTCATAACGGAGGTTCTCTTAGGGCCTTATTTTAAGCAAAAAATAATAATTAATATTTCGAGAACCGCTAGAGATAGGTATAAGAAATCAAACGAAAATAGCGAGCCCGAAAATGAAGTAGTATACAGAGTTTTCCATTTATTCTCAAGACCTAACAGCCCAATTACTGATCTTTCCATATAATTCAACGATTATTGTAAAGTAAGTAAAGTGAAGAGCGGCAAAAATTTTAAATAATCCCGCGCTTCACGGTAGTTCGTGCTCTGGCTGGGTGGTGGCACTGGGGTAATCGTGGTCCTGTCAGATTGGCCGGATGACACAAATGTCTCCCTTAGTCTAAGGCGCGGTTTTGTTTGCGAATGCATTGAAAACATTTCGAATATTTAGTTAAAAAATACGAGATTCTCGACAATTCGCAGCTAAAATGGACGGAAAACTGCCGGCTTGCGTTATAGACGTCGGAACCGGGTAAGCAGCCACGTTTTCCTGCGAGAAACATCCAAAAACAACGCCCCACTAAAGCCAGCTCATGCTCCCTGTTACCTTTAGTTAGAAGATTATTGGCAATTTTCTTCTTAAACAGCATGGAAATCTTTTGCTCTCTCTTCTAAATATGCCATTAATAACTTTTGAACGCGGAAGCCAATAGTAACATGTATATTTCAGTTATTTACCAATACATCCTGTAGGACATATTTTCAGTCTTGGGTGCAGTCTAGGGATCTCTGAACTTTATTTGTTGTCACTGTGCATGTTTGTAAAAGAAAATTTGCCCCTGTTCAGGATGCCTTACAGGTCACTGCCAGAGCATTTTTGTGCAGACCAGGAATAGGGACAGTCTAAGTATCCCTACCCACAACTCCAAATTTGTTAATTTCTCAAACATTCCACAGGGAAATTAGACTGTTTCAGTATCTCACACCAGTATTAAGATAAATAGAAAGTTTTGAGAAATTTACTAATCACTCAAAATATTCAGCTAATACATTACTCACTATAGTATCCTTGCACAACACTATCGATTTCAATAAAGGATGATGATGGTACCTCAATTAAAACTCTTTGCATTCTTGCCTTGCAGCTACACCAAATTGGGGTTTGCTGCTAATAAAGAACCCCAGTTTATCATTCCCTCAGCAATTGCTATCAAGGAAACAGCTAAGGTTGGTGAGCAAAGCAGTCGAAGGCTAGCAAAGGGAGTTGAGGACTTGGACTTCTATATTGGGGATGAAGCATTTAACGCCACTGGTTATGCTGTTAAGGTAAGCTAGGTAAAGAAACCATTTCAATGTAAAATTCCCATTAAAACCGTAGTATCCAGTGCGTCATGGTCTTGTTGAAGACTGGGACTTGATGGAAAGGTTCCTGGAGCAATGTATATTCAAGTATCTCAGAGCAGAGCCTGAGGACCACCACTTCCTTCTTACTGAGCCGCCGCTTAATACCCCTGAAAACCGTGAATACACAGCAGAAATTATGTTTGAAAGTTTCAATGTTCCTGGCCTGTATATTGCAGTTCAGGTGGGTTAAACTGGGTTCATCTTGAAGCTATAGGGCTGATTTTATGGATTTACAGGCAGTACTAGCTTTGGCTGCCAGTTGGGCTAGTCGCAATGTGGCTGAAAGGACTTTAACTGGCATCGTGATTGATAGTGGTGATGGGGTTACGCATGTGATCCCAGTTGTGAGTTGCTCATGAGTGTTAAAGTTTGCAAGTTGATTGTTGGGTTTTATAGGCTGAAGGCTATGTCATTGGGAGCTGCATTAAACACATTCCAATCGCCGGGAGGAACATCACATATTTCATACAGTCGCTCCTCAGAGAGAGGGAAATAGGTATTAACGTTGTACTGTGAATCGCGACGTTCTAAAGCAAATAATTATTTAAAGGTATTCCTCCTGAGCAATCCTTGGAAACTGCCAAAGCAATAAAGGAAAAGTACTGTTATATATGCCCAGATATTGCCAAAGAGTTCGCTAAATATGACTCCAACCCCGCAAAGTGGATGAAAAAATATGAAGGCATGAATGCCATTACTAAGCAATTGTTCTCCGTTGATGTAGGATATGAAAGGTTAGAGTTCAATCTTCTTTAAGGACAAGTTCCGATTTTCATATCTGCAGATTCCTGGGACCAGAAATATTCTTCCATCCAGAATTTTCAAACCCAGATTTCAACATTCCTTTATCACAAATTGTGGATGATGTCATTCAAAATTGCCCAATAGATGTTCGCAGGCCTTTATACAACAATATTGTACTATCTGGTAAGTCTAAAAGCCTCGATGGATATAATTTTACCTTTCAAGTTCACAGGTGGTTCAACAATGTTCAAGGACTTTGATAGGAGGCTGCAACGGGACATTAAAAAGACTGTAGATGCTCGATTGAGGCTCAGCGAAACATTAGGTGGGGGCAGATTAAAGGTTCGTACTTTCTGAACGATTTTAAGCATTTCTTTAACGAGAATTTCCAGCCTAAACCTATTGACGTGCAAGTGGTGTCTCATCACATGCAGAGGTATGCAGTATGGTTCGGTGGAAGCATGTTGGCCTCTACAGTACGTCTTCTAATACTTTTAAAGACCCAAGGCTATATAGAGTTTTTTGATTTTCAGCCCGAGTTCTATACAGTATGCCACACAAAGGAGCAATACGACGAGTATGGCCCGAGCATTTGCAGGCACAATCCAGTGTTTGGAACGATGACGTAAAGTTAATTTTATTTATACGCAATATTTACAGAGTATTATATTGACGTATTAAAAGTATTTCTTTTATACGTTTTGCAAAGTGAGTGTTATCGTTTTTTAAGTAAATAAAGTTGTAAATAAAAAACGATGTTTTTAATTGTTTTATATCTAGGTGTATCTAGGATACACCCTGTAGGTAAACATATTTAAAATTGTCTCATTTATAGTTTAGAGAAGTAGCACTATGAACACCCCACCAAAATTCATACTTGATGATGATTCAGGAAACTTAGAGACATGTGTGACGGCATAGTTTTCTCAATCGATGCATAAGTGATCTAGGGCGAGGCGGTTCTCAAATAGTTTCAGTTTGTATTAATGAAAAACTAACAGTTTAGTCTCATCTTATTTCAAAATAATACAATTTGTAGTAACAATAACGAGATCTTAGTTTCTTGATATACGCCTCTTTCACATGCGGTGATAGTGTAGACAATTATCTTATCTGAACACGATTCACTAGTTAGTTCGTTGATTGTAATTGCCATTAGAACAATGACTGTTCTAAGAAAGTCAGTTTAATTTTTAAAATTCACGTAAAATCGATGTCAAAATCACCTAAAATTACTATTGTATTCCTGCAAAAGAGTTTTACCCCCTTTTAACTTTCTGTTGATTAGCTCCTGGAAATTTCTTACTCCTTGAACCGATTTATGGTTCTATACCGCCGCACAATTTATTCGGTTTTTCAAGATACTTCATGTTCCTTCGGCGCGTTTATTATAAGACAGTTAGACATTCAGTCACCTCGTGTTTAGATGTTTTGTTGTCTTGTTCTTCCATTTAGTGCGGGGACGTTTGTTTAATCATTCATCCTGGTGATAGGTTCGCCGCGCTTTTGAAGGTCCACACAATTGGTTCAGAGTCGAGTTGAACCAGATGATGTGCCTGCTATCGTTGTTGGGAACTCCCTTATACCCCAAGACCTAAGAGATATTTTGCGAGTTTTATTGCTTTTCCTGAAGAGTCTATAGGGAGTTTCCTGAAAAGGATAAATCTTAAAATTAGCTTCGTTCCTCTTAGTGATACCACAAGGCAACAGCAGACACCAGCTAAAATTTTGTTTCCAGCCCCGCACGGCCATGGCCTTTTCATTTATATTTGCACGAGACAAAGGAACATTTTTCTATAATAAAACAACCAAACTAACTTGAACAGGGCTTTATCATTGTTATGGGCAACAAAACATACAAAACTTATAAGTATACAGATACCTAGTAAATTCGTTAATAAATAAAATTAATATAAAATGCACTTAAGAAAGAGTAATATATACAGGGACTGTACACTTGCTTATGCAAGAGATTCTCGAACTTAAAATGCCCTAAAATATGCCTAGAGAACTACATGGCTTGGACTTAATTAATAATCGTGATGGTTTACGCGCGAATATGGGGAAAATATCCCATTTCAGCTTTATGTGATGGCGTTATTACATTTGTATCTTTGGATACAAAATACTGAGAATGGCATGTTTTCGTAATATAATTTATATCCCAATTCAGGCGCTTTAAGTGGAAAATATGCATGAACATGTGAAATATACAACAGTTAGAAAATTAAAACGATCAGCACAAACGTCTAAACAATCTAAGGGCCGAAAGATCATTGCCACCATAACCTTGCCAAAAGGTCAATTTCCAAAGAAACCATCAGATGGAAGCGCATTGTTCGCTTACTTCTTTGTTTCTACGAAAGTTCTTCCAGGTAAAGTTACTAAGACTTTGATATATTGGTCCTAAGTGAATACATCTAACACGATATTCAGACATCACTTTTGGAATATCCATCTTAAAACTACAGGAATCACAGTTTGGTGGATAAAAATTGCACGTTTTGAGACAAATAGAAATTTAAACATTTAGAACCGACTTTTCTCTCCTTTTGGCCATGTCCAAGAAGTCCAGGGTCTTAGGCCCACCTCTGTGCCGGCGATTTTCCAAAAATATGTCTCTGTCTGTGCGATTTAATTAAGTCAAAAGAGATCAGAATGGAGATGAGACTTACTGTCATCAAAGGGCAGCACGTTGGATATCGAAGAAATTGGGCTGATGGGGATTAGAAGTTCACCCTCTTCTTTTGAGGCTGAAAAAAGTAATTAAAGCAAGAAAATTTGGAAATGTGATTAATAGCTCACTCGTCCTAGCTCTTTTTGATTGAACCTCTGAGTGGTGGTCATCTGAGAAGTAATTTGGTTAAAATACTTCCTAAAATCTCCCCAATTCCTTACCTAACTTCCGTTTTTGCGACTGCTTCTCCTTGCCCCTGTGATTCCTATGGATTTGATCATCGGTTTCCCCTTCAAAAGAAAATAAATACTAGTCCCCTTTTGTGTTTAAAATAGTCTTACTTTGATCATTAGGGAATTAACGAAGGTTTCGGGATGACTTACCTCACGCCTTCCCTTTCAGGAAGCATGTAAAATATTATGTATATTACATCTTAGTCATCCTGATTATCCTTTTATACTAAGAACTAAAATGAGGGCATGAAGAAGACCTATGTTTCTATAGAAAGATAAATGAAACATAAATTTGGAATCATACAAAGTAGCTATAAGGATAACCAGGAATACCAAGCCTCTCTTAATATCCCAAAACCTTTCGGATTATCGCGTTGATGCATTAAGAACGAATTTTTACTATGAGTAATGTTAAAAAAATCTGAAGCCGGATTTTATCCATAAAAGTAAAATGGCAATATCGCGATGCGCTTTTGTTCGTGTCATATGGCTCAATCTGGCATCTTTATTGGTCAAAATGTGGGAGCGTGTTTGAAGCACAGGAGATGTGATGTTGCCACGTTTTTTTTCCTTACCGAGAAACCTTACTGGGCTGTTGCGGGTGGTACTAAGGCGGCTGACGAACAAAGTAGTCTTTCTTCATGCACCAATTTAGTGAATAACAATTTTACAACTGACTTGAATTGGGAAATAAAATGTTATTGAAATTTAGCCATAAGTAAGAAAATCTTGGTTCTTCGCGCATCTTCTTTCTTCGCTCTTCAGCCAGGGCTTAATGTAAATGAATAAAAATAATATATAACCTGATGTAAACACAGCCTTTAGGTCGTTATTTTAATAACAATACTGATTGAATTAAACTAAAATTGCCGCAGTATGGCCTTCGATGATTTAAATGAGCTTGCGATGCCGCCCGCGCATCCTTTTCACCGACGGATCATCCCCTGCTGCCTCGTCCTTCACCGGTCTTTTCACCCCACGACTGCGCAGCATTTCGGTCTTCCGTGGACTCCCCCAAGTCTGACCGTTTTGCTGGGAGGGTAAAGTAGTCTTGACAGTCACACTAACCCTGGGTTGCTCGTGATTGGGGCTCAGATCCCTATACTGGGGTTGTAAGACGTAGGGCTGCGCACCCCCACAGCGGGGGTAATTTCCAGGCCCCTCCCGGAAATATAAATTGAGAACGTTGCTGTTGATAACTGTCACAACACCGCCTCGGTCATCGGTGTATATTAGGGGCTCATGATTGTACATTTGGGGAGTGGTGTCCGTGAGAATGCCCCTGGGCTCTTGGTGAGGGAATGGCTTTGTACCTTCCTGTCCCCATATTTCAGGAGGGTTGTTTTCGGGGTAAACCTTCTTCTCTGTTCCTTGGGACCAGTCTGCGGAGTAAACCTTCCTCTCGGTTAAAGCTGCGTCTCCAGAATTGTTGTTAACTAGAGCTTCAGGGTAAACTTTCCTTTCATTTAACGTTTCAGTCCATATTTCGGGAGGATGATGTAAGCCTGCAGTTTCAGGAAAAATCCTTCCTTCGGGCATTTTCCATGTTTGGGTTTTTTGGTCGGGATAAGCCCTTTTATCGGTAACTTCAGGGGTGCCTAACCATTGATAAACAACCCCCCTTCTATCGCCTAAACGCGTAACTGGCAACATTTCTGGAGGGTTATTTTTGGGGTAGACACTCCTCTCCTCTACAGTTGCCCACATTGGCGGAGTGTTTGAAGTGTCAGGATAAACTTTTCTTTCCGCTAAAGTCCGGAAAGGTGGTAAAGGTGGAGGGCTCAAATCGGCAATGGACATTTGCTTCTTCGAGGGATAATTCATGGACTTCTCCGCCTCCTCTAATTTCTTCTTCTCGCGCTCATAAGCTTCGCGAATGTGCTCCATCTCTATCTCATCTAGCAGCTCTTTTTTGTCCAATACTGCGGTTTTCTGATCTCTTAAGGGTTCCTGTATGTTATTCCAGTCGTCTAATTTCTTCGTAGTACTCTCAGATATGCGGTTAATTGGATCGTCTAACAGCCTCCTCTTTTTGGGGGGCAATTGCGTCATTGCGGGGTCCAAGAGCCTGCGCTGCAACTCCCCATTCGCAACAACCTCTTTCCCTCTTTGAGCAAGGATGGTAACGGATGGTTCAAACAAGCTCACTTCGTGGTTTAAATAGGGTGTTTCGCGGGTTTTTGGGAGAGGGGATCGCGGCTCGTCCGGATAAACGCCGATAAATGCATTGTCTTTGTTCATAACGGCACTACTTTCCACAGGCACATGCTGCCGGCATTCTTCTACATAACTACGCGACAGTCTTAAGTAGCCCTGGTAGTCTTCTTCCAAGGGAGGAGCCTCTTCGCTGCGCAGAATTTTCTCTTCTCTCTCTGCATCTTCTTCACGCGCAATTTTACTATTATTCGAATAAATTTTACTAACAGGCAACTGACCAGACAAATTATTGAAACTATAATCTAACGATTGCGGCTGGTGCAGCGCTTCGCCCTGCAATGCAAAACACTCGGTTAACCCCCCATAGAAGTGTCACGTACCTTCAAATCGAACTTTGCGGAGGGCGTTTGAGGGTTTGTGAAAACTCTCTGTTCGATTATCGAAAATGCAGCAAATGGAGCCAGTTTTCTGGTTGAGCTGTCGTTCTTTCGCCTCCATTTCGCGGGCGCGGGCAATGGCCCGCTCGTGGGCGGCCGCCATTTCCTGCTCCCGCTTCCACCTTTTCAATTTAAATGAATGCAAGTCGCGTTGGCGCCGCATCTCCTCCTGGTGGTCCCGGATCAGGGACTCGGGAATGTCGTTACGTTTAAGCTTTATCTGTGGGAAAAACTGCGTTATCACGCCATTTTGGGTTGTGATTTCACCGCCGTAATTCTCCAGTTTTGGGGTTGGCGAATTGTTACACCTATCGCCACCCATTATAAGGATTATCCAAACAAGCTACCTACCCAAGGAACCTACATACTTTAACTACCTAATTAATGTCGGATTTCGATGCTACAGGCTATCTACTGTGATGACTTTTCTACTGAACTTTACATACAAATGTATGTACTTGTACGCCTTTTTCCTGGTGCCTCATTAGCATCCAACAAAACGTACGAACTTGTAAAATTTATTTCAGAGTTAGAGAATAAATTAATTTCCGTATTACTTTGATAGAGACCTTCACAGACATTTCCACTCCCTACTAATTTCGGTACCTCATTTGTTACATTCCACTGTTGCGTCATCAAGTTTTCAAGTTTCAAGTCTTCGATCATTCTGAAATCATTTTTCCTATTAGTTTTCTGATAACGTTGAAATTAATGTTTTTTTATTCAAACATGTCCCACGATTAGAAGGTTGTTGCAACAAATCAATTTGCCATCAAAAGAAAAGATGCGTTAATCACTGAAGCAAATATTTATCGATCTATGTGGAATATGAATTTTTTGATTGTTTATTTTCCTTTTTGCAGTGGAATGCCGTTCCTCGGTGGAAAACGGGTAAAAATCGCACGTTTAAAATTCGATTATATTTGACAACATCGGAAATATCGCTTCGTTGGCGTTCGGGTCTCCGAAGGTGCACGATCGCCGAGTTGAGAAGCTCAAATTCGACCGAAATAAGTAAAACTTTCGGCAATTGAAGAGGAAAAAGCCATAGGCGGACGTGAGATCGGACAGTGCGGTGCGTGCTGTACCGAAAATAAATAGTAACTGAAATCTTTCTTCTCAACGGCTGAGGAATGACACTCTATGTTGACGGGATGCTAAACGGATCATAATTCCTGAAGGTTTGTTGGGGGTAAGTGATCGGTGTTTGATCATTGTACCTGCTTTAACCTCGCTTAATTTTATTTTCTGTGTTGGTGACCACCCCAAGTGGTTTTTGTCACTATTTATATGTCCTTTGTCAAGCATATACACGCTGTATATTCGTTCCGCATATCGTTTCTATGGCCAGAACGGTGAGGTGTACGCTCGCAAAAAAAGGTGTAAAGTTATTAGAAGGCCATCGCATTGTTGTCATCCTTCGTCTTATAGTTTGTATCTTTACAAAAGGCAGAGTGTAAAGATTTTTACACATTTTCGTCCATATCGATTCTTAGACGATTCAGCCGAGTGGTGTCACGGCAAACAAGATATTTGAAATACCGAAAAAACTAATCGTCGAGTTAACCCGAATGAAAATCGATCGATAATGTCTTTTTCAGTTTCGGAGGGACAGCATCAATTTGATCCCTAATTTTTGAGATTTTTTGGTACCGAAAATAAAGGTCCGAAAAGTACCTTTTAAAACTCCTCGACCTCAATGATGGCATCCATCGTCAACATAGATCCAAGATTTTTAATTGTAATTTAGGAAATTAAATTCAATGTTCTTGTGTTTTAAGAGTCAACTATGTGCGCCCCTGGTTTGAGCCAAGATTATTTGTCAATTTTGGATCTTCGGGAGACAACTCCAGCGGTTTCCAAGATTTTTAAAAAGTTTTGAATGAATTATCCAGTAACGTTTTGTTAATAAAAATTACGAATTCCGGGCAATTTGGTGGAGAAGACGTCCTTGTAGGATTGCGATACAATGCTTTTGGCTATTACCCATAAGAAAATTAAATTTATTAAATCACAAATATAATTATTCAACACCTCCCCTCCGTTGTTAAAATTTTAGCAAACTGAGACAAAACGTTAAGATTCATAGTGGCTTTATCTTTATATAATCTTAAGTTAGTATTGTTATCGAAAAACCTTTTTTTTTGAGCAAGTTCTGTTTGCATAGTAAAGCTACTGCCTCGAATTTGTCACTTTTCCTCCATTTTACTAAATCTGGAAACATCGCATGTTACTTCCTATCGCGTATCATTTCCAAGACCGATCAGTTGTACATTTGCAAAAGACAGGTAGTACCGATATCACTTCGTAGATGATTCACTCTAACGTTACCGCGGCGATGAATAAGATATTGGTAACGCGCGTTGCACCAATAATAAATAGGGATAATCGGGTTTTCTTTTATTCTAAAGACTTGTGAGGGCATTAGTGTATTCATGACTCAGTAAGTGAAAATGGAGGACGTTTAACTGTCATTTTGTGAGTGAAAGGGGTTGTTGCTGACGTAATTCTGGCTCATGCTTTTGGTGCTCATGAGTGAGTTTTAATTATTGTTTCTTGTGATTTACGGTTAAGTTTGGTCAGTTCAATGAGAACGACGTAATTAAAATTTTATATGAACGTCGAAATTATATGCAATTTTGGCCCTTCTGACAGGTATTTAGGACCACATTTGGACGTGGTCAAGAATGATATCGCAACTTGAACTGTTTCAAAGATTTGTTTTCAGGAATTAATATATATTTTTTATTCCTCGGATTTCGAGTGTGTATTAAGTCTAAAACGCATCTATGACTTACATCAGAATTACGATTTCTAGCATTAAAAACTTCCACTGTTCTACTTGCGCATCTTCCTTGTTCCTCATAAATAAATATAATTTCAATTCTTTGCTCAATTGCGTGTACCACTTTTAAAATTACTCACAGTAACATACGTATTTTCGTAGTAAATTTTATCTTATTTTAATACCCCATAACATCGATTACTACCACAGGTAAGTAAATAATATTTTCCATGCAAGATAATATCAAAATTTATCGAAACGGCATTCCATTGCACATAAAAATAAACAAAAAAATTCATATTCTAAATAGATGTTTCATTTCGAGGACCGAGGAAATTTATTAGATTGATAAACATTTGCTTCAAAATGTATCTTTTCTTTTGATGGTAAATTGATTTATTGCAACAATTTTCTAACTATAAGACATATTTGAATTAAAAAAATTATTTGAACGTTATTAAAACATTAATAGGAAAAATGATTTCAGAATGATCAAAGGCACTTAACTTGATAACGGTTAAATGTAACAAATGAGGTACCGAAATTTAGAGAATGAAAGACCGTTTAAAATGTTTTAAAAAATTTAACGCCCTTTACCATTTAAGATATTTGAAAAGGTGGCTCAGTGGGATAGAGAGATGAAAGAGGCACAGTGAAATCTACATAAATATTGTTATCCCTTGATAATGCCTATATTATTTCGACAAATACATCACTTTAAAAATTTTTACCCGCTTTTATATGGCAGTAATATTTAATATTGTAAATAATGGTGTTTTTTGTCCGTGCGTCTGGTGACCCCTGCCTTAAACAATTCTCAATGAACCTATTTCTATCTAAGAAGCAATCTATTGAAGCCTAATTTTTAATATAATACTGACATGATCATTTCCACCACTACTTGAAACCTGCTGCGGTAATTCTTCATTATGGATGGGGGGGGGCAACTGCTACAGGCATCAAAGTCTTTAAAAAGTAACAAACCGCCGAAAAAACAAAATTACTCACACCTTAATATCAACCGACTTAAATGTATCCTAACTACTAACTTTAACACGTACCACAAGTTTCCCCAAATTCGAATTCCGCGACGCCGGCTCTGGCTGCTTGAAGCTTTCAAATTGATCATTGTTGACTTCATTATTATTATCACCTGCATATATTTTCTGTAAAGAGTGAAGATTCGAAAATTCAAACGTACTTTTGGGTCTTTTCAAAACGGTCGTCAAATGGGTACTTTGCTGCAGCTGGGTGTCCGATTTCACATTGATAATACCACATCTGGATTCGTCCCAAAGATTCCTCGGCTCCTCAAAAGGGTCGCTGATCTCTTCAATCGCGTGGGCGGGTTTTAGCCCAAGGGCCGGGGTTTTGGATCTTGCATACGCGCCTTTAATATTTAAAAATAAGTTGATGTTTGCTTTATTAGACCGTGGACGAACTTTGATCAGAAAAAGCTCTTCTTTTCGGGAGCTCGGTGTTCCGCTCTCCGAATTCTCGAGCATAAATTTCATCCATTTTTTGCTCGCAAAATGTCACTGAATAGGTTTTCTTCGCGGATGCCTGTCGGATACTTTGGGGGCCGCTCAGCCTCAGCACGCTGGAAGGGGCTTCTGATGAGAGTCCTTGAGCTGTAATTGTCAGAAGGAAGTTAACAAAATGTAATGTATTGAACTGAATGCAATCAGCATATCTGAAAACAAAAAACGTGACCTACCGGATTCAGGAACCACCTCAGCGCCATTAAAATCCATCAGAGCTGCCACTTTCTCTGGACCGACATCTGCTTTGAGCATTTGAGGGTTGCATGACTTAGGTCCAGACAAACTCATCGCTTGCAGCTTGTAACTCACTGAAACCAAGCTCCGTGAATTTTTACTTAACTAATACTTGGCCATGAATGCAAATACCTGCAGAGACGCAATTCTGCTGCTCCAAACTCCACTGAGGAGTCAACAAAATATCTTCACTATTTGCCTCTTCCGCCTCCTCAGGAGGCTCCTCCTTAACAAAATGCATGAAGCGACATTGCACTATAATCGAGTTCTCGATTTCCGCAGGGGAGGCTGATTCTATGAGGCCAGGATCGATTGGGTCGTGATCCTGCTCTTCAATGATGCCCACAGACATTTGCCGACCGAAACTATTATAGAAATCTTGGCAGGAAAGGGGTCCTTTTGGTTTGGCCCTTGAAGCACTTTCCTGTTGCATTGCGACATTTTTCCGCTCGCAAGAGTGTTGATAGAATTTTGCACGCTGAGAATTTCCGGATAATCGCGGATCGCGCAAGCTTACAAGGTTTTCACGGTTCATTTCCATGGATGACAAAGAAGAAATTGATGAGGTTACTAATGGCGAGGTACTGGTAGTGAATGACGTAGAATCCAAGTTGTAGGAACCATTTCTGCTAAATTGCTTGCATTTACTGAAGTAGCGTTGGACCTCTTTTCTATCTAAGGTTTCGTAAGGTAAGGGATTAGTGCTGCGAGATGGTTTACTATTCACTCTACCATCATCGGAGGAAGGTTCTGTGGCGTTTTCTTCCAAATTTACTGTAATCCTGGATTGCACGCTTCTCTCTGTTAATATTTTCTTGCCTGGCAAGAAGTCTTCAGACGTCTGAGGGGCCCTTTCCACACAACTGACACTTTCGTCATTTGAATCTTCACGAGGAAGAATATTATCCTGGTCTGATATATCTCTTGAATCAAAGTCACTCTCTCTTCCTTGCTTGAGATGGCCCATTCGGGGTAGTTGTGAAATTCCAGGAATAACCAAATCCTTCCGGGGTAGGCTTACAATCAACCCTTTCCCTTGATTTACCTGACTACTTGATACTGAAACTCCCTCTGCGGTAATAAAATCTTCTGCAGAAATTTGTCCCTCAAAAGTAACTTCCTCACTCCCAGATTTCCTTCCACTCCTGCTACTTCTGATATCTATAAGTTTGATAGGTGGCTTCAAATCGTCTCTAATGGAATATCTGGACGTAGATACCACGTCGGGACTTTCGGATCTTTTGCGTGACTTGTCTTTTCCTCTCTTCTCTGGATACTTCTCGATAGGGATCTCAAACATAGTTGAAGATTTAGTTGAAATGATCTGTTTCAATCGGGAAAGTGTTTTCTTAGACCTTTTTCTTCTTCTTTTTATCTTTGATGCAGTACTACTCGGTTTTCCAGAACATGCCGTGTCAAGCTCCTCATTATTAAATGCTAATGAAGATCTTTCTTCAGGCGCAGGCTCTCCTTCACTTTCAGTCATCTGTGTGGGTTGCTGCGTAGTTTCAGAAACGTTCCACAAGTTAGAAGGTCGCGAAGAAGCATTTAAATGTGATTTTGAGAAATTACTTGTGCTAGATAAAGCTAAGTCTTGATCTAATGGTGAAGGGGATCTTCGAATTCCAGAAGGTCCTGAAGCAGCGCGCCGTTGAGCTGAATACGGTTTTGAAGAACTGGACATAGTTAGATCCTCCTCTTGACCACTGGAACTCTCGGCAGGTCGACATAAAGCTATTTTTTGAAGAGCATAAGGTAATTCTCTTGAAGAATTACTATTAGACACAGCTAGATCCTGTTCCATTTGTTCATCTTTAAACCTCGATTTAGACCGTTCTTGAGCATTAGCAGATCTATTATTATGCATTCTCCGAGCTAGAAGCTCTTGCACTCTAGAAAGTGGATCTCTTGAGGAATCACTGGTAGACACAGCTGTCTCCACCGATTTAATTACCTCGTCCACCACCTCAGTGTTTTTGTACCTAGAAGCATGAGAAGATTCTTTCCTTAAAGCGTCATCAGAACTGGAAATCATTTCGTCCACTAAAAATCGACTGACATGCATTTTTTTGATGTTATAAGAAGCTTGAGTCTCTGTAGTTCCACTCATCCGCCTTTCTTTATTCGAACTAGCATTTTCCATTGAAGAATCGCTCATACTTTTTCCACCATCTGTCAGTTTAGTGTCTTCCTTGAAGGAATTCATCACCTCTGATGAGGTAATTCCGATTTCTGTTTTTTCCTCCATCAAGGACATTCTGCTCCCCTTCAATTCCTTATATTCTTCAGATTTCGACTTCGTATGCATAAAACTAGAACCAGGAATTTGTTGTAACTCTCGTCTCCCTTTCCCGAACGCCCCTGAAACAGTTCTCTCAAATCTGTCTAATATTCCTGCGCTTGCCAAAGGTATTGGCCGATCTTGGAGTTGTCCTTCGCTTCTTGTCAATTCAGCAACCTCGGAGCTCTCTACTTCAACGAAGTAAGCTCTCGGAGGTATGCGCATGCGACTATATTTGAATGTAATTGCGCGCGCAGCCCTCCAAGATATTTCCCTGCGAGAATACCTTCTTACAGGCCTAGAAAACCTCCTATTTCGTCGAGTTCTTTCCCCATGTCGCCATCCGCATGGGCTACGAGGTAACTGTCGTCCTGGAAACATTTTCCTTAAATGTCGTGGCATAGTCTCAAATCGTCGAAGTTTTGGTAGAACGTCGCTTCTGCTTACACTTTCAGACGATAAATTTTCCAGCAAAGGAACTTGACGTGATTCAGTTTCCTGCGACGTTTCCAACCGTACAGGAGATGATTTAGAAGATTCAGTAGATGTCATTTCGGTTAATCGACATATCGTCATATCAACTGCATTGGACATTCTGTCTTCCGATGCACGAGTTTGTTTCAATACAGTAGATGTTCTATCTGATCTTTTTGGTGAATGAAATGGTTCAGCTGACAGTCTATTTTCTGGGGAATGAAATGGTTGATTCAACAACCTTTCTTCTAGTGTAGAAATCTGATTTGATTCAGTTGACACTCTACCTTCTGTAGGAAAAGCCAGTTCATTTGACATTCTATCTTCGAATATACGAGTTCTTTTCCATTCCGTTGATATGGATGAATGACTCCTTTCTGATTGAGATAACATTGGATTTGCTGTCGAATGACTTTGCGCTGATTCAACTGACATTCTGTGTTCTGGTGAACGAGTTTGCGTTATTTCAGTGTCTATAGGAATATTACATACTCTTTGATGAACGAGTTTATAACATTGATGAGTCCATGTTGATGAACATGAATCTGCTGACGAATGAGGGTGTACTGCTTCAACTAACGTTGCGTCTTCTGGTGAATGAATTCTGACTGGTTCCAGTGAGGCTGAACCGGCTGAACGAGATTCTACTAATTCAGCTGACTGTGTTTCTCCTAGTTTTGTAGAAATGCCGGTTGAGTCAGTAGGAGAACTAGCTCCTACTGACTCAACCGGCATTTCTACAATCCCAGGAATCGATTTAATTGCTTCTACAGGTCGATAAACTCCCTCAAACGGAATGATTGCTGTCATTGGCCTCAACAAAGTCTCATCCGTTGCAATTGGTCGCCTCTCCTGAATTTCGGCCTCACTAGGCATGTCTACTGCCACGTTCGATGTTTTCATTGCCTCAATTTCTTCGACAAAGACCACTTCGTCTCTCTCGAATTGCGGAGCTCGCCTACCCCCAATAGGAACTTCCATTGGTTCGATTGGAAAAACAAAGGGTTCTATTTGTTGATAGGGAATTGCTTCAATGATCACACTTGGCGGTCTAGAAATCCTTTCTATAATTGGTACGTCCATTTTTTTAGCGTTTGCCTTGGCATCCTCCTGTGGATCGCGTACCGGGATCAAAATCTCTAGACAGATAAATTCGATGAAAGCTTCTGCACTCTGAGGGAACATGTCATCCGTTTCATCTTGAAGGGGCAACTCTTCTTCCGAATAAATGCTGCATATCGATTGAGGGGGCGTCGATGGATCACAATCTGGTCGAAAGAATGTGAGTGGACGCGTTATGCTAGGAAAGTAGACAGATAGAGACGATGTTGTTGGATCAGGCTCTGATAACCCCCTCAATCGAGTCGGCGAAAACAAAAATTCAGCGTCCGCCGACTGTCCCTCTATCATCGAGTCAGTTACAGGGGGATTAGGAAGCATCTTGCCTTTGCACAAATGAGGTTTTCCCGGGATGAACTTGCCTTTCCGTAGACGCCTTTGTTTCGGCGATTCTACATAGGAGGTCTGTAAACGAAATAAAATACGAGGACTACGGACCATCTTATAAAACCCGTTAGGTTTTTTTCTAATAAAAACAGATCAGGGAGGAGTGAGAAAATATTTTCAAGTTAAAAACATAGCTCATAACGGTCTTAATTTTTAGTTCTCAGGCATTAACTTTGATTTCCGAGAAACTCGTCAGGCTACTATTAAAAATGTAAATTCGCAGAATGAAGAGCTTTATCAAAATCCAAAAATTTTCAATGTATCTAATAATATATGCCTAAGTGTCAACTATCACTTTCATCTACGTCACGTCACTAATTCTGTCATTATTGAAATTGACGGTCAAATTAAAATATCTCCGGACAAATTCAATATGACTTGCTTGTTTTGGCCAAATATTTCTGAAGTAACTTACCGATCATATAATTGTCATCCTACTTTACTTGAGAGTAAATATCCGTCCCCCCACATATATTTCAGAAAGCGTTTCTTACCAGTTCTGAATAGTACTCAGCGGTTGAACCCTGAAGCTCCGGGGAAATAGTGCGAGTTATTTGTTCAGACTCGGGCTTGTCCTGGTTTGAAGTCATCTGCTCTCCACACCTTGTCAGCCGATGGAAATACCCAAATTTCTTCACTTCATTTCTCCTTATCCTGTTGGGGTTAAATAAGATAAGTTTTAAAGCAATTTCTAAGAATTCTCCAGATTAATGTCGGGGTTATTTTCTAGAGTATTCTAGAGAAAATATACAGTGCGTTCTAAATAAAAATCCACACAAAATTATATCATGGCCAATTATCATTTTCTAGATTTATCTCGTCGCTTACCTATGGTAGTCTCGTACCATAGCTGGGGTATCACCACCCCACGCAATCCCTCTCCTTCTCCTTGCACTGCGATTTGCCAATATTTCGCCGATGCTTTTAAAGCGTCTCCCCAACGTTCTGACCGTGCCGAACCGTTTTTGAAATTTTTTGAAATACTTGCATGTCACGCTGTGATCACCATCGTAGTTTAACCATTTTTGCATTAAGACGTATAATCTAAGAACAAGCATTTCGTCATAGGGCGGATCAAGCCAGTAATTTTCCTCGAACATGTACCTGCCGCAAAAAAGAATTTCCTTCAGATATTTTCTAATACCGAATATTTTAATGACTAAAATATCACTCACATGAATATGTGCCTCCAAAACATAGCCATTAATGAGGGAGGGGGATCTTTATCTTCGTTTCCATCTTGCCATTCATCTCCTTTTTGTTCCTTAGCTCTAAAATCTACCGGGGCATCATATAATAAATGGGCCATCATGTCAAATCGAAAGTGGAAACATTTTATAATGGGAAACAGGATCAAGGCGGCCAAAACTTTTGAATTAAACTGCAAATAAGTACTTCAAAATAAGGAGAATGAAGGAATCCCCTCATTCAACACTTACGTTTGCCTTTCTGTTAGTCTCATTCACCATTAAATGATTTGCAAAGGTCAGTAGAGCCAGAAATAGCTTGCCCATCGCCGCATAAAAGTCGAGTACTTTACTGTGACGCTCCATACCCATGTATGGCAAAACAAATGCGATTTGTTGGATCAGCTTAAATATATAGAACATCACGTGCATTGACCCTCCTTCCTCAGGAAACTTTGACGAACTGGGAGGATCATTAGCGCGGTACATGTGTACGCTCATCAACCTAACAACAGAAAAGAAAAAAGATCTTCAACGATATTTCAAATCGATTAACTGTTTTACCTAGTTATTTCCTCAATGTCCCTAATAAAATTATCTACGTTTCTGGTCGGGCAAACAATTCTGATGAACAGGATTCTGAGCCGTCGCACTACTTCTAAAAAGCTAGCCTCTGCACTCAAAGCTGGAAATAAAAAGGCTTGCTTGTGTGAACTGTAATTGATTAATCACTGGTAGCCAAAATAAGCAGCTTTAGGGTTGAAAGTGGCCCCAATCAAGTCAACAAAGCCATTCTTATTTGACCATCCAATGCTCAAAAATCTGAGATAAACCTTAATAACAATTACTTACTACGATCAAAATTCTTCTCATCTGCATCGTCTGCCTCAGTTAGATCTGCTTGTAAAGGTGGAACTTGTTCAGAAAAAGGTCTAAATGAAATTTGTGGCAAAGGACACTTGGGACAATTACACATAGGCTTTCGCCCGCAGACGCTCCACTCATGGTCCCAGTACATCCATTTTGATGGACTGTCCTGGAAAAACCCACTCGACGTACTGGGAATCTGACCATCCACATTCTCAAACAATGTACTGGGCGTCTGATCAAGTATACACATACTTGACAGATGCGCCTGTTTTTGCTTGGGAGCTCTGCCCTGAATTGATGCCAAAAGTTCAGGATCATCTAGTAGTGACTTCGAATGGCTAAGTAAGTCATCTACTTTAACATTGTACATAATTTTCCTCATAGAGGGTTTTTGCGGCGCTGAAGCTCTATATGAGTCATATTGATAATAAGCAGGTGGAGGGATCCAGTTCACAGGAGGAGGAGGAGGATAAGGGTACATCATCCCCTTTTGCTCAGGGGGCATCATCATACCATAATTTGGTTGCAGATATTGCAGACATGGATGTTGCTGGTATTGATCAGGTGGTGGAGGTGGTTCTATTGGAGAGGCTGGTGGGGGTTGAAGGAATTGAATTGGTGGGGGCTGCATAAGTTGAGTTGCTGGTGGGTGCATGGGTTGAGTTGATGGAGGTTGCATGGGTTGATTTGAAGGGGGTTTCGTAGCTTGAGTGGGTGGGGGTTGCATAGGAATTGGGCACCGTTGCCTTGGTGGCATTGGTGGAGGTTGCTTGAGAGGTGCAGGTGGCAGCTGTTGCATTGGTGGGGTTTGTTGAGGAGGCATAGGTTCTTCATCATCACTGTTGATCATAATAAGCTCCTCAACCATTTGACCTTGTTTTGTCACAATGACTTCATTTTGTATAGGCTGATCTTGTCTATAAGGTGTTGGCCCATATCCAGTTGAAGTGTGCCCAGAATATCCATATGTAGGCAATGAATAACCAGATACTACCTGCCCATAGGGCACATACCCCACATATGGTATAATTGGATACATTACGGGTCCATAGCCTGATGGAACATATCTGGACAAACTCCTACTCCTTAGATCCCTGAGATCATCTTGTTCAGATTCAGAACCATTTCTGGATAAACTTCTACTTCTTGGGTCTCTGAGATTATTTGGTTCAAGGTCACTTTGGCGCCTATAATGGTCCAGGTGTCTTATCTGTGGATGGGTTCCAGCAAGTGCAACTTCAAGTTGATGATCAGGTTGAGAACGCTGAATGTGTGGCATTCTATCTGTCCACACATTAGGAAGTTGAACATCCCTTTTTTGAGGCCTTCCACTGTGATTGTATTCCCTTTCTTGAGATCGCCCTTGATATTCTCGATAAGGAGGTCTATGCTTAAGTTGTTGTGGGTTCTGCTGTTGATCCCTTCTGTTCTGTTGGCTTGGAGGGTGTTTTCCATATTGGTCTTCACGGTCGTCGGGACGTCGACCCCCAAACCAATTAATGTCTTGGTTCATTTGGATTCTGGAAGTGCAAAAGCATGTTGATGAGGGGAAGTGTGATACAGAATGCTACAAATTCACAGAAATATATGGGGATCTTCTAAGGTATGAGACTGAGACCTTGCAAACCAAAACTGAGGCTGTGACCAACTAGAAATTAAAGTCTGAGATTCATACAAGATATAAACTAAGACTAATCTCATAGCGCTAAGCTTTAATTTAGCTACATTTTGTACTGGAGTATGAGAAAAAATAACTATGGGTAGAACATTTTCTCTATGTAGTTTGTACGGAGAAAAACTTGGTATACTGCGTAAAACAAAATAAAGAACATGCTGTAGAGATGATTTGTCAGTTGAATAGTTCTCGGAAGTGCAGTTACAAAGGACAGGTTCAGCAAGACATTGAAGAAGTACAGGACCCCAAGATTGCTGTCTTAGATTTTAGGTGTTGAGAGACAGGTGCAGTTCATTGAGAGCACTGGCAGACCAGTGGTTTGCTGAACACAAATAGCTTATTGGGATATAAACCCTTTACCCCATCTTGTGCTACCGTTTACTATTCTTGAAGGTTACAAAATTTACTCCACCCCCCACAAGCACTCTATAATGCCATACAGATAGCTTGGAATGAGATCCCTCAATAAGACATTGATCATCTCACTGAATTGATGCACAGAGGTGTCCAGAAATGCATAAGACAACGCAGATGACTGACATATTATGAAGTTTAACCATCTTCATCTATGTTTATGGGGTATTCTGTGTTCTATGTTAAGCAGTATAAATTGTTGTTTTGAAAATCTGGTCACCCTGATTTTCCCCAGATCATTGAGAAAGGTAACTACAATGAAGTCAGAGTGAAATGGGCATGAGAGCCTATGAAATGCTGTTCATGGGCTTCTTACATAAAATATAAGCTGAACCCATCAAAATATTGCTAAAATTCATCCAAAATATACTTAAAAAAGGCACATATGTGCTTAACCTTTTTAACTATTTCGTTTAGCGCATAAACATAATCGATTGTGAAGGTCTTGGTCACACCAGGGGGAATTTCAAGAATAGTCGCAACAATAAAGAGCCCCAGGGGTTGATTTATCATGAACAGAGAACTTACACTTTAGTCCACGCTGAAATTAGCAACCCTACGGAATATTATCCGTGCAAAAATGAGGACTTGAAGGAAATTCCAGCCCCATATAAAGATCCCTCCTAGTGTTAGTTAATCCGCCTAGAAGCACAGAACACAGTAGTATACAAAAATGGCGGCCCGAGTACCCGGTACAGGTGATCAAAATCGATACTTTTTCCGTTACAAACAATGACGAACACTTAAACTTATAACATTGAAGTCACAAGTAACCAACAATTCACATATAAAACGCAATATTTTCACGACTCCCGTAAAAAGTCAACGAATTTTTTATGTTGGACGAACCGCAGACGAAACGGACAAAGCCAGCGAGACGGTTGTGGGATGTCCATAAGAGCCCATGTAATTCGCTTGATTACTGCGCGATTGTGACGTATCCGCGTTACCCCACAGTTTTTTTTATTTACGTCTCCCTAACCTCACTTCTCTTTAATATCTTTCCGAATTAAGAGCTGGTTTTGAGAGAGACTAAGTTAAGCTATTTGAAGAGTACATGAGGGAATGGGCTTGTCCCAGGCTCATCCCATTGTGGCCCGGCACAAGTATTCAGCAACCAATGACTATTTCAGCCGTACAGTCCTGGCTGCGAAGACCGAGAATCGAAAACATATACACATATAATTTCTTCTCGATTTAATTACCGAGAGAAGTGGTTAAAAGAAATGAAAGTCCTGTGGACGAGGAAGCCAAATTACATTACAGAATCGATGTAAATATCATACAATTTCTTAATTCATAACTGCTTATTTGGGATTCTTAATGCTTAATGATTCCCTCATAAGGTGGCTCAGGCAAGCTGCTAATTAAAAATGTATTGACTGCATTCTGAAAGTAGCTCTTCATTTGGTTATTTAAGGCAATTTCTTACTAGAACATATGCTCAATATCACTACTCCACAATTAGGAATAACAAAAATATAGGCAACACCTATAAAAGTAATAAAGAACTCCTCTTAAGTCCTAAATATTATCCTAGAAAAAGATGTTGAGGCAAAAGACATCAGACATCAGAAATTTTCTGAGGAGTCTTCATATTGGAATCACTGTAAAGTTGTTTGGCTGTGACAACTCACTTTCTTTACAGTAGCCTTATCTGCCTATTCTTACTTAAGCTTTTTTTGTGATGCCAGTTGTATCTACTCAGCTCAAACCGATAGAATACTTTTCAGCAATAAATCTTTGAAATATCAAAAAAATGCTTCTTTAATATCAATTATTCCAGTTCCCGAGCGGAAACTTAAAAAAACATTTGAACTGTTAGAAAAGAGAGTACGTAATGTGATTTTATATAAATGCTTGCGAGTACCCACGTTTGAGACTGAGAATTGATCAAACTTTGTTAGGTACCTTTGATAAATTAAATTTCTTATCCAGGCTTCAAAGTGAGAAGTACTTCAGCTTGTTACTCATTGAAATATTTATGAAACTTTCCTTTTCCATCTTTAGATCAACTCAACAAGTTTTAATGTCCATAACAGAGGTGTTTACCATTTAAGCACGGGCAAAAAAGTAAATTCCCCGATCAGCTGATTTTGAGCACGACACTTGTCGTTGTTTACTTCGATTCAAATTCAGCCAATCACCTCAGGAAACCAGCCTACGTCATCTGCGCGCGAAATTCCCGGAACAACCTCCTTCATGAGTGATCTCACAGTATTTCAATTCATCTTTGTGAAAAGGGTACATTATTGAATGACAGCCCTGTCCGTACGGGATTCGCCGATTGTCAACATCGCACAAGATTTGGATGTGTCTTCTAATTAGAAGAGATTTAAGTGAAAAGAAGTAATTAAAATGTTAATTTCCGTAATTTCATTGCGTAGTGGTCCAAGGTGATACTAGTGAAAATAAATAAAATTAGATTTAAATAGAAAAGCTCACGCACGGCTCCTGCGTGGCCGCTTTTCTTTATAACTATCATCCAACTTAGTGAGGAGTATGTCTGATGACATACATGCAAGTAATTACTTTCTAGATCTGAGTAATATATGTTAATGTAGACAATGTCGACAAATGATTTTAGTACATTAATTCTAAACTGCATTTCTAATTATTATTACGAGGTGCTGTATATAGCATTTCTGTGGGAATAGATGGTAAAGCTTGATATCGTAAATAAATGGTAATAATAGTTATATAAACCGATAAAATTCGTTTCCCATGTGATTTCCATTAAAGTCCGGATCCCAGTCTTTTACCTGAAGTCAAGTAACAATCCAGTAATTAGCAATACTTGTAAACATCGGGCTCAAAAGCTGACACAACAGAAAGCCCTACAATACGCAGTCGATTTCCGGGACCGGGGGCGTCCGTATCGACGCCGGCGTCCCGACGCCGACCCTTTCTCAATCAGCTGATCACGTTTCGTTCGCCACTCAACAGGTCGGCATGGCTTAGATCCTGGAGCCTCTCGGTGGCCACCCAGATGCCTTTTCGCAAAGGCCCCCCGAACAGGACTCCTTGCAGGCCCCCCAGTGACCCCCTCACCGCATGTCTGGATGCGGACGGCACCTATATCTGCACCGCCTTCAACCCTCGATGCTACATCATTCAGAAGGTGTGTACCATATGTTTACTTTTTGAATGTGTCATTTTTCGGCGTTTACCGCCGAGTCACGTTTTTGGGGGCTCTCCCGGGCTCGATTAAGTGTAGAAATGCCGGAAATTGCTAATTTATCGTAGATTTATTGGTGGTGTAATATGTAGGTAAACAAAACACCAGGCATTGTTGCGTGAAGAAAATCAATATGAGGAAGTAATGAATGGACTAAACAGCTGTAATGAAATAACGTTTTTGAGGGTTTTTTATTAATTAAGCCCAATTCGTGATCGAACAATTGTTGTTATTTGAGGGGAGGGTGTAGGTGGTTGAACGACGGGGCTCTTGGCGGATCGATATTTCTATATAGCTCTTTAGCGCGAGGGCGTTGAAGAGAAAACATATCGATGAGACTGAAGTCTGTAGGAAGAATCGTCCAGATGATAGGTCCAGCCTAGTTCCGAGCATATAATGCCGCGGAACGTCGCGGTACTACGCAATTGAAGTGAAACACATAGGCTAGTAAAGCAGGAAGCTCACTCGCATTTATACTTTCCCTCGCTGCATAGAAATATGTTCGTCTACATAATAATTTCAGTCCGTAAGTATGCCAATAATCAGAGTCGATGAAAAGGTCGTTCGCGTTCGTAGGTCCATATTTATGTCGGTACGTGTCTCAATCTGGTGCGATGTGCGCGTTTAAAAAGTGAATTTTGAATTTTCCAGGTGAATCCTCCGGGAGCGGGGCCTCTGGCCCTCCCTTCGACGTCCAACACGTTTTTTAACGATATTTCCGATAATTTGGAGCATCCCTGGGAGGCAGCGGATGGCGCGGATTACATGTGCCCCCATGCCGTAGAGGGTAAGTGCTGAAATTGAATTTCCCGCGTCCCTGATTCGGAGCTTCGCACCTTCCTCGATAGATGCCGCGCGCGTTGTTTTGATTGGACAGTTTACTAGATTCGTGTGGCATGTGCCCCTGCGACGGCCATTTTGCCAGTACGGAGTGAATTTGTGTCGAAATTTTGCAAAAATATTTACAAGCGGTAAGCCCCAATTGCATATTGATTGTGTAGGTTAATTAGTGAGGGATTGATTGATCCTATGTGTAGTTTGTGTGGTTCGCGTGCCGATATCCGCGTACGAAAACATCTGCGGCACCCATTCCATACCCCGTGCCACCCGTAAGGACAGGTCGTCATCTTTTATGGAAGCCGAACGGTCGGGCACATGGTTTTAAGCCGCAAATCAGCCGAATTATGACGCGTTAAGCGGTTTATTTTGGTAATTCACTTTCCCCGTGCCCGTGGGAGTCTTACGCGCTGCCAATTAAGGCCCTACGCTGTCTTTTCCCCTTACCCTTCGCTAGGGCACCCAATTACGTGTCGTTCCTCCTAATCTGGGCCCTAACCTGGGACATTCCATCGTCCAATGCATCACGTAACTCCTCGACGTATCGTTGTCAGTAAACAGTGAATGCCAACCCAAAAATATGCCAACCCATCCCTGAACAAAGGTTACACATTCGTCCATCTGATCGGGCCCCAGCGATTGATTTTGCCCAGCCGTTTCGGCCCCCTTATCGAAAACCAACGGCCCTCCCAAAGTTTATTGAGTGCAAATAGTGACCTTGACGTAAAATATTACACCCATCACTTTTCCAAAATAAGGTTAGGTTCCACTTTAACAGGCTGCAACTATCACCACCTTTAATACCATGCATGGTATGTATCCAATTTGTTTTATAATAATTATTTAAATTTAGCCGTAACTTTCACTCTGTCGCCGGTTTTTTGACGCATTTTGAGCCACCAACTCAGATAAAAAAGGCTGCGCCCAACTGTTGTTTCACTGAATGATTTGACAGATTTGTTGATTGGTGCATTTGGTTGCTTGATGATGATAAAAGTGTTTTAGCTTGGCTTTCCCCTTAAACCTTTCCAATTGGGTCTAGGAGATGTTTGAGAACTGTGAAGCTGCCAAAAACACAGCCTTGTAAATTGTATCTAAATTTTTACGAGGGAGTAGTGAGGTTCAAGCATTCTTGCAAATGCAGGCCTCTGACTCCATTGTTACACCACTCATGACTCCTCAAGTTATCAGTTATAATGCCCTGATAACAAGGACAAGCAGAACAGAAGCCACATAAGCATTCTCCTCTGTTTGAATGATTCATTTTCAATTATGGTCTTAAATAATGTTCCACCAAAGATAAGAGGGCTTCTGCCACAACATTTTGAGAGTCTAATTAACTGTTATCTGTATGAGAAAGCATTTTACTTGGCTGAGGAGTTCCTTATTGTTAGTGCCTGCATTCTTCTATTTGTGATACTCACTATTGGATTTGTAATATTTTCTATTCATAGGTATTCATAGGATATTCATAAGTTGTTCTGTTATTTTGTGTGGAGTTTGATCTTCAGTGCCATTTGTGTGAACATCCGTTGAACTAGAATTGGTGCTTGCATAATGCCATAAGAATAGCATTGCTGCCATCAACAAAACCAATTTGACATCAATTTTAAATGCCTAACACCTTGGAAGGAATATACTTTTTCGACATGTGTAGGTCCTCTAACTCTAACGCAATATGATTCATTGATGATTTCAAGAGAAATGAGTACTAACCATTGATCAATATTTCCTCATTTTGATGTCATTTGAAGTTGAAAAGTATGGTGTCAGCTCAAATTCCAGATACTTTCCTTTCTAAATAAAGTTTTCCAGTTTGCGATAGTGTCTCTTCAAATAACAATCTAAAGGTACATAGCAAAAAAGAGTTACAGAGGAATTGAAATGAGCTAAAATGCCCAAGATTTATTACACAAAAACCACCTTTTGTAGCCCAAAATACCAGGGTAGAGGTAAAATTATTTCCCCTAGAAAGGTAATTAAGGTCTTTGTAAATAGAGACATTCACTCTAAAATCATGTAACTGCTGAACAAATCAAACAAACTCAACTTATAACTTCAAAAATATGTTAAATTCTAAGAACTGCATTCAGATAGATAAGAAAGTGAGAGAATTTCTTCAATTTTTAGGCTACGTGTACATGAATGGGGACATTGGCAAACTCAATTCGGGGGCGGCGTACTCAAACGCCGTCCCTGACACATCGGGACCTCCCATGGGGGTCCCTGGGTCATCTCTGCCCCATCATCATCATCCTCACGACTATAACTTAACCCCTACTGCCGGGCCGTCTGCGGTTAGTATGCTCTTTGATTTTCACAATTAATAGTTGTAATAATTTGCGTGTCTTTAGGCGTCCATTCCCGTGGTTAACGGGATCAGTGAAGCCCCAGACGGCTCAATGTTAGGTCAATCAGAAGCTGGAGGCCCCCTAGGTGCCCACCAGCAGCCACACCTCACTTTACCCTTGCCACAATTAAAACAGATGCTGTCCCAGCAATTGGAGTATTATTTTTCTCGGTGAGATCATTTAAGGTGTTTTAGAGACTTCAATAACACGTCGATGTATAGGGAGAATTTAGCAAATGATACATATTTGCTGTCCCAAATGGACAACGACCAATACGTGCCCATATGGACAGTGGCGAATTTCAATCAGGTCAAAAAGCTGACTAAGGACATCAAGCTGATCACCGAAGTGCTACGAGAGTCTCCCAACGTGCAGGTTGATGAGGAGGGCGTGAAGGTGCGACCCAATCACAAAAGGTGCATCGTCATCTTGCGCGAAATCCCCGACAGCACTCCACTGGAGGAAGTGAAAAACTTGTTTTCTGGGGACAACTGTCCCAAAGTGATTTCTTGCGAATTTGCTCACAATAGTTCCTGGTACGTTACTTTCGAGTCCGACGAGGACGCTCAGAAGGCCTATAGATTTCTCAGAGAGGAAGTTAGGGAGTTTCAGGTGAGTATCATTTGGCAACATTGGGAAATACATTTGAAATGGTGGAATCGTTCATTATGGGCAACATTGTCAAACGCTTGGTTGATAAGGGGCTTAAGTTTAGGAAAAAGACAAATGCCATGTTGGCATTTCAGCTAACGAATCCATGGATTTAGGGTCGGCCTATAATGGCGCGCATCAAAGCCAAGCCGATGTGCAGACCCGGACCAGCCATAGTGTCGGCCCCCCCTAAAAACGGGTACCGGCTGACGCCGCCGCCCCAGGCCGTTTTTGACCCCGCCACATTTTCCCCTGGGCAGCAGGGCTTTGTATATGCTAACGGAGCCCCCGGACAGCCGCCAGTGCCCCCTCCAGGAGGCGCGCCACCTTACAATCAGCTTATTTACGTGAGTGTTTTCGAAGACTTCAATGGCTACAATCTGGCAACGTACCTGTTGCAGAATCCCTACCAGCAACAGTACCAGAACGCCGCCTACATGCCAGCCTGGCCACCATCGGCCACAGGCTTTTTCGACATTAGTAGCGTGTTCCAAATGAACGGACTTGCACCGCAGCAGTTCAAGCCGAACTACCGGAGTGTGCAGGGGCGGTCCCGGAATAAGCGGCCAAACCCCGGAGGCCAGGCACCGCCGGGCAGCAGTGGCGGCAGCAGTAGCAGCGATCAACAGGGCCCCTCACATAGCAGCCATTCCTCGCGGGTGTCCATGCCGCCGCCCCACCAAGCTGGATCACCAGGCGTAGGCCACCAGTTTCAGAACAATTCGCACCACCACCACCACTCGCACCACCATCAGGGGGGCTACTCCAGCGTCGCTCCCAACAAGACGTCTTCCAAGATGGCGGGCAGTGAGGGAGCGGCCAGGGCACCTCTTGAGCCCCCCGAGTACGCGGGACCCCACCCGGGCGGGCATTACATCAATGCCGGGATGTCACCCATGGGTAAGTCGACTGACTGTGGTACTGACATAACTGGCCTGTTCAGAAATTATTGCTAAACTCTTTGATTGCGTAATTTGAGGCTAAAGTCTAAGTTTTGAACTTATGGAGTGTGCTGTTTTCACTAACATATATTTACTGGATGAAGTGTAAAAATATTGTATTGATGTGACTTTAACCCATTTATCAGCGTAACTTGAATACATGAGAATTTATACAAGAGATTTTGTCATAAATTTCGGTGTAGCCAGTTTTTTTTTACCCATCAGTGTATGCATATAACGTAAAAGAAGCTTTGGTGAGGATCAAAAACTTTGTTTTGAATGCAAAAGCTTAAGGACTTTCGAGAATGAAGTTTTCATTCGAGATGTGTATATTATCATATATATATGAATATGTATGTATGTAGATCCAATGTTCGTCCCAGTGCCGCCGGTGATGCATCACGACAATGGAGCCGTCGAAATGTACAGGTTCGCAGCTCCTGCCCCGTTCGTGCTCAAGGAGGCGGTACCACCAAGACATCGCAGGAAAAAGCGTGACGATGAAAACAACGTCGTAACTGCCGCTAACGGCCCCACAAATGGAAGCACAGTGGCGGCCGCTAACGGTCAGGGAACGGCCCAACCCCAAGCGGCAATCACTGGGCCACCGCAAGGCGGTAGCGGCAAGTCGCAGTTTGATTTGGTCGAAGAGGCTTTTCCTCCTTTGCCTGGTAAGAATTTTATACCAATCCTCACGATTTTGAAAATGTTCTAAAATAACGCAGAATAAAAATGCATTTACAAGGTTCCAGGATCGTAATTGAGTAATCCAGCCCAGAATTCAAATAAGCAAAAAAATCATTTATTGTTCTATAGTTGGAACCAACAATGAATTTACGCATTTATTGATAATTGCTATCTATTTGATTTCACTAGGGTTCGAAACAAGCAACGGTGCCCCACCCGCCAAATATACTCAGCACACGAGCAATGGCCACGCGGCTGCCTCTTCCGGCCCCACTTACAGCAATCCCACCTCGCACCACTTCCCCCCTGCTGGGAACCAATCGAAAACGTCTGAAGGATCCACTCAAACAGTGGAAGTTACGCCTCCAGCCGTAGCCTGGGGCGAGAACCGATTGGCCGACGTTGTCAAGGGCGTTGCCAAGACGAAAAGCAAGTCGGAGGGCGGAGCGAAAGAGGAGGAAATCGCATCTCCCAGGAGTGGAACGCCGCCTAAATCTGCGGGAGAGGAAGCCGGCTCGGTCGTGGAGCTTAGCAGTGTGGCGATGACGCCCCCGAATTCGCCGCACGCTAAAACCGCGTCCGGAACGGCGCCCTCTTCAAGTTTGCCGGCAAAGTGTACCATGTCGGACAAATCGACAAAGACAGATGATGTGTTTTTGAACGGGTGCGAGAGAGAGGTGGTGCCGACGACCACCAACGCGGCCACCATGACGACGGTGGCGACAACGGAGACCATCACTCAAAAGTCGACGGGCACCGCGACGACCACCAGCGCCGGATACGGCAGGCAGGAGTCAAAGGGAGGGGGGGGAGGGCCCCAGCCTGTGCCTGTCTCGTCGCCGCCTCCCGTTGTAAGTTTTGATCTTGTTCTTCAACAATAACTCGATTTATACTGTTTTTGACTGTCTTAATTCGATTATTTTAACGGGATAAAGTGTATCAGGAACCACTACGTAAGTAAGTCTGTCTTGCCTTGATAACATCTAAATTTTCTAAAATTAATCTCAGTTCGGTGGAAAAATGTAAAACTATAACTGATTACAAAAAAAAAAACAAGAATCAGCTGGGGTCTCAATTAAAAATTTACCCTATTATATATAGACCTATGCTTAATGATCCCCTCCCTCCTATAATAGGAGCTGCTGGGCCACCCCCCACGCATGAGTTACGCCCAGGCTGCACAGCACCACAAGGAGGGCCAATCGAAGGGAGCTAAACACGTGCCCATTGTCACTCAAGCTCCAGTTGTTCAGGCGACGTCAGAAGCCCCCGCCCAGAAGGCGGGCCCCTCTGCACCCGGCCACGTCTCCAGGGCGTCCCAGGCCTCCGTTTCGCAGCAGGCCGAACGTGATAATAGTGTTAGGGATAGCAAAGGTAAATATTATTTATACGTCTGTTTGAAAAGAAGTGGTAACAATGAATGTTTCCCGTCAGATATAGGCTACAAAGGTGACAGTTCGAGGGCGGGACCGAGATCCGGAGCGCCCAACGGTCGCCAGGGAGCGCATGAGCGTCCCGGTCGTCGAAAACCGGAAGTGCGACAGTCACAACTACGCGATTTTGTCGCCGCCGCGGCCGCCCCTCGGTCGCCGAAATAGGCGTGGCTGAATGCCGAGTGCGCGGTTGCCTGAAGCGCGAACAATTTTTGATGAAAAACTATTAGTGAGCGGTGAAACTGAGTGTTGTTCCTAGAGTCGACCGGACGTGAGCGGCGTCGGTTCGTTCGAAGCGTCGCGCGTGAGTCTGTGATTGGACGAGCTCTTTTGTTTTGTTTCTTCGTTAACCATTCAGAGCGGGCGGCTCCGATTAGTGACGTCCACACGAATTAAACGTTGTCAAGTTTCCGTTATTGCCGGGCAACTGTTAAACCGGCCGATTCCAATGTGATACTCATAGAAATCTCGCGATTGAAACATTTCCGCGTGCGTCACTAATTCGGCACGCACGGCAACGAAATTTCTGCACAGCGCAGGCCGAAACGTCGGTTCACATAAACGACTACTAATAATTAATAATACGTCTTAGAAATTATTTTTTGACAGAAATGACTACTATTATTACCATTTTATCATCGTATATAAGCTGTATAGATGGTACTATAATAGGTATAACGTTGTATAGTTTAAATTTAAAAAAAACATTGTTGTTGGGTTTTCTCTTTTAGTTGAATTCTTTTGACGCTCTCTATCGTTAAATGCGGTTCGCTCGGTCACTAACGCGCCCATTAAACGCTAGATGCAGTCAGTTTTAGTGAAACGAGCGCTGTTCTGTTGCTCGACCACGTAGTTCTAGTGATTGGAAGTGTTATTTTTAGGCCTCGGCATTGGATTTGCTTCTATGGGAAAATCAGTATTTTTGTACGTTAGAGAGACATCCAGCGTCCAAACATTCGAAACCTTAAACGTTCTTGCGGAGAGACGACTTTGCTGCTCCACCGAGTGGCTCCACTCGGTCTTATACAGCGTTTTCAATTTATTGAATTGGAATTGCTCGAAAATGCATCGTGTAGCATCGCTAATCGGCTTGAGATCACTCGCAATCCGATTTCGGGAACGAGTAAAACCATTTGATCGTGTCCAACTTGTCTGCCAATTATCCAAAAAAACCTAACTTGACTGGTGGGCTCATTTTTGAATTGTGTTGTTATATTACTAATAATATAACAATACAGTACAAAACTAAATTTGTCAGTTTATTTTGAAGTTATATTTCACGAGATCAACCGGAATTCTGTGAGATTTATAGTCTTTTCAATTCGTTGCTCTGAAGTTGACGGAAAATGGCTTTTTTTAACATTAGTTGACTAACGTTGAAGTATACTTAAATATAATCTCATTGAAACGCTTCAATTAACAAACTGAACACCTTTTTATCAGTTCCAGGCCAGTCCTGAATGCCCCGATAAGCGTTTTCTCAAATATTCATTTTGTCATTTTATATTGAATTTATATTTTAGGAGATCAATCGTCGCGCTCGTGAAATCTGCCAGGTCAACTGGGATTGCTCCAAATAGAGTTCCAGACGCAGGGCGAGCTAAATCGAAAGCACATATAGAAAAACGGCTGACAGATGTTATACTTGGCACAAACGCTATCAGAGCAACCATAGAGCGCTCGTGGGATCGTAAAAATAAATTGAATTATCTTGAAATATCTCTAAATGGTGTTACGCCATTGGGTGGAGAATCGCCGGGTATTTTTAAAAAATCCAAAGCTCTGAACTCGAATTTATCGTAGTGAGGAGCTGGCCATTTTGATGCAGTCAGAACGACAGCGTTGGAACTAGTAAGATCGAGGAGAACCTGGATGTGAGATTAAAATGTCAAAATTCACAATTAGAGATTTAGTTAAGAATCGTGGATTGTAGTCGGCTGTGGGAAGTATGTCACTATTATAAGCAACAAAATGGCGGCTTTTTGGGCTTGATACGTTTCACTTTGCGTGCGTTAGGGCGGTTTAGCGGCCATTTTGTCTTGCAAAATTTGCACTTTTTTAGTTTAACTATGCACATGACCGTTTGTTACACTGGCGGAGCTTGTTGTTTCTGTTTTTTTGGTTCAAACTGTGTTCAACAAAAGGTTTCGATGTTCTAGTGCTTGATGTCTCAACGATCGCCCGCCATCTTGTTTGCGCATTAAGTGTAATACACAATTACTAAACGATTACTTACGTGAATGTAACATTACCTGTTGACAAAGTTACACTCGCAACAATAGCAATTGAGTAAAATGAACGTTGCGCGGGTGTAACCGTGGATCAGAACAAAACGGCCGACTAATCCTTGTCGTGAGTGGCCATTTTGTGTACTCACTGATCCAGTACGCCATAGTACCTAATGATAGTGACGCATCTGTCTCTTTCCCATGATTTGTGCCTTTTGACTGTATCGTAGTGGTTAAAAATAAATTATTAATTAATTTAGCCGCGGCCTCTTATTAAGTTTTTGTTTTTTCTACTCGTCGTGTTTTATTTCCATTATTATTTAGCGATTTTTTTTAATTCTTTTTAGCATAATTCATCATTGTTATTATATAACGTATTTTGACTACCTATTAGTTTGGCCCCATACTTATCGAAAAACAAAAAAAAAGTCTTGAGGGTTGAAATATCGTTGTTTATAGGCTGTGTTTGTATATATACATATATTATCGTAACAAAATGTTAGGTGTCGGAGCAACGGTACAGATTAGCGTCCATTTTTCTCAGTTATCAGTATGGAGAGGCGATACCCTCCGTGCGGTACAGCTTGGAGGGGTGATTAAAGGAAATCTTACGTTAAGACTGTTAGCTGATCATATGTATATTTTTAAGAATTGTTAATTTTTGATCCTGCGCACGTCGGGACGCCCTTTTCAAAACGAAACGTACGAGACCAATGAAGTATACATAAAGGAAAAAACACGTTTCCAGATGCCAACGGTCAAAGTTACACAGGCGTCTAGTCAGGACCGCACAGAAGACAAATCTGGAAACGTGCACAAAAAAAATGCTTTGAAATAGCTTCTTCGTTTCAACAGGAAAGTCTCTTATTTTTAGGCTCCCCGGGAGGGTGTTTTTTTTATTGTTTAAGTTCATGAGTATCACTTATTTTTCATTCACTACTTCCGTTTACTCCCTTAAGCGACCCGAACACCTTCGATATCCGTTGCATTTCGTTTAGAGAACCCCCAAAAGCATTTCCGAATTTTAAAGGGTGCTCGGGCTCGCCAAGGGGCCGCTTTCGTTTCACAAAGGGTTACTCTTATTTTATCTATTAGGGTCATCATTTTGTTTTATATTATTATAGAGACTTTAGACAGTGATATGACTTAATAATATATAAATAGTTCTACGTCTTAAGATTGTGTATAAAAATTACTACTATTAAAATGTTTGGAAAAAAGCACTGTCGTTTGGAATTCGTCATTGGTCGCCTGAACTTTGTAAATAAAACACTGAAGGCAATTTATTTTTTTATTAATTTTAGTGTTAATATAGGCATATTCACACTATAATTAAAAAATTAATATAGGTCTATTTATGGGCGGCCGCAGCCTTCCTCATTTGGGTGAGAATGTTAGACAGCTCTTCACGTTTCCTCTTAGCACGGATGTGTGTGCCCAAACGCCTCTTCAAGAACTTCAACGCCCTCTTGTCTTTTGAGACCTAAAAATAACATTACCCACATTTGAGGAATCTTACCTCGAATATTTTCAAGATACATGTTCACTTAATGACACAATACTTTTAAATTAACTGCAAGAATTAGTAAACCAAAATTTGTAAAAGAACATCAATATTGCAAAGCCTTTATATATGACCAGACCTTTTAGCTGTCGATATGAACATTAACAAAAAGCCAACACCCTTATATACTATAATTAACATAAGCTTGTTCTTGTTTGATTCACTAAATTCTGATCACCCAAAGTTTCCCAAATTCCCACAGGTCCACCCTTCGACAAAGCGCATACCTTGAGCAACTCCATGGCTCGCTTTTCATATGGGGCATGCCCAACCACTTCCCTGATCAAGTCCCGGACAAATTTAGTATGATTTGTCATAACCCCTTTTACCCTTGCGGGGCGAACTTTGTCGGCCTTACTTTTTCCCGAAGGAATTTTGGTGGTTTTGTGGCCCTTTTGCAGTCCTACAGCTATCTCGTATCTGGGGGCCATGCTGAAAGAAATGTGAGGTTAAAGTTGTCTAGGCCGACGTTTTTTGGGCTAAGGAGGAGGGCTGGCAAATGAAGATGGTTGGGGTATTGCTGGAGGTGATTGAGGGATTTATGAGGAAAATTTACCTTTTTTTCTGGCGTTTAACTAGAACGGAAAGGAACGCGTGGTCTTTGCATTCAAATTGTCAACAAAAAGAGAAAATGTAGTGACAAAGACATATGACATTTTGTCACTTGCTCAGAATGCTCCTCAGTCTGACTGGTGATGAATAATGGGTTACATAGATAACGCGTTGAAACTTTGTCAATTATCCAAAAGATGACGACAACGTCGCTCTATTCAAATAAAATGACGTTAATTTTTGAAAAATCTTATTAATTATCCTTACGACTTAATGATTGGCAATGTGCTAAATTAGCTATAATAACTATAAATAGCTAGCTATAATAACCTATAATAAGCTATAAATAGTAATAATATAGGCTTCAAAATGAATTCGCAAAATAAAAATTCTGAATGTGGAAATTAATTACCCTACCACTAGGTACCACAGCTAGCAGCTAGGTAGTAAATGGTGTGGGTACCCGTGAACCTCGTTCCTAAAACATTGTGAAGATTGTCTTCATTCAGTGGATGTATTTGTGTGCAAAGCGGTCTTCCGTACGTAATTCTCCACTAAATTGGTGCAGCTTGGAATTTAGAAGAGTCTTAATTAGGTATGCAACTTTCATTTTTTACTTGAAACTTTCTTTGTGCATTTGGTAGTTATATATATAATAGGTATAGCTAATTGTGGTACATAACACCATAAGAACTTGTAATAATTGAAGAAAAAAATTTGTGAGATTGAGTGAATTATGTCTATTATCTATTAGTTTGGGAGAAAAGGAAATTATTATCATATTATCAATTTTATTGATCATCTCGGAACCATGCCAGGTTCATTATTACCCACGGAACCATTTGCTTTTATAATACATATTTACTTTCCGCTTATTTGGTAATGGCTAGAGATCAAATAGTTCTCAAATAGTCGTTGTTTTGCGGTTAGCAAAGAACTTTCTCGTATTTAATATTTGTGAATGTGGTTTTCACGGTATTAAATGTGATGTAAATTGTCTTGAGGACTCAATAATTGTAAGGCCTAATGCTATCCTACATAATATTTAAAAATCTATTATTATAACAATGGGAGAGAAGACTTATTAGCTTACCGGCGATTACTCTGTGCAACTAGTTGTTAAATCACCAATAATGGCATGACCAGTATTACACATCTACTTATGCGCCCTAAATACCGTCATTTACAGACCATGAACATTCACTTTTTCTAATTGCCATAAGCGAACAAGGCCCTAATTCTTGCTTCAGAAACACTCAGTTTTACCTGTCGTGGTGAATGCGCTAAACCTTCACATTCACCACATCATGTGTGACTTGGTGAATGCGCGGTAGTGAATACTACGGTAATTATCCTCTTTCACCTATAAAGAACTGCAGGGATATCAATTTATCATATTAATAGTGTGTTATGCAAATGATTATTAATAAACAAAATAATTTTTCGAAATTTTAGCATATCAATCTTTGTAATGAATTTATTAATTAAACTGGTCACTATTTTCAGGTTTTTGCAGTTGAGAGCAAATATGTTTACTTACTTTCGGAACCATTAATGAAGAAATGTTGTAACATTAACGTAACGTGTCATAACATAAATCGTTGGAAAATAATTTGAGATAATTCTGAGAAGGGTGTCATCTGCGTCGTTTACTCTCAGGACTATGAGGATGAATTTTTGTTTTTATTATAAAATTGTAATGCAAAATTTCTCAAGTGCTATATGCAGAAGCTGGCTTGAAACAGGTTCAAACACTACATTGATAGGCTTGAAATCAAGACAAACCATAGGCCAATTATCCAACTTTCAATGCCAATTTAGAATTCCAAAGATCATTAATTTAATAACATAATAAATAAGACCTTTACAGCCTACTTTCTTATTAATTTAGCATTTTCATCGCTTTTAACTATGAATATTTACATTTACTCATTTGGGCAAATGAATCTACATTCCTAGATATGCGTCACAGCATACTGTTTTATCCTAACAAAATTCAATAGAGTTTTTAAGTGCTCAATTTGAATTTTAACCACAAATAAAAAAAAAGTTCATTTAAAAACTCTTTAGTATATGTTTGATAACCTGTAGACCTTATTTGAGCGACCTCCATTATAGAGAAGTATTGAACAATATGAGGAATTGTCTGTCCAGTGGGATCTTTGCAGATAATTTTTTAATTAAACTTAATAAAGCATTAAATTTTAGTTAAATTCGCTCAGATATAAATTCATATACAAACCGTTGGTAAACTTGAGTTCTCAACATTTTCGAAGGAGACAATTTTCGTTACTACTAAATTTAATTCGTACTAACTAAATTTAAGAGTTTTCTTGGCTCACGAGATCAGACCCCTGAGAAGCTTTTCAATTATTACCGATAACAGTTACCCAGTACCGCCAGCTAAACAATCCTGTCTGTAAACAACTTATGTAATAAGTGCACCCAAAACTTTCTCATTCTCTTAGAATAACACGAGCATAAATCTTGCCTAAACCTGTTTCTTAAAAACGACATTTCAAAATCTTAGTTATGATTCCACAGTCATTGGACGATTCGGTCTAAAACGACCATTCATTAACTTACTGTTTACATACTTAAAATTGGTCAATTTTTTTTTATATTCTTAAGAAATAGTTTTGGGCAGGATCGGCTTTAACAAATATGGTGTCCTGAGCGAAATTTTTAATCACCGCCCCCTATTTCCAAGAAAAACCGCCAACCAGGAAAATTTGCTGCTTTGGGCCGTCAACTAATCTTGCCCTCCCACAAAAACTTTATAGCATTCTTCATGGCATTATGACGTATTTTACAATATCCCATCTCATCATTAGTTTAAATTAATTACATCTCATTTCATCCCAAACGTGTTTTTGGTAAAATCTTACTAAACAAACACATAAAATTTATTTAAATTAATAGTCAAACTAATAAGGGTATTAACAGGCTTAAAATGGAGAAACAAAGAAGCAAGATAGCTGCATGGTATGATGGCAGAAGCGTTTTCGTCACAGGAGGCAGTGGCTTTATGGGCAAAGTAATGCTGGAAAAACTGCTGTATTCCTGCGACCGCATTAAAACCATCTACATTCTCCTGAGAGAGAAAAGGGGACATTCCCCCAATCAGAGAATTGAGGACATGTGGAAAATGCCCGTAAGTTTTAATCATTTATAATGCAAAATATGTTCACCATATTGACAGGAATCTACAACCAATTCTCTGTATTCTTGTTATTTAGGTATTTGAGCGTCTCCGCAGAAAAGACTCCAATGCGTTCAAAAAAATAGTGCCCGTCTGTGGAGACCTCTATACTGAAAATTTAGGACTTAACCCGCAAGACCTCAACTTGTTAATTGAAAATGTTTCGGTGGTATTTCACATGGCAGCCACACTCAAGTTGGAGGCCTCCTTGAAAGACGCTATAGAACAGAACACTTCCGGTACTGCCATGGTCCTGGACGTTGTGAAACAGTTAAAAAAACTGGTAGCTTTCTGCCATTTTAGCACTGCGTATTGCTCCGCTGATATTGAGTACTTTGAGGAAAGAGTTAAGTATATGCATAATGTTTTCATATAATCTATAGACATGTAAAAACTCAAAGGTGTATGAGTGCAAAGATAAGCCACGCCAGGTGATAGAGCTGGTCCGCTGGTTGAATCCTAAAGCACTGGAAATTGCTACAAAAAAAATAATTGCTCCGCACCCCAATACCTACACCTATAGCAAGAGATTAGCAGAAACTCTTGTCGCTAACGAAAATAGTAATATTCCAGTCTGCATTATTAGACCTGCAGTTGTAGGTCCTGCAGTATTGGAACCCCTTCCAGGATGGGTGGACACCCTTAATGGTCCTATGGGACTGCTGGTGGCTTCAAGCAAAGGAGTGCTCCGCTCAATTCATTGTATTGGCACTAATAAAGCCCAAGTAATACCTGTAGATTTTGCAATAAACGCCAGTATAACGATAGCTTATAAGCTGGGTAATAACAAAAGAATTGGGGAAGTTCCAGTGTATAACTTGACCCAAGATGCGGTGAAACCCATAACGATGGGGGAGATCTTGGATAAGGGTAAAAGTATTGTGCATGCAAATCCTTTTGAAATGCAGGTGTGGTACCCGGATGGGGATATAAGGTCTTCAAAGCTCTGGCATGACATTTGCTGCATTTTTATGCACTGGTTGCCAGCTTTTTTTATCGACTTTATCATGCTGGTAATCCGACAAAAGACATTGTAAGTCTTGACCTCACAAAATTATATGGGCAAACATGGAAAACAAATTTCAGCATGATACGAATTCAGAAGAAGATCCATCAGGGCTTGGAGTTGCTACAGTTCTTCACTGTTAGGAACTGGAATTTTGCCAGCGAAAAGTTTCTGGCGCTTTGGGATGAGGTGATGAGCTTCTGTATGAACATCAGTTTTCCTAACTACAGATTGATTTTAGATGGACGAGGTAGATAGGGAAACATTCTCCATGGACTTTGATACATTGCCAATAGATAAGTACCTTGAAAACTCGATCTTAGGGACTAGGCAGTATTGCATGAAGGAACCACTCACGTCTCTGCCAAAATGTCGGATTCAACAAAAAATGTAAGTTATTTCTGATATATTGGTGACTGCATATTAAATATTGGTGCTTTAGATTGTATGTAGTGCACAAATTGTTCGTCTTCTCCGTCTATTACTACATTTTCTATTTGCTGAGCCGCTGGATAATGCCAATAAGGATTCTCTATGATCTGTTATGGGGGACTCTGGGACACTTGCCTCTGATAGGAAACTAGCACAATATAATAATCTGTTTTTTGGGAAAAGGACTAAATGTGAATTTTATAAATGTGTACAAGCTTTTATATAGATATAAACTCTGTTTGCATTAGAATCATTGATTCACACATTCCCAAAATTTCAAACCTTGATAAATCAGGTCAAAAAATGATAACCTTTGCTTAGATGACTGACGAAATAAAATCATGGGCAAATAAATTACAATATACTCGATTTAAATAGAGAAAACATCAGCTACGAGATACAATTTTTAGCAAATTTCATTCAGTGACTCTCTTGAGTTTTCAGGTACTCCTTATACTTTGACTCTTCCAGGAGCTCCTGCAATTCGGCTTCATTCGTAAGCTCCAACTTGAAAAGCCAACCTAAAAATTGACTTTCAGACCTTGATTCAGTCTCAATTAAATAACACACACCTTTATCATAGCAAGAGGAGTTAATTAGTGAAGGGGTCTCTTCAACTTGCTCATTCTTTTCAACCACCTTCCCACTTAAAGGACTATAAATTTCACTGGCAGCTTTCACACTTTCTAGGGCTCCGCATTCATCTGCCAAAAACTAATTTTAAGAATAAATGATTTGACCCTGAGGGCTTTTTTCACCTTTCTGCTTGACCTCAGTGCCGACGTCAGGCAGTTGGGCATATACAACGTCTCCTAATGCCTCCTGAATTCACAAAAAAGTTGCCAAACGCATTTAAATACTTGAGACTCACCTGAGCATAATCTGATATCCCTACAGTGCCAATTTTGCCATTCACAAGCACCCACTCATGTTTTTCAGTGAATAGCCTTTCTGAAGTTTATATAATTTAGGAGGTGGATTTTTGTCTACAATGATGAATGTACCTGCGTTCAGCCGAAGGGAGGTGTGTAAAGGGCGATTTCCAGATTTCCGGTGCAAGACCTGTTGGGTGCCTCGCATCAGCCTCTGACACAGTACACGAGGAACAATGGCCATTTTTAGACTACACCGAATGTAGGACAAGCTAAATTATCACCAGAGTCACTAAAAATACACTCGATAGTCAGGCTTGTGACATGTTATTGGTCTTATCGCTTTCGGTCCGTTTGTCGTAAACAACGCAATCACTTTACGATGGGAATATTGAAATGTGATTAGGCAAATATTGTTGATGCCATTCGGGTGGCTGTTCTTTGATTACTTAAATAATAAATTATGTAAAAAGATAAAACATTTAAAGTCGAGGGAGAGCAGCAAGCGGAAAGTAAGGTTAAATTTCGTTATTTGTCTATTTTGAGGTTAGATCAAAATGTCAAACACGTGTCAGGAAGTCAAATGTTTTTAATATGTCCTTGCTCTTTATTGGCTGAAGAGGACGAACGTCACACCGGAAAGCTTTCAAGTTTTAACTAAATTACTTCGGGTGAAACAACAATAAAAATAGCAAACAGATGATTTTTTAGTCAGAGAAAACGAAAAAAGTGAATGTTGCAGAAATTAATTAAAATCAAAAATTGGAGGTAGCGCATTCGCCAATTATCAAGAAGCTCGCAGAGCGCTTTCAACGTTCGTTCGTTTTTTTGGCAAAAACATGGCAACTAAAATCTTAGACACACTTGAAACGCAAACGTTTGAGTTTTAAAAGTAGATTGAAACTGGACCCAAAAAATCTTAGAAAATTCAGGTAAAATAGTTCTTTTAATAACGTTAAAATCTTCCAGATTGTCCTACTACTTACAGTTCGTATATCGACATTTATTACAGTAGAAAATAAATATAAATAAATAAAACACACAAGACTGCATAAGTGTCTACTATTATTAAGAGACCTAAAGAAACTGGGAGATATTCCAATAATAATCTCTGGTAAACATTAACAACGTGGCAAATTCGACCCGAATTGACTGTCGCGATTGGTCCACGACTCGAACTACGCCTTTAAATTAAGTATTGGCACGTTTAAGAAGACTTTTCCCAGGGCTGTCTAGCTTTGCGCCGAGCCGAAGGTGCCGGGGGGCGGTTTATACTGCTTGGGGAAGGCAAGGAGTTGCATGGAATTGAACGCGTACTTGCGCGATCCGATGTTCTTCATGGTGTTCTCCCTCCTGCAGCCCTCACTGAAAATTTAACATTAGAGAATGAACTCCAAAAACTTGGCAAAATGAACCTTCTCATGCAGTCCAACGCCTTTTGAAACTCGTGCTCGGCCAAGTGGTATTCCTCAGATAAAATCCTGCATTGCTCTAAAGTGACCGACATTCCAGTCCTGTCTTTGGCACTTTTACAACTGGTAAATCTAACTCCTGGAAAATCAGTTTTATGGAGTGTGAACCCAAGTCTGTCTTCGACACACCTACCTTTCATATATCGGCAAATTTGAGCGGACAAACGTAGTACATCCACGTTTTTGGCCTTGCCGCCATGGACTTCAATACGCAGCTCGTTCATCAGCTGCACCAGAGGCCGCGCATTCGCCGAATTCTCGCTCTGTCTTAAGGGATTGATCTTCCGGTACCTGAGAAAGTACTCGTAGAGCCGGTCGAAATTGTCGATGTTGGCCCGCTCTTGCGGCTTTGTCGCTCCGATATTCTCGGCTATCGAAGCCATTTCGTTGATGCCCACGTTGAAAAACACCGGAGTCACGTGGAAACTGCAAGACTGCCTCGCAGGAAGCAGGCTGTGAAGTGTATCAGGAACCGGAAGAGTCACCGTGAGGCTGTTTCGAGTGCCCGAAACTTTGGGGGTGGGCACCGGTTCTGCTGTTGGGTTAGGGCTGCGCACCAGCACAAAAAGTACTGTGCGCAAGTCCTCAATGGCCACAGACATGTCTCCCCACATGTCAATTTCATTGCCGTAGTAACTGAGCAGGCCCTCAAAGTGAGCCAGCGGCCCCAGTTGGCTCAAAGTGGTGACGTAGGCCGGTTCCGGCTTGTGGCACCACAGGCGCGTCATAAGGCCGCTCACCAACGAGGTCAGTGCTTGGGAAAAGCACACGTCGCGCCTGTAACGGACGTTACACACGCGCTGTGCAGCTTTCGGGTCTTCCTGCACACGGAACACTGAGTGTGTCAGTCTGGCGGTTTTCAGAAGTCCGTCCATGGCTTGGCGAAGTTTTCGCATGCTGGGGCGCAGCTCCGCGGCCCAGTCGCTGATTTTGGCCAAGTCCAGGCCGTCTGTGAATTTGTTGGTGCCGTTCCTCACTGTATGGCGCTTCAGCGGTTGCTGCTGTTTTAGACGGACCGCAGGACTTCCGCAGCGCCCACAAAGGAACTTCACTTTAAACGTAGTGATAATTGAGTGCCAAAGGGAACTTTTCAATTAAGTGTGAATTTTGTTAGAGTGCAGTACTCTTATGCACCTACCTTTGCTCACCAGACACATCACGCTGGCCTCGATGTTCAGTTGAGTGATGTCCCAAGGCTCCGGCTCGTCTGTCGGCTTGTAGTAGTTCGCCGAGGGAGAATTACACATGGCGTTGGTGTCTAAAAAAAGCTTAGTCCCGTCCCCCTCAGTACCAATTCCATTAGTCGTTAGACTTTCGGGCTGTCCGCTGTCCACTGAGGACTCCAAATCCTCCACGTCAGGGAAAATGACAAAGTTGCTCTCGTCCGGAGTCTTCATCTCGGAGCAAAGAGTGCGCAACCCGTCACTAGTGTTTAGCAAACTGCTCTCAGTTTTGCCGGGGACCCTCCAAAGCTCCTCCATGGTCTTATGTACGCAGGGCGTGGCAAAATCCTCCAATTCCGGGCTTTTCAAGTCTAGCGAAGTGAGCTGCTGAGTTATTCGCTTGAACGGGGAGAGCACCAAACTAGGCCTCCCACTCTCCAAACTCAAATCCTCACTAACTCCCGAATCATCCGCTTGGACCAACTTGTGCTCCTCGATGAACCCTAAGGCCTCTTCCACTAATCCCGGATCCCATAGGCTCAACAAAATTCGAGTTTTATTAATCATGTCCTCGCAGATAGGCAACATGCCCTCGGTTTGCTTATCCTTGGCGAGGCGCATCAGGGTCTTCATGGCCTCAACCACCTCTTTGCGCAGCTGCTTGATGGCCTGAATGGCGTCATTGGCCATGGAGATTTTAGTGGCTATCTGATAGTTGGAGTTGGCTTTAATAGGGGACTCTTTTAGCTGTTGAACCAGTCTGATGAGGCCCCCGTTCTTGGAACGGTGGCTGTGCGCGGTGAACGCCCCTACAGTGGTCAAATCGTAGACCCCCGATTTGTTTAGGGTGTCGTTATGTACCCACATGCGCTGCAGATGGAGGTTTATCGGCACAAACTCGAGGCTGCGGTCCGTTTTCCGAGAGCTTTTCTTGAAGTAGGGGCCTTTGTGCGCCATCAAATTCTCGCGAGCCTAAACCTTAAATCCTTACGAAACAACAATAACTGAGTGAAGCATTAATACTTGAGAATACAGTCTGAGCAAGTGCAAATGCCTGTCCAGAAGTTCTACTTGTCTGGAATGCCAGGGCTCGTGCAGTTCCCCCATTCCCGCCACCTCTTGCAGTAGCTCCTTCTCTTGATGGATCCACACGTCCCTGATGAATCGTGCATTTCAACAAATGATAACACACGAGTTAAATGCTTACAGCATCTGATAGGGGAAGCTGAAGCAGAGCTTGCTTTCGGCCATGTATTCGTGCATGGAAATGTCGCCCCCCAGCCCCGAGTGAAAACGGTAGGTCTGCAGGTGAGGTGAGGAGAAGAGGAGCTTTAGGTCTGCTTGACTAGGCAGGCGCATTTTCACCCCCAGTCGGGGGGGCAAGGACTGGGACCTTCGGTGACACCAGATCTGCAAAAATCTGTATGAAGACCTGGGCAAACGCACCTACACATGCACTTGAGGATTCATGCAGGGAAAATAAATGACCGAGGTAGTTCCGGAAGCTGTCTTAAGTGGTAAATGAGTTTTTCGAGAATTCATCTAGGACCCTGCAAGAAGCAAACAATGACGACGGATTTGCAGTGAAAAATCCCGCCGTTAGGGCCGTAAACACTTGAGAACGTAGGGAGAAGAAAGGATGGTAGAGCCCTCATGAGGCAATTGTGTGTGTGAAGAGAGTCTCATTGAGGTCAAATCCTCGAGTGGCGCGCAAACAGTTTAGCCAAAGATTGGTTTAACGAAGAAGCACACACGCGAAGCAATGCTAGTGATTAGCGCCGCCAGCTGAAAAGCGATTCACGTCTCACATCTGGCGTCTTTTATTTTTGGTCGACCTAAACAGCCATTAAGTTGGACCGCGAGAATCCGTTCTGGGTGCGTTTTAGCGAGGAACAAGACAACAGTAAATAACGTTGGAGGAAAATCTTCGGAAATTTGAGGCCTTTGCACGCGGTCAATTTGGATGTTTTCCAAAAACCCTTCTTGGAAACCGAACGCTAAACTCGTGCCCTGCGCGCCCCCGAAGTCCGATAAATGGAGAGCGATTTTTTCTAGCATATAGAGAATACTTCAAGCAGCATACAGGGTGTTTCGTAATAGTACAGTGTGAAGTGTTCAAGAGAACTTTTTCACGGAAGTATGGAGCACGGAGGAAATAATTTTTATCCAAAAAACAGTGGCGTATCATATTTATCGTCTAAAATGATCTAGGTCGCGTTAATAGCGACGCTACTGGCGAAACTAAAAACCTCCTTTTCGTCTTAAACGATGCGTCTCTACGCGTATTTTACGCACCTCAATATTCATCGCATTATTTAATGCCGGAACGGACTCATTAGGGCAAAACGAAAAACATTATATTTTTCCATCACCCTGTATTCTAGAGAGGAAGCGAAAGCAGGCCCGTGTTCATATGAGCTTTTTTCCGTAAAATCATCCAGATTCACCCCCTGAATTTTTGGCACAGCACTATGAAACACCCGGTAGATCTCCCGAGAGCCAGTGACGTATCAGGAGGTGCTCGCTCCTATAATAAATTCCGAAAATCTTTAAGAAATCGATTTTTTTGTTGGACCTTTAGGCTCCAACGTTTCCCCGAGGCATCAGGAACTCGCATGCTTAACAGGACATTCTCACGTCACAAAACAGTCGGGGCCTTTGCGGCCCCTCGCGTTGCAAAAACTCCTTAAGTAATTTTTTAAAAAACACAACTCAGAAATCGAATTAAATTTTCACTTCTTCTTGGCGCGGTTTTCGTGTCAGCGCGCGTAGTTTCGATGACGATTTCGAGCGTCACTCATTACCCGAAATTGCTTGTTCGCGAGTGGTTTGAAGTGAAATCATGCTGAAGCTGGTGCTACTCATTATCGCACTTCTTTTGATGCTGACTCCGGTAAGAAACTTTGTTTTCCTCAGAGGAAAGGTCTTAAAAGGAATTTCGCAGCCTTTGGAGGCCAGGAAGAAGCCTAAGCAAACGACCAGCATCACAGCGACGGTGTCGCACTACGTGGAAAATATCAAGGAGTTTCTTTGGGTCGCCTGGGACTCCATTTGGGATTTAATGCCCTCGATGTCCAAACCGAAAAGGGGAGGATCAAAAAATGTCAGGAAGAAACAGAAGAAGAGTTGGAATTTGGGCTATTACGTGGATTCAGCTTCGGAGAACTTGAACGACATTTACGACTCCTTCAGGAATTCTCTGCAGGTGGGCAGGGCCAACGGCGAGCAAAAAGACGAGGACGGAGACATGGCGGAGGCCTTTTTCGCCGAACTAATCGCTGCAGAAGTCGTGGAAAAGGTCACATGGGGATTGGTCAATATTGTAAGCAGCAATTTTGACAATAAAAGTTAAAGATAAACGAGTCTTACTTACCTGATGTCTGGTGGGGTTAACCCCCGGCAATCTTGCGGGGGTGTGCTCGTTGGAGGTGCTCTTGTCTTCGGCTTCTAAAGCCCATGCACAGATGGTTAAAAACCCAGCAGTGGAGCCTTGCCGGGAGGTCAAGGGTATCCTCAGTCGGGTGGGGTCTTGTATGGCATTCAGCAGCACACAGGCAGAGCCCAGAGGAATCGCTGTGTGGGACACCCGCTCTTGGACATCGAAAACCGTGAATCTCAGCCGGGAGTCTCCGGACATTCCATCTGAAGCTCTAAAGCTGATCGTACTCAGAAACTGAGGGTTACTGCTCTTCTGTTGTAACATTAATTAGCCTTGCATTTATTTTAAAAAAAGTTGTCACCTCAATAATCTCAGTTCGTCCATATTGCACCCAAGTCTTTTGAGCTGCCATATAAACATCCACCACAAGGGTGGGATTTGGGGGCCTCCCATGCCCATCACAGAGCAAATTATCACAGGCCATTGCCATTTCGTACATTGGCACTTCTGAAATGTCTACGCGATTCCTTATTAGAGAGTTGTGCCAGTTGAATACTCACCTAAAGTCTGGTTTTGCTGCAGCCTCCACGTCTGCAAATCTACGTTGGGTTTTTGGTGGCGCCGTCGTTCAATGCACTGCCGTAACGCGTTCAACTCGGCCCTGACTCCCTCATAACTGGCGCTCCTGATTGCCTCCATCCAGCTGGTGCGCTCATATTCCGTCGTGGAAGCCAAAGCTTGACAAAGGCCCCCGTCAAACACTAACAAACAAACGTAGCCAAATAAACATTCGAATTTTTCACACGCTCAGTCAAGTACCTAAGTAAAAGGGGTAATGGCCGTCATTGGTGAGGGGGGCCGCGGCCGTTGGTGGGTCCATGCGTACCTGACACTGCTCCAGGACCACCACCCCTAAAGGCTCTGACCAGGGGTCTTTGGTTTTGAAATAGAAGAGCAAATTCCCGCGTAAGCGGCACCATCGCTCCAAATTAACTGGAACGAGACCTCTATGTTTGATAAAGATTTTTGCACTGATGGGGCTGTAAAGCACACAAGATCTACTACCAGTTGAATAATGGAACTCGTTAATATGGTTATTGCACAGACTTAGTGTAGTATTAGATAGTGTTAGGACTGACCCCAATTTACTAGATGTGTGTGAAAAATTAGTAAATTGGGCTCTAAAAGTTAAATGGTGCTTTTAATGACAATAATACCTTTAGTACTTCCCCCCACGCAACTCAAGTTTCGAAGACGTTTTTCGCGTTTTTCCAATTTGCCCTTCTTGCCTCCTGTAAGAATATGATGAAAAACAAAAAGTAGGGAAAGGAAACATGAAACCAAAGTCATATTTTACATTGTATGTGAGAAAATTAGTGTGAGTGGGATTATTATGAAATTAAATGGACTTAACTGAACATGCAGTCAGACCAAACGTCTTATGTAAAAAAAACTAGATATGGAAACAACAGGTCCACCATGCCTTTTACAGGATAAATACACAACAGATTTATTTATTTAACTGCCAAGGCTCTTTACACTTACAATAATAATTTACATAAAATTCCACACAGATGTAACACTAATAATAATAAATAAAACACTGTACTTGCTAATAAGTACAATAACAAACCACTGCACAGCAATACTTACCTCAGGCCCATGTAACTACTAAGCACTTACTTTCCGATTTGCGGAAGAATCCCTCCTGCCTTTCCCGTATGTACAAGATACCCTCTTTCTCGAATTTCATTGAGGGCTGCAAGGCCAAAGTTACGAGTTCTTGTTTGTTGAACCGCATTTTGGCCGTTTACTGGAAGACTAAAATACTGAAACATAATGCATTCTTCAGGATGTTTGAGCAGTCAAAACTGCTTGTGAAAAGAATTTTAATGAGTTGCCATAAAATCTGGCAAGTTGCGAGTTACATAATTTGCAAGCAAAATCGATGTTAATCAAGTAAGAGGATGCTGGTTTAATTATTTAAAGACAAATACCCTGAGTGAGGAAAATGGTGAGAGGGCTAGTTTCTGGAGGGTTTCATATGGACTTTTCAAAGGAATTGGGGATGTTACCTTAAGAGTCATATGTAAGGGGTGCGAAACAACATTTTTCGGATATTTTCCCTTAAATTGTAATTAAACTGATCGCATAAAGGAGCATTTTTCTTAAAAAAACATCACATTTTATAATTTGGGAGAACAAAACAGGCGGTGAAACGTCAACACAGGATAATGACCTAATTATTTTGGCAGATGACAAACAATTCTGTATAAAATTTGAAGGAATACTGTACAATAAGTCCTGAGACAAAAATTGGCACCGCTGCATGTGGGATTAATTAATGATGCAAGCCTATTTGTATCAAACTATATTTATATTATGTAGGATGTTTTTAAAGACTGATTTAAAAACGGCACGAATTTGATCAACTTAATGGCAGAAAAATTTAGTTTTCTCAACAATATTTAGAATTCAAAATTGCTTTCAACATTAATATACATGTTTTGAGTGTTCTAGGCAATGCAAATGCAAAAAAGCTTATCTTTTTAATCGGAATTTTACTAATTTTAAAACATGAATTAATTGTTAAAATTTGCAATGGTTTTCTTTATTAACTCTAAATGAATAAAATGTTAATTAGAAGGTTCGTTGGATAGCACTACTCGCGACATTGGTTTTATTTAAATTATGGTCTTTTCATAAAACTGTAAACCTTTGTTTTTATAATATCATTGACAGTGACATTGACACATAAATATTTATGTCTCCGGTATTTTCAACATTTCAGTACTAATAACTTCTATTTCTCACATTTTTATGCAGAAAACCGTGTAACTCAAACATGTAAATCACCTATAAACTGAAATAAATCACCAATAAACATGTCAGATCATCAGAACGATTCCTCAGCTCAAGATACAGGTTGGTATTTCTCATGGAAGGCTAAGTACTTTAGAGACACCTCCCATTCTCTGAGCTCTATCTATGTTGATTTGATTAAAATAAATCTTCTGACTAGGAAAGCATTAATAATGACGTCTCTTCCAGATTTAACATCCAATGATTCAGACATTGAATGCTCCCAAAGTGTTTGCTCAGATAGTCATTCGGACAACACCTCAGTCCACACTGAAAAAAGCACCCTCTCTGAATCCACAATCCACGCTTTAAGTGCAGGAAGTGAAGGTGAAAATGGGTGTGCTGTGCCCAATAATGTGGCTCTTGGTAAGATTAATTTAATTATAATTGTCATTGTTGTCAGTCCATAAAATTGAGCCAAGTGTGAGGCCAATTCTAGACGTGCTCACATACAGCTAATCCAGAGTTTAAAGTTATTCATTATCTAGTAATTTTTGGCAATTTAGATGATATTAGTTTAAATTCTTTTATATTGGTAGATAGTTACATGTTGAGATAACACATTGATAATATTTAAGTAGTGATTTCCTTTAAACCACTTTATTGGTTTTTGTCTATAATCACTGTAATTTCATTGACTTATCAAGCCTTGGTTTTATCAGCTGATATCTCCACAATTAATTCCGTATCAACTAACTTAACTTCCAGAAATCATTTGCAAATGCTCATTATTATTATTTTCTTATTACATATAAGTCCAGCTAAGTGTGTATGTTTGGTTTGCATATTATTGAGGAAATTTAACTAAATCTTGGAGGACTTTCGATACATTGTTTAAAGTCTGCAAGTTTTCCTTGTAAACCTCGATATTGTGATTGGGGTATGATGTTTCACTATGTCTAAGCAGTGCATTGGATGTGGAATTTAAACTAAGCCAATTCATTCCCTCAAAACTAGACTTGGGACTTTTATGGGTTAGAAACCTCCAATATTTAGTAAATTTGTTGGATTTCATAGTACCTAAAATTCATTTATTTCATCTATCAAATGTGTTCCAAAACATTCTATTCAAAAACCTGGCACTATGAAGTTACCCCTAAAACAGGTAAACATTTGTTTGTCCTCAATTTCCCAAATATCACTGTTTCAAAACAGAAAAAAAGAGCCTCAACATCTCGGCCATCAACCGCAACATGCTGCTGCCCTGGAGCTCACAGAAAGACCGAGTTAGTCATTTGTTAATGTTGGAACAAAACCATGAACTTGAAGTCCGTCCTGGAGAGTTTATCATGCGGAGTTTGTTCCAAGAGTTCACTTTACTGGTGGAGAAGAAGATTGAAAGTGTCATGGCAGAGCCCCAAGAAAAACCCTTATCAAAGACATTGCAAAGGGGTGAAGACGCCCAGTTTGATCAGCTTTTAAGTGCGTTTGGATCGGTTGCCGAGCACTGCTTGCCTTCACTTCTGACTGCCCTGTTCTCGTGGTATGAAAGACAGATGTCTGAGGCTTCAAATCCTGAGCACAAGCGCAGTGATATTAAACAGAAGAGCATTATTAATATTGTGGCAGGGAACACTGCAGAAACGCCTGAAAGGTCTGAAGCCGATATTCAAAAGGAGAAGAGAGATTTAGCAGTGGAATTTATATTTTGTTTGGTATTAATTGAAGTGCTCAAGCAGCTTTCCTTCCATCCAGGGCATGAGGACTTGGTTCAATACATTGAAAATCTTGCATTAAAGCACTTTAAGCATCAGGAAGGGTGAGTCAGGCAGTATTTTAGCATCACTGAAATGTTAATTCCACATCTTGGCAGGATTCAGAACAACCCCAACAGCGCGAACATTCATATGATCTGCGACTTATACGCAGAAGTAATAGGAGCCTTAGCTCAGAGTCGATTCACTTCTGTGCGAACACGGTTTATGGCCGAATTAAAGGAGCTCAGATCAAGAGAACCCAGTCCAGCCACCACCCAAAGCATCATCAGCCTGTTGATGGGAATGAAATTTTTCCGGGTGAAGATGGCTCCTATTGAGGAGTTTGAGGCCTCATTTCAGTTCATGCAGGAGTGCGCACAGTACTTCCTAGAAGTTAAAGAGAAAGATATTAAGCATGCTTTGGCTGGGCTGTTTGTGGAGATCTTGGTGCCTGTAGCTGCAGTAGGTGTTCATGATCTGGGAGCCAGATCTCAAGCTTTATTTGAATGTGTTTTTGCAGGCAGTGAAACATGAAGTCAACGTTCCGTGTTTGAAGAATTTCGTGGAAATGCTTTATTCACAGACTGTGGATGCGAGCACTAAAGCCAAGCATCGATTGGCCCTTTTTCCCTTAGTAACATGCCTCTTATGTGTGAGCCAGAAGACGTTTTTCCTTCAGTATTGGCACTGTTTCCTCGCCATGTGTTTGTCTCACCTAAAGAATCGAGACCCTAAGATGTGCAGAGTGGCTTTAGGTACTTTACTCTTTACTTAGTTCTATTCTTCATTTTTCCCATTGTAGAGTCTCTCTACCGCCTCCTTTGGGTGTACATGATAAGAATCAAATGCGAGAGTAACTCAGCCACTCAATCCCGCCTGCAGAGTATTGTAAATTCCCTCTTCCCCAAGGGATCCAAGGGGGTAGTTCCCCGCGACACTCCACTGAACATCTTCGTGAAGATCATCCAGTTTATCGCACAGGAGCGGCTGGATTTCGCCATGCGTGAAATCGTCTTTGATCTATTGTCAGTTGGAAGGCCCATCAAGATGATCCTCACCCCCGAGCGAATGAGCATAGGCCTACGGGCCTTCTTGGTGGTCGCCGACAGTTTGCAGCAAAAAGAAGGGGATCCTCCCATGCCCCGATCTGTGGGAGTTTTGCCCAGCGGGAATACTTTGAGGGTGCGCAAGACCTTTCTTAATAAAATGCTCACTGAGGACACTGCGAAGAGCATCGGAATGAACGCCTATTTTACTCATGTGCGCAGAGTTTTTGTGGATATTTTACGGGCTTTAGATACGCAATACGGAAGACCTTTGATGAAAACCAATACTCAGAATGTCAACAAAGAACCTGATGAGATGATCACAGGGGAGAGGAAGCCCAGGATTGAGCTGTTTAGGACTTGCGTAGCAGCAGTACCCAGGTTGGTTTTCCGGATCCATTTTTTAGTTTCTATAATCGTCTTGCAGGTTAATCCCAGATGGCATGACCAGCGGAGAGCTGGTGGACTTGCTGAGCCGCCTTACAGTCCATATGGATGAAGAGCTGCGCGGGTTGTCCTATTGCAGTCTCCAGAGCCTTGTAGTGGACTTCCCTGAGTGGCGGCAAGACGTTTTGTGGGGACTAACACAGTTTGTGGCAAAGGACGTGCTGGACACGTTCCCGCAGCTATTGGATCATGGCCTTAAGATGATTTTGACTTTGTTGTGCGCATGGAAATCCGCGCTTTTGAATATTCCAGTCACCACAGGCACTCTGAGAATTGGTGGGTGGAAACAGGATTCGGGAGGATTTCTTTATCAGGAAGTTTATGGGATTTGCAGCCAAAGACTACAGTGAAATGAAGGCCAGCACTCCTGACCCGAACTTGACGAAAAAGACTGAGGCCTCTGGAAAATCCGAGCCCTTGTCTTCAGTCCTACATCTAGTTGAAGCTTTAGCTGTAGTGGTTTTATGCAATTATCGGTAGGCTCTTGCGAGGAAATCAGCGCAAAATCTACAATTTTCCTCTTTCAGTTTGACTTCAAGACGCCTGTCCGTGCTCATCCTCAAGGAAGTTAAAGGTCTTCTCAAGTTACTGATGTGTTCGAACAACGTCCCTGTTATCGACGTGTTGGACCAGAATTGCAGTTGTGTGCTCGAGCGATGTTTGCCGCTATTGCCGCTCGCAGAGAAGGCCGCCATTCAAGCTGTGGCTAGCGTGGATTTCCAATGGTCTAAATCCCCTTTTTTTGGTAGTTCCAGAGCAGTCACTTTCCTCCTTTCAGGCTGTCGGATCGCAACTCCTCTGCATGGACCATAGGTCTCGTAGAAGAAGGCTCGAATAAAGGCTTCAACGTAGTGGACCCTTGGAGCCTATGCCTTTTCGGCTTTTTGGAAAAAGACAAAATACTCAGTTTATGTCCAGTCATGACCATGCACTCATGGCCTATAGTGTTTACTAGGCTGAATGCCCTTTATTCCGTGGTGGATCCCACGTCAGTTTATTAAAACTTCTTTAGGACAAAGTGTTGATTTTTGTGGTATTTCAGTCCCTTAAACGACAACAGGGCTTCGCTGCTTAGGAGTGCAACGACAGTGAAGAAATTGCCGACTGAAAGAGACGCATACATGCATTTGTGGAAGAACTATATTACGTTCGCTTTTAAGGTGGTACCCCACATCAGCAACCCCGTTGTGAGGTGCGCCAGCCCCGATTTAAGTCTGAGGTAAATAGCGTTATTAGTTTCCATTCAAATTATTCTTGAATCAATGATATCACTCATTTTGAATTCTCATTAACGTTTTATCCAGAAATCCCTTCATCATAAGCAAATTAACACAGGCTTCGCCTTTTAGTTCCTGCCCGGACAGCCTGAGCCAGGAAAAGAGCGATGCAAAGTCATCAGCGGCAAACATATCTCCGGCGGCACTCTACAAGCTAGTGGTGCCCCATTTGAGGTGCGAAGTGACCGACATCCGAGACTCTGCGGTCTACGCCGCAGGAAACATCAATGGCTCGGCTCTCAGGGATTTACTGGAGGAATTGACGGTTTACATACGAGAAGCCATAGATAAGAAGCAGGAAAATGTGAGGAGGAGGCGCAGGAGAGACGCTTTAAGGCTTCAGCTAGTGAGGGTACTCGAATATATTGCTGAAAATGGGACTTTCGGATTGAGGTATATGTTTTGAGTATTCACGGGTTGTTGAAGCTAAAATGTGTGGGCATAGTTCTTGCACTTTAGATAAAGACTCGCAAGCCTTGCACCCTTGTTTGGTGGAGTTTATTGAAGGGGTTCGCTATTACTTGGAGAATGAGCTCGATAAAAACTCAAGTGCGGTGCGAGAGTTGACTCACCATTTTTGCAACTTCTTAAGGAGGATGATTAAGAATTTTAGCCGTAAGTTTTCTTTTAGTTTCACATGTGAAATTACTGTGCATGATGCATGTTTCAGTGGACGCCCAAAGGAGTCTTTTAAAGAGAGACCTTCACAAGAGCCTCTTTGTTTTACTCACTCATTGGGTCGGCAAATACAGCCTCCCCAACACGAAAATCTCCCAAGCAGACGGAGATATGTCCAATAAAAAGCATGCAGATCTGCAATTCGTGTCTCTTCAAGCAATGAGTTCATTGCTCTGCTGCGGGCCCTGCTTTGATAGCCTCACCGAGGAGAGCCCCTATTATCTGTGGCTGGATGTCTTGCTTAACAGCCCTGACGAGAAAGTTTATAATTTAGCTCAAGAGACTGTGGTCCTTTTACTCGAATCTAATCCAGATGTTCCGCAGCTTTTAGACTGGATTGTGGACAAATGTTTCACCGGGTCTCCGAAAGTTGCTGACTGCTGTTTCCTAGCTCTGGCCACGATTTTTAGTGCCAGGTCAGTTTAACTCGATGATCTACCTTTGAAACTATAGATATGTATCATTAGGGAGTATCCTTGCGACCATTACACAGCTATAATTAATGTGACTTTGATGAATACTGGATGTCCCAGACAGAGTGTCAGGGATACAGCTTTGCAGCTGCTGCAGTTGCTTGACAAGAGGTTCTTCGGCACTCTTGCACCCTTGCAAGAGGGAGATTTAGGTTCAGTTTATGACGAGGTTTTTTAGAAGTGTTTTAGTGAATGACTGTTGCAGCCGAAGGAGATAAAGGGAGAGACACTTTGGATGCCATTTTGAGCCAATCTTATTGCCGATCGCAAATGCACTTATCCAGACTGTTAGCATTAATGCATCCTGAGCTCACCATGCCCATGTTCTCCGGTTAGAACACTCTATTGATTTTATTTCTCGAGTTAAATAATTTCGTCTGTAGAAGTTACCTATAGGTTCCAAACTGCGCGTCCAGAAGTGCGCCAACTGCTGCTTCAATACCTGCTTCCCTGGTTGCATAACATGGAGCTGGTAGACCCCAATGTGGCGTCCTCCCATCCCAACGTCTATCAGTTCTATGCAGGAGGTGAAATGGCTGAAAGAAAAGAAGGTTGGGGCTCTGCTGAAGCTACTGAAATGGTGCTAAACAATATCTTCTACATAACGGCTAAATTCGGAGATGGGCATCCTAAGGAAATTGAAGAGGTGTGGGGCACATTGTGCACTTCCTGGCCTAATAACATGAAAGTAATCATCCGTTATTTGATCATTATTTCGGGGATGGCCCCAGTGGAGCTTTTGCCTTACGTAAGTATGTTCAAAACCCAAAATAATACGTTTCTTAATTAAAAATCCTCAGGCCAAACGGGTAGTTTTGTATTTGGCTCGTGTTCAGCCAGTGAGACTGCTGGATGAGATGATGATAGAGCTTCAAACAGTGGAAACGTTGAATTGTCTAATTGAGCGAACGGAGACTCCGCCATTTTACCGTTTGACTGTAATGCGAAAAGCCTCCAGCCACTCGGATGGGACCAACGGAGTGGCCGGACAGAGTGATAGCAGCAGCAGGAACGATCTTAGTGTGTTTTAATGTTCTGAAAAATATCAATGAATGCTGAAATTAAACAATTTTGCAGGCATTGAAAAGGGTACAATTCACACTAAAAGGCATAGCGGTGAAGACCCTTCGAAATTGGTAGGAAAATGTGAGCCCGGAGCGAATATGTTCACGGATTTTAGCATGAATCGCTCGGAAAAGCTGAGAAATCCCGACGAGCTCAGCAACTCCTTAGAAGAAGTATGTTTGTGCTTTGTATATGTGTTTTTTGTTTTCACAATATATGAGTTTTGAGTAGTCTTCAAACTGTGATGAAATAGTGCTGAGAGGGAAGGTGGATATTCCACAGCCACATCCTCTTCCAATGCCCGAATTTGGAGGGTATTTCGCTCCTTTAACAGAGTACTTGCCCGATACTTCACAGCCGATTTCAGGATTTCATCGGTAAGCACTCATAAGCACGATTAAGAAATAAGAAAAGGAACAAAAAATTAAGTATCTTGACATTCAAATTTTCTGCTATTCCTCAGGTGTAATGTGGGAGTAATGCTTCTTTGCGACATCCTTGTGGACGGTATCGAGATCGACTGGGCAATCCACGTTCCTCTGATGTTACACATTTTGTTCTTGGGGCTTGACCATACCCGCTCTATCGTCTACCAGCACTGCAAGCAGCTGCTCACCAATCTGTTGGTGGTGCTAGCGCAACACAACGACCATCTCACAGTGTCGCACATTCTGCTAAATAGCCGCACCCGACAGTTAGAGCTGGGACTTACCACGCCTTCTTTACCGGTGCTCAGCCACGTCTTCACTGAAGCGGATACCACATTTGATGAGTTTTTGTATAGTCAGTTGATTGGGGGAACTGAAGCTGCAAGTAAAGGGAATTTGCAGAGCATTTCATCTAAAGATGAAGAGTCCGGTAGAGTCGAAAGTATTTATTTGGTTCTTGGAGATTTTAAGAGGTTTTTTAGGCGATGAAAAGGAGAATTCTTTGCCACCAGTCATAGTTTTACCTTCGGAAATTCCTCGTTGTAAACCAGAGCTGACTACAGCCGCTGTGATTAAATCAATGCTGGATTTCCTGGCTGCAAGGCAGGCTCCGCTTTGGAATTACGAAGATATAACTGCTAAGGTGTTTACCATCAAAAGTGCGGAGCAGATCGACGTTTTGCTACAGTACATCCTCAGAGTGTTCCGGGATTCCTTGCCCAATGCACACATCAACGAGCGGTGGGCGCAAACAGCCCTGCAATTAGGCGAGTGATTTTTTCAAATTCTAGAGCATCAAAATGATCGTTGGTTGCACAGGTTTAAGCTGCTCCTCGCGCCACTATGCAGGCAGATCTCTGCAGATTTTCAGAGCTCTGAGAGTGCCCATTACTTCAAGAATGCTCTCGGACATTCTCAGTCGTTTGGTGGAAACTGTGGCTGAGCAAGGGGAGGACATGCAGGGTACTCTTCTAATACGGCCAGCTAGAAAAGAGGAAGTTGAAAAAGGTGTTTTTTATAGGTTATGTGACGGAATTGCTGCTGACATTGGAGGCAGCAGTTGACTCTCTAGAGTCGGACTTTCGCCCCCTGGACCTCACCAAAGAAATTTTCAAATCCACACCAAATCTCAATAATAAAGACGCGGGGGTTTTCAAGAACAAACCAGACGGAAGTCCGGTAACTGCCACTCCGGTGTTTTTGAATCACTCGGTTTCAGGTTGGTGTTAAATAATTAAATTCAGATGAGGTTCGTACAAGTTCAGCTAAACGGCGCATCTGCCAAGAATTTCAAATTTATCACAATATAAAGCTTTTTTTGCGAAATTTGAAAGGTGTAGGAGCTTTCCTAAGCAAGGAAACAGTAAAAACCTTAAGTAGAAAGTTAAATTAATTGGATTACTCATTATATCTTTTCCCTATTGCAGCTGGCCATGCTCGAAGTACGAGCTACTCAGTCTCCTACGGGCTACGCAAAGGGACACTCGGTGGGGACGACAAAAAAACCAGAAATGGACTGGATAGCGATCAAAATCGTGCCAAATTTGCATCCAATCTATCCCGATCGCGCTCCGCCCAAAGCCTCAAGATGTTAGGTCAGTATTTCTAGTCTCTTCACCGATTCCCATTCATTTAATCCATGTAGGAGACTCTGCGACTCAAGACGATAAACTGACGATATTGGCGCAATTGTTCTGGCTAGCTGTATCTCTCCTGGAGTCCGATTACGAGCACGAGTTCTCTCTTGCAGTGAAACTACTCTCAAGGGTGATGCATCGATTACCATTAGATCGCCCAGATGCGCGAGATAAAGTTGAAAAACTGCAGCAGCAACTGCGCTGGAACGGCTTCCCTGGAGTGCACGCGCTGCTGCTTAAAGTATGTTTCTTAGATTGAATTGTTCTTAGATTCACTTGGTTGTTCATGTAGGGCTGCACCCATCCCAACGTCTACGAACCGGCAGTAGAACTGCTCTCTCTCTTCACCCCGTTATTGAACTTTGTAGTTGTAGACGCATCTCAAAGTATCGCTTTCCCAATGAATGTAATCGCGCTTCTGCCATATATGCTTCTCAACTACGAGGATGCCAATGAACTGTGCATTAGGGCGGCAGAAAACATCGCTCAGGTGAGAATTACTATTTTATTAAATTCTGACTGCAATCCTTCCTTTCTAGGTCAGCATTGAGAAGAGCAAGAAACTAGAGAATTTGGGTACCGTGATGAATTTGTACAGCCGCCGCACTTTCAGCAAAGAAAGTTTCCAGTGGACTAAGTGCGTCATCAAATACTTGCTCGATACCTACGCACATCTGGGTCTGGCGATCCTCTCTTTTCTGGTGGAGATGCTGGAAAAAGGTCCCGGCAATCTGCAGCTGCCCATACTGAATATAGTCCACTGTGCCCTACACTACGTAGATCTAGCAACGCCAGCCGCGCAGCCCATTAGTGCCGATTTACTGCGCATAGTGATTAAATACATGGAGGGGGCACACTGGAAAGAGGCGTTGAAGATTCTTAAGTTGGTAGTTAGTAGATCGAGTGCTCTAGTTGCGCCTCCTACGTCGATGACCACTTACTGGGAAAGCCACTCGAGTTTCGTCCCGCATCCGCCCACCTTCAACGAGGATAGCGTGTTTGCCAAAAAGGAGCTACCAGGTAAGTTTCGTTTTTGTTTTAACAGTTTAATTTAGGGTTTTGAAGGTTTTCGCTTTCAGGTTTAAATTCTAATATATATTTAAGGTAATTCGTGAAATTGCGCTTCTTTTGCAATCATTCATTCACTACTGTCAAGAATTTTCAATGGCGAAGGTGTAGTCGTGGCGTGGGATTTTTAGAGATAATTCAAGGTTTTACGAATTCTTTACATCTTCCGAATCTCCTTCTGCTGCAAGTTCAACCAGTTTATGACTTTAGGGCGTACCATGGAATTCACCTTTGACGTGTCTCAAACCCCGGTCATCGGTCGCCGATTCCTCAACAAACCTTCCGAAGAACCAGGAGACAAAACCAAGACTGCAGTTACACCCCGTAGATCGTGCTCCGTAAGTCCCGCAGATGTGACTTCGCAGAGCGGCTGGAAAAGGCCTTGGATGTGCCAGGGACGCGTCCGGGAGTGCTTGGTTAATTTGCTAACCACATGTGGTCAGCGCGTCGGTCTTCCCAAAAGCCCTTCTGTTATTTTCAGTCAAACTTCCGATTTAATCGAACGTCAATCCAGCATGGCGTCAAGCACCGAGGAAATGTCCGGTGGAATTAATGACATGAGCGGCAGCTCTAGGCGAGACGATGCCGCCACTGATTTCGGGGTTTTCAAAGATTTTGACTTTTTGGAGTATGAGAGCGAAAGCATTGAGGTTTGATCACATATATTCTTACCAAGGAGATGTTTTAACTGGGCAATTTCAGGGTGAGAGTACGGATAATTTCAATTGGGGCGTGCGCCGCCACCAGTTTGGTCAAGGAGAAGAAGAGGGACAAGGCGTACGCCCTGAGGATAGTCTCAGCGAAAAGACGCCCGTGTTGACCGTGAGAAAGGTACACGTGTGTCCGTTTAACCATAATGTGAGTCTGTCTAGTGTTATGTGTGTTTTACACCAGCATAAAATTCGGTTTTAATGTACTTTGTATGTGTTTAGCCCCTTCTGACTGAAGAATCATCGGACGATGAAGTGGAATCAGAATCCCCCTTAGATGAAATAGCGAACGCTCCAGAATTTGACAACAGTAACGCGGAGAGCAGCGGCATGTTTCCGCCTTCGTCGCTGATTTTGAGAGAGCAGCAGGCGATTTCCAGTGCTCGTTCCGACACCAGGTCAGTTAAATTCTATGCATTAATTGTGTTTTAGGGAAGATTAAAGGATAAGTAAGTAGTAATTGAAGTGTAGAAGTTCCACCTATAATTATGATGGTTACATCGGTGTTTTTATCAAAATTTGCAGTGGCTCTAGCGCGGGAGATTTAGGCGATGTCACCCCCTGTAACGCTTCTCCGAATCTGCCCGGATTGGTCAATGTGAGAACCGTCAAAAATGACGTTTTAGATGGTTGGAATTCCTTTGTACAGGCTAATAATTTGTCTACACCCGCGAATTGCCTGCAGTTTTTCCATCAGCTGCAGAAACTTGTCACTGTGCGTGTAGCACTCTTTTCTTCCTACTTATATAATCATCTATAAAACACTTCAGGTCATATGCCACTCCACAATAGAAATAACCAAAGAATCTTGCTCCAATATGGCGCAATCCACTGTAGGGAGTCAGGCGACAATCAAGTTACTCACAGCCAGGTTGGACTCTATGGTAGATGTGGTTAGCTACAAGGTGTTGCCGATAAACGTGATATGGTTCAATACTATGGCTCTAGGAAACTCTAGGTTCTATGAAGCCTTGAAGTTTGGAATGTTGGAGGTTCAGGAGCATTTGGAAACCTTCTGCGACAAAAGAGATCAGGCGATTATGGTAAATTTAATACTTCACTCTCGACGTTTGGTTTCGAAGTGAGAATTTGCAGTACTGCGACGCTGTCAAGGCCACTTTGAAGTTGGAACAGCTGAGCGGGCAACAATCAGATTTTCAGCATCAGCAGTATTTGGTGGACTTGGGCAAAGCCTTGTATAAGCTGTATTTCCAGCTGATTTTATTAGTTGAGGCGGGGAATAAGATGATTGCGGCGCTACATGGTAGTCTTAGAAACGGAGAGGTGAGGGTATGCAGAGGAATCGACAAAAATAAATGTTGTATTCAGTTTAGGGATGTAAGTCCGGATATTTTAACAGTAAAAGCTGCAGTCGCCAGAGCGTTAGAAGACATGGAGGCCGATGGTGGAGTCAATCCCTCAGCAAGCGGAATTGTTCCTTCAGATAATTTAGTCGACAATCTTTGCATGTTAATTGACAACGAGAAATGGACTTCAACAATCTTGTTCTTCAAATGCAATAAGGACGCCTTCTTACGGGAGAACGACGAGGTGTGCGATAGAAACAACGATGTTTTATCCATCGTTAATATTTACTGCCGTAAGCTGGTCAATGACAGACCGGGTAAAAAACATATGGAACATATGTAAACATAGGTGAAACCTCATTTTTTAAAATTTTAGAATGTTATGTGATATCCAATCAAGATCTCGAGTTGCAAGGTGTCTATACCAGGGTGTATCAAGTGTCTGCAGCGGTCTCAGATTTGCACGGCAGCTTCGAGAAGGAGAGCAGTCAAGGCAGGTCACTGGGAGAATCAAGTGAGAGTAAATTTGTATCTTAGAGGTAGATACTAGGTAGTATTTAGGTCAATTATTTTAATTTGGTAAAATGGAGATTGGTCTGATATTATCGTAATTTATGATTTTATTCCTACCAATCAACAACAAATAGAAAGTAGCATGAATAAGATATCGTAAACGCAGTGTTTAGTGAATGCTGTATTGTATTATATTTTTATTTTTGTACTTTAGTTATTATATTTTGATGAGGTTTACATATCACATTAAAAATACGGAAAGATTACGATGTTTATTAATTGAAGTACCTCTTTCTGTTGTACTTCGTCCGTTGTATTGTTTAATACTAAAATACACGAACACCTTCCTAAACATTATGATGAAGGTACAAATTGTGACTTGGCCACTTGGCTAGAGGTTTCATAATTATCTTATCATTTATAAAAATATCTATAATTTACTTTGTAAAAAAATCACATCCATTTACACTCACATTACAAGATAAATAAAGACAGGACTATTTTACCACTAATTTAACCGAAGTTCTCGAAATGATGGATGAAATAAGGCAGTTTCCTACCCATGTTAACTTCATCGCAGGCCGACATCACGCTCTTGGTAAGAGGCCTCGGTCCGCAGCTAAATACCCCTATTTTACTTACCTAAAAACGCTTTTCTTGAGTCATCTAGTGAGGGAAAAATCAGCGCACTTACGTAACTATGCCGTTTTTGGACGAATTTTAAAAATGAAGTCATATCCGGCCTTCCAAAGTGATTAACTGCCTTCAAACCGGTGAATATAGACGTTTTTGAAAGGCGCTGAAAGTGGTTTTCGCAAATATACTGCAAAAATAATTCTTAAAATGTATAAATTATCTATTGTTATAGCTGTTTTACCAGCATGGTGGTTCTTAAATCAAACTTGTGGAAGAACTGTGTGATAAAAATATGTATTTCCAGCACGTTAGTGACGTCTTTCCGTTCTACATCCCTGAGGACGTCGATAAACCACTCGAAATGTTTGTGCGAAGGGCAAATCCACAAGAAATACACCTGAGAAAAACGCTTTTGAATAATTTGCGATTACTAATAATAAAGTACCTTTTTGCACGCCACCCCCGAGTAACGATTAGTGGACGTTCCAAAAACTAAATCGTTGAGAATTGAGGCATATGGTGTCACCCCAATGCCGCCCCCTACCATAACGGCTACCTCGAACTTGTACCAGTCTTGGTTGCCTCCTCCAAAGGGCCCTTCCAGCAATATTTTAGGCTGATCTTCAGGGTTGTAATTGCAAGGATCAAAGTAATTGCGCAATTTCCACGTCCAGGGCCCTACATTCTATTTCAACGCAATTTCTTCTCAAAAAACTAAAACTTACCTTGAGCTTTAATGTGGCACGACAGGAAATTCTCATGCGGAGCAGACGTCAAAGTAAAAGAATGAAACTCACGGTCATTAAAAGCAGTACAAGCCAACCGCACCCACTGCCCCGATAAATACTTGAGGTTTGGAGGTCTGTAGAACTTGATTTTGATTACATCGGAGGGAAGCAGTTCCGTTTCCAGTACGTCCAGTGGAATATATCGTGTGCGCATGCTGACCACCTTATCCAAGGTGAAAATTATACCCGGTCCAATGAAAAATATCCAAAAACGTGGCGCTCCGGTCAGACGGGCCAGGCCGTGAATTAGCGAAAGAGCATATAGAAGCACATAAAGACTGTGAGTGAACCAGAAAAATTTGTAAGCCTTTTTTCTGATTGTGGGATGCGCAAAGACTACGATGACGCACATGATGATGAAAAGAAGTACCCCAGTGACGCCTAAAACAAAATTATTTGGTCCATATTTGAACAATCTGGACTATGGCAAATGTGCGAGGAAGGAAATTTAAAGGAAATTAGTAAGTTGTAGTCGATTCTTGAAAAAGTCTTAATTCTTCCACTATTGTGAGTACATGGAACATAGTTAAAATGATTCTTTTTAAGGACAATATGGGCATATTTAGAACAATAATCTACTTTACCTGTGATGGTCTGAAAAAGCCAAAAGCTGATTCCCGGTTTATAATCGGATGGGAATCGAATCTCATTGGTCAGGCATTTTAAATTTTCTAATGGCTGCGTTGACACGTGATAAAAATTGACAATATGGCCTACAGTGTGTAACAAAGAGAAGAAAAGGGCGGTACATGCCGCTATTTTATGGAATTGTATATTGGCGTCTAAAGGAATATATTGCTGCACAGTAAACTCCTTTAATTTCGTAATCAAATTCCTGCACATGGTGAGCAAGAGCATCGAGTAACAAAAAGATAGAGAAGCTGCTGAGCCTCTGGTAATCGCAATACCCACTCCCATTATATGACGTAAGTCTGTGTGTTCCGCCATAAACGAATAATCTATAAACGAAAAACATCTTTTTTTTGTTTGTTTTAGTTGGTGATATTTTGCTTACGAATGAAGCGCTCGACGAAAAGGGCAATGGTCACCACATAGAACAGGAACAAATAAAATATATTCTGTCTATTCTCCTCGAGGAAGGTGGTCAAACTGTCCCATTTTAAGCGCAAAAAAGACTTATCGCTGTCGATGCTTGGCTCTATATGAAAACTGGTCATGCGCGCCACATTGGTTGAAGTGTCCAGAAAGTTCTGTTTGGCTCCCTTGCAGTCTAAACCTATGGCTACAAAATCGCCCTTGTACTCGCGCATCATCTCCTTAAAATCTTGGTATGTGAGATAGTTTTTGTGTTGCAACCCTGCATCCTAGGGCGAAGAAAAATGCGTAGTGAGTTTAAAAAATATATAGTTAGTTATAGACATAGAAAGAACATGCTGCTTCTTGAATAAAATACCATCAGTGTATCAAAGTAGTCAAAGTAAAATTTACAGTGTTGACGGATATTTACCTGAAACATGCCGTCTATAAGCTCAGTTACATGGTCATCGGACAAACTGGTTGTACGGGCGATCTCAACGAGACTGCGCAGCATTTCTGAAAACTCCTCCTTATCTATAACGCCGTTTCTATCGTTATCGCACATATCGAAGATGATGCGCAGCTTATCGTCGGTTTTACCGCGAGAAAACAGTACGATCGTATCCAGAAACTCCTGAAAGGAAATTCGGCCGTCCCCGTCCTTGTCCACGATATTGAACATTTTGGTCACAAACACCGCATCTGTTTTCATGCCTAAAGCGCTAGCAAACTCGCCTTTAGTAAGGGAGGTGCGCATCACTGTCACAACCTCCCCATCCATGGTGTCATCGCTGCCCCTGCGCCGCTCCCCTGGACGTAACCCAAACGTCAACGCATAGGCCTCTCTGAAAAAATGCTCCAGCTTCTTCTCGCGTCTCTGTTTAGTCTCAGCTTTAGCCAGCATAATCTCTCTGACTACCTGCGTCAGCATAAAATTTTTCTTGTTAGAATTGAGGAACAATTCCAGCTTGGCCAGAAATTTGCGTTTTCCTCCCACAGAGTCGAATTCCAGCACCAAATCATGATCTTTAGGGACGTGCAGTAGCAGCATCGGTCTCTTAACTGCGGTTACATCAAGCGATTCCTCTACCAGCACCGAGTCCACGTGTTTCAAATTGAGGGTACGCAAAGTCACTCCTTTGCGGTCCACCACGTGGATGGCAGAATCGGGGCCGAATTTGACTTTAACAAGGCGTCGGTAGTTGGCGTGCAGCCATTCGTGCACTGTAATGGCGTCGACTGGTAATTTAGCGTTGTGCGTTGTGAGTTCTTCTTGTTTGGTTTTGAGGCGGCGTCGGCGCCGGTTTTGTAACTTGACGACGCCATAGCCAGCGCCTGCACACAAGATGGGAACGAAACCAAGAAAGACACATGCGTAAATGAACACCAGTTCGTTACCCTTGAAAAGAAATGGTACCTCATGTAAACTCCTCAAACAGGATTTCTTGCTTTTTTTGGTGATGTTTTGATGATATAGAAGTATCCAACTCCGCAAAACTTCAAACTTACCTCGAAATAATCATACCCGGTGATCATTTTACAGGGTTCCATTTGGGACACATTCAACTGCCCTGGTTGCTGACATGGATCTCCTTCATGCCAAAAAAATACGTTTCTCTGTATCGCCTCTGGGGGCACCGCAGTGCTGTTCACTATCACATCCCATAAACTCACGCGCCGCAACTCTTCTATGTCTTTTTTAGTAAAAATTCTGCAATTAAGTATTGATACAAATCCATATTTTGCCCCAATAAAGAGAGCTTTACCCGCTAGCCTCGTTCTCGAACCAAAACCGATCAGAATCCCGCAACCGGGTAAATTGCTCTTTGATTACAGTCCTAAAAAGCTCCCCCGGATGTCCTAGACTCTCCAACATTCCCCCTACATAAACATCCACGTTATTTATATCCCCCCTGTAGGCTGAGATCAAGGTACGCAACAATTCTGGTTTTTCCTTGAATAACTGAGGATTGATTTCTGTGAAATTGGATCGTTTTGTAAGGCCGTAAGACACTCGGATCTATAAGAGGAGATGTAACTTTGAAAAAGGAGAAATATTGAGGTATAAAGTTCTAACAGTGTTATAATCGGGAAGTCCGTTATCGCGAGCTCTCATTATATTTAATGCCCCCAAGTCCCGCCTGGAAAATTCCATAGGACCGAATAGTTTTTCCCTCACATCCGAGCATAGAACAGAATCTTCTCTCTCGGCCAGTTGTGACGAAATGCCCATTAAGAGTTCTTCAATAGAGGTCTTAGTCAAAACGTCCTAGAAGAAATGTTTCAAAATTCAATTCTTTTAAAATAATTATGAAAAAGAAAATCAACTGATAAATTTTCAAATACTGACGTTCGAGTCCCACCACGTGGTGCACAATCGCAAAGCCAAGTGTCCCCTTTTTGTGGTCTTAAAGTTGCATTTTGAGTCCCTCCTATAGAGCCCCGGTGGGATTAAGGAATGCCCGAATCTGAAGGCTGCGCTCTGGAACACATGAGTAATTCCCGGGTGCACGTTCTGTTGGTATCCCCCGTATTTGGGCAGTGGTTCCCCGAGGAAAGCTGGCAAATATTCATACAAGATAATATTCTGCAACAACAATAAAAAAAGGTTTTGAAAAACCTTCACCACAAATTTGGACGTGAGTGTACTTGCAGCGTTGCTACGACGATGCGACGCGCTCTCTGGAATATATCCTCATCGCTCCATGACGGATTGGACCGCTGTACTCGATTCGCCACCTCATTGTGCCAGCGGAAGAATAAAAGCCCTAGAGTCAAAAGAGCCGGATTCTGGTTAGTGCGGGGGTCTCCTAACACTGCCGAATGAGCAAACTTGACATACATTTAATTTCAGAAGCAAGGAGGGCACTTACAAAACAACCTCTCAGAGCTCTGCATCTTCATCATGTGGGGCACCGGATTGTTAAACAATGGCACCTTTTTGAAGTTTTTAATAGGCAATTTTCCGCTCTCATCAGTGAGAAAAGTGCCGTTGTTAAAGGATCGCATGGAGTTCACCCAAGGCTCACTAGTGCTGTAGATGAAACTCCCATCAATCCAGCTGGTGACGTGGTTGAGCTGGAGACACAAAATCTAATAAGCTCGATTTAACAGGCACAGAGATATACCTGTTCTCGAGGGCTGTTAGGACTCTGCCCCGTCTGCTTATCGTAGCTGGCTCTATGGAAGGGAATATACCTATTGCCCTTGCACTCTTTATCGTACATTCCGTCGCATTTATCAATGTCAATGCGGTGCATTTCAATGGGACATCCGCTCTCGCTGGCCATCACCACCTCGGACGTCACCAACTGACCGAAAAAGGCTAGAAGGGCTGTTCGGTTCGTCATGGAGCCCAAGCCGTCTACCCCCTTCATGAACATTTTACTAAGGGTACGAGGGCTGGGCCTGTCTTGGCCTGACAGCATGTAAACCCCATCTGCGTACGCAGGAGGCGCTCTCCGTGTGAGATGGCTACCTGAATTCAATTAAAAAATGGCACAAAAGGTTAACTAAATTAGATCTGGGGACGGTGGAAAGTGATTCAAGGCATCAATAAATTATAATAGACTTGAGTGACTGGTGAAGGTTCAGTGTGTGATTTGCCACCTTACCGAGATATCGATGTTAATTAGAAAATTGCATAATCCAAGTTAAATCTGTGCGAAGACGTGTAATTTTCTTATAGGCACGACCTTGTTTACACATCCTCTTGACCAACATCAGTCTAAGCAAATTAACAGGTGCGTTAATGTAATTGTGTGAGATATCTTAAACAAGCGTAAAATAATTGAATGCCGGTGCAGTGGTGGTTTACTTTAAAGTGGAAATCTGATGAGTGATGTTACTGCGAAAGTCGCTCAAGGTGAAGGAAAAACACCGATAGAATAAAAGATGTAACCAAATTGATATTGGACAAAATCTCCTTTGGGGACACATAACGAGCAAAGCAAATTACAACATACAAATATGAGAAAACCGGCGATAACAGTCAAGAACTTCGACACAATTTTATTGAATATGTAAATTCCAGTTGCAGTACTCGCATTGAAATTACTCAATGATGGTTTTGAATTTCAGAGCGTATAAAGTAAGTTTTAAAATAAGTTTGATTAAAAATCGATGTATGGTAGCGTTTGACGCCGCACCGCACTGGTCGGTCTGACGCGCGTCCCTGACTCTCGTGCTCCATATCTGGGATGCTGCTCGGTTCTCGTGAGACTTCGGAACCTCGAACATAAACGACGCGATATTCCCGGTATTGTCAAATAAAATCAAATTTTAAAAGTGTGATTCTTGCCCGATTTTAACCGGAGAGAATCTCGCACGAACCTTCGTTACGCTTCTATGAAATTAACTTGCACCTCCGCACAGATTTTTCTAAATGTTTTTCACGGTGTCACTGGAAATTTGATATTTTTCGCGAGCGAAACAGGAGAAAACTCGGGGACGCCATTAGTACTGACAATCGAAGCGTTATGGTTTTGTTTATAAAGCCTTCTTGGCCAATAGCGTCGCTTCCGCGAGATAAATCTTTGTGAAGTCACGTGTCAGTAGTGAATTGACACAAAAAGTGCAAAGTTAGCCTTGAATATCGCGAAAACGCTCGAAAATCAGAAGGAAAATGGAAAATACGCTATGCAACCAGAAAAATAGTGTTAGTTTTTTAACGATTTCCCCCTTGTCCTTTAATGAATTACATGGGGAAACCCGGTAAAACTAAAGTTCAGCGAACTTCTTCCAAGTGGCTGGTTGTCCTTGACCGTTTGATCATACTCGCTTATCATCCAAAGGGAACCATCCTCGGTAGCTTTGATGATACGAACCATCGCTGATAAGCGCAATACATCCTTAACGCAATGCGCTCGTACCCAAATAAACTCCAGGAAATAGCCGCATTTTATACAAATATTTAAAGACCACCCGAATATACATCAAGAAGCTGACCTAATCTAGCAGGAAACCTAATGCCAACCCAAAGGCTCTGTCGAACCCGATTTGTTACCTACCTACGGAACCCCATTCCGGATGCGCCAAGTTGTTGAACCATCCGTCGTACCTCTGTTTTTCTAATTTATGGCGTGGCGGATCTGGAATTGAAAAAATGTATTTTCGAACGCGGAAAGATCATGTCAGTGTAAAATAAGAACGGATTAATAATGTGGAATTCCAGTGACGGAATATGTAAGTAAGACAACAGGATCTCGTGTCGTGCAAAAATCGCCGGCAAGGTAAACTTAATATTGACTTAATTAACGCGTGGCTGGGTACTTCACATCTTAATGTAATTTCGGGCCAAAATAGAGCAGTTGTTACATCATCATTAGAAGTTTGTGAGCTTCAAAGCGAATAATGTGTGTCAATGCCCTTTGTCTGCATCGATCGCGCATTATTGTTCAAGGCATGCACATCTGTAATGCACGTAATCCTGCGACCTTGCCTAGATGAGTAACAGCACTCAAAGTAGCCAGAGGAATTTTGCAAGACTAGCCCGACTAAATCAATGCATCTCCGCGTTCTCAGTAATTTCCAAATAATTCAATTAAAACTAATCAACGCCAGGCATTGTCTGTAAGCAGCATCGGTTATCAATTCCCACGTTGTCGGGACGGAGGAATGCTAAAGGATCTGAAACCTTGTGCCGAATTTCTTCGGGTGTTAGTCACATGAAACCTGCATCAATTAATTTAGAAAGTTGCCACTTAGTGGCTACGAACCTGACTGCAGGGCGCTGCAGCTGAAAATGGCACAATAAACAATACTAAGTGAAACTAAGCCAGCACTCATTTTGAACGCACTCTCTGTGGGTGTTCAAGACGCACAGAAACACGCATCGGTCCGAGCGTTTTTAATATCAAACAAACTCGTAAAAAGCCGAAACATTTTTTTTGGCTCGAAATTAGAACAGTCCGAAATATGATTCACGAACACGTACGAGAGGATTGCTTGAATTTCGCACGCATTTCGAAGGTTGGCCGGTTAAAGATACAGCCAAAGACTGAAGAGAAAGTCTACCGCGGGTCGAGATATCCGCTCCCACCAAGCTGAGCGGTTTGCCAATGGGGACGATAGACAAATACTGTTCCGAATGTAATATTTATTTAATTCGCCTCATTTCCCGTCATATTACCCTTAAATTGAGAAACATTTGAAATTGCGTATCTTCAAGGCTATCGAAAATGAGGAGCGGAGATATTTTCAGGATAAGGAGGAAAAAGGAAACGTCTTGTTTTGAGATGCGACTGGGCAAGCTCGGCCGCACACTTAATCACATTTATAAGTGTGGTGGAATCATTTCCGTGTTTAGTGTTCAAGTGCCCGTTGACTATATAGATTTATGTGAAGACACAATTGCAGTACCACAAACATTCCTACTATACGAGTCTTTTATGTGCAGCCACGCGAAAGGGAATATTGAAATATTCATGAAGTAACAGAACCAATCTCTCCAAAACATTTATTAAAAATCTCACGTAATTGGCACAGTCATTTAAAATATTCTCCAGTCTTAAACATCTCCATCAAGGCACCCCCCTTCTTCTCTGTAGAAGCCTTTTTCTAAACCATACAAAACCCCTTAATGATAATTCAAAAATCATCAACAATAACTCACAAAAAGGGGAGTCAGCATGCTGGTGACCCTCTCTGTAACTTTGCTACTTGTACCCTCCACCCCTAACCGAACTTCTTCCTCTTCAATTCTTGCCTCTAAAGAGTCTAGATTGTTTTTGATGTGCGCTATTAGGAATATAGTGCAGTCGATTTTTTCGCACAAATCCTCGAATTCCGGCTTGTAGTCGAGTATTGATTTTAACATGTCACGGGAGTCTTTAACATCAGGTTGGATGAAAGTGAACATAGTTTCAAATTCCTCCATGCGGGCCAACAAGTCCTCTATGCGAGTATTGATCGGTTCCAGCTGGAGGAGGTTTTTCAGATGTATTTTGAGGGCTGAATGGGGATAATTAAAGTGTCGTCTCACCTTCTTGTCTATGCTGGTGTTTGTTATAAATTTACTATAGTCTTGGGCGGTTTTTTGGAGGGTGTTTTGGTCCATAATGGGTTTTATGAAGTTTTTGACTTAAATGAAAGTAAATTACTTTGAAAAAAGCGGCTTTGTGTGAAATTTTGAGTTTAATAATTATTATTGTTTGTTGGTTTGTTTATAATTTTGACAAACTTGTCACTTTGAGTGTCAAAAACAGCTGCAGAAACTTCACGAGTTTGAGAAAATACGAGGATTTATTCAGAAGTTAAGGATACCTGCTTTCAAATGAAATTTGTGGTGTTTCTATATCCGAATATATCTATAAACATTTTCAAAGGGCTCGTATGGTTCTTTATTATTACCTAATCTTCCTGTTTGATGATTGTCTCTTAATTGTAAATATTTGCTACATAGATAAACATTCATTGCCTCCTCGTATTTTTTTGGCCTTTTGCTCATTGTTGTCGTTATTATTAGGTCAAGAATAAATGTGACAACGTCGCAAGTAGTGCTATTTAAAAAAAATTACAAGTTCTAATTTTTTTTTCTTTGATATTGAAAAATATATTAATTTTTGTACATATTTGGACTTCAATAGTACTGTAATTGTAAGAAAATCTATTTAAACAGTGTTGGACTAACTCCTCTTAGCATGATTCGCCCCTTATCATCCTTCAATTTTAGTAAGTCCCTGAATTTGTTGAATAGTTGAGATTCCAGAACTAAATTGTAGTGTATATCTTTTTTTCGAAAGGTTGTGTCCAGCTTCATATGCGACTCTCCTAATATCATGTAGAAAAATTCGTAAGGGGTTACTGTATTCTTGAACAATGGGTCGGTTTGATCGATGGTTTGCAAGCTAATGCTCTCCCCTGCAAAGTCTATTTTAACTTCTTCCAGGAAAGAATTGCCTAATTTGTCGCAAACGTTGTTTAAATTAAAAAATATGCTGAGATACTTCTGATGAGTTCGCACACTTTGGGCATGCTCAGTGACTAAGATGTACCGCCTGAAGAATCCCTGCTTCTTGAGGTTTTCCAGAATTCCAACCACTGTTCCAACCCGCTCCGGATCTTCAGCCTGCAGGATCAAAGGCACCAAACCAGCCCTCCATCCTATCTCTTGTAACAGCTCCAACTGAAAACTCCCATCCCCTTGGTCCTCTTCATGCAAATACGACTTCAACACAAGATTGCTTATGTTTTTTAAAACTGTCTTTGAAAGTGGAACCAGCTCCTCAACCTCTACTTGTAACAGCCTACCAAGGATTAGGTTGTAGGGCTTGATGAGCTTGCTTAAGTCCCTCTGCGACTCCAAAACTGTGACGTCAACGCTCCTAGTGGCCCGCAACCAAAATGTGAAGTTTTCAATTGAGGCTGCGAAAGTGCGATCCAAGAAAGAAGATGTGAGTCTGAAGGGCTTGAGGAGCAATCCTGCTAGTCTGGTCAAGACATGTTCTTTCATTAGTTTATACAGTCTGTTCCTTTCTAAGCCCCAGTTGGAAACGTAGAGGATGTAATCTTCAGCTACTTGTTCTGCATTGTTTTTGCACAACTGCTTGGCTATAAGGTTAGCAGTATACCCAAGAAATTCCTTCCGTCCCTTCTGCTTGAAATAAATGTAGATCTTAGGCAGGAAATAGCTACCAAGATTATCATTATAAAAGTGATATACATTTTCATTGTAGTCTGAGGTATTCAACAGCGCCAACCTCTCTTTTTTGAGATAGCGAGCTTCCACCACTAAGTCTTTATCAATGCCGACCTGGCATCCGCAAATAAGCTTAGCAGTCCTGCACGCCTTGCAGAACTTCACTGTAATTGGAGCATACAAGTCTATTCCAGGCTGGCAAGTGCTGTAGATGCAGTAGCTAACCTTCTGATTTGGTTTATGCTCAAGCTTAATCTTCCCAATTTCCCTTAAAATATTTTCGAAATTAAATGGGCCTTTTTTGAACGAATCTATGGTCCTTGTGATGTTGGACTCAACGTTTTGAAAATGCATCAAAGACAGGACCGAATATGAACTCTTGTCCTGCAGCTCAGAGAAGATAATTTCTACCACTGCATTTCCGAAGTAGTCAGATATCCTGTTCTCAAGACTGATTTTGAAGTTTATTATTGTAGGATTAAGGGCCAGGTCCACTGACCAATGGGCTATCGCCGAGATGATGTAGGAATGTAAGATTTCAGGCAATCTGATGCTGCGGTTCTTCAGGAAAGTCTGCAATTTAGTGATTAGATTCTAGTCATTATTATAGGAAGATGATGAAAATATACCTCTGGGGAGCCTTTATAGTCGGAGTAGTTGCAAGGGTCCTCGTTAATCTGTAAGAAGGTTGCAGGAATTGCTTTAAAAAGGCAGATCTTTGACAACGTACCTGTGGTGATAATGAGGACACATAGCCGAATCCTAAAGCGAGAAGATTAAATTTAATATTTCTGATAATGAAAGCATCGCAGCGCTTACCATGATTGCGATAATCCTTTCGATTCTTTTTAACGTTACTTTTGTGTAGTTTGGTGCCTAAATGGCTGTTGTATCTAATTTCTTTTGCGAACGATGCGTTGCACAGAGTACATTTAAAAGATTCTGCTGAAGGACAAAGTCAAGTTAAAAATTATGCCATGCAGGAAGATGCTAATTTGAGGAGCGTGGTCAAAGCTCTTACCGTCAATAATGAATCCAGTAGGAGCCGCGCTTTCCATCATATGTTTTAGATTATCTACAATCCGTTCAAAGTGTTTTACTTATAAAAATGGGGTCTTGAACGCGGTAAAGTCAATCCTACCATTCGAAATTCACTATTATGCGTCTGTAGATTTTTCCTAACACTCAAATTCTGCTATTGAGTACGTTGACTGGACGAATAGTCACGTAACTGAAAACAGCTGCGCGACTTTATGTATATTTTGTAGTTTGGATCTCTGAGCGTGTATCGACTTACGTACGTGTCTAGTGCGTGTGAGAGAACGTAACGTTCAGACAACAAAAATAAAGATATAATATGCACGTCTTCTACAAGACTAGACTAACGGATCAAAATTGATAATGGGAGTGTTTAGGAGGTGAATAAAGATGGCGATATAAACGTATGTCTTTGAGTTGGTTATTAAAACTTTGACACGACCAGCGGCGTAACAGTATATGTTAATGATTTCACTGTGATACGTATAATTATTTTGATTTTGTTTTTTGGCATTTAGTTCATAAATTAATAGCAAGACTAGACCAGACACCTGTGTGCTACCTAATTCTATACGTCCGCAAAGATCCAAACTACAACCACATGTACATATCAGAACGTTATTATTTTGTAGGGACAACACACAAGTCTAGACAGCACTTCACTCCTTCAAAATCGGGAATCAAATGAATCTTCCATACGATGCGTGGGAGTCACTCCGTGTGCGTCTGTTCTTCTTCCAAAGAATTGACACCACACCCTGCACATTCTTCTCATGCTTGCTTCCCTTAATAATTTACTTCGCACTTCCATGTGTTTTTAGGCGAGATGATATACAGACCTTTATCTTTTATCACAAATGATCTATTTTGACTAGTATAAGTTTAGTCCATTTCTAATGTACAATGGGACATCGGCAGGTATCTGTGACATACTGCACGTCTTCAGGATAAGTTACAACACTATGAGGTAACATGTTTTTTTTTTAATAGTTACATTAAATGAATTGATAAGCAACCTCATATCACTTTCTTAAGAAAGCTCACGTACATATTATGCACACTGATTAAATAAATCCCACGTAATCCCGCTCTGCAGTAATTTTGTGTAAAAACGCAATATTTTTGAACAAATATATTATCAGTTAGTGATTATTTCTTTGGTGTAATTTTAATATTGAACCCACAAACATGAACTTATTCGGGCAAAAGGTCATCGCCCAGTTCCTCGTTCCCGAAATCATCAAAATCCAAGGGTTTCCCTGCGCCAGTCCGAGGCCTCACCGGCAGGGACCCTAAGGGATCGCTATAAGTCGCATCTAAAATTCGCCGCTTTGTCAATATTTCCCTAATAAAACACTAATAATCACCGATTGTGGCTGCGTTATGCCCTATTCCAGAATCAGAGCTGCTGGCGCTGTTTTGGGCGTGCATGGAACGCATGCTGCGCAGGTTCCTGCTGGTACCCGAAAGAGGTGGAGGACTCCTAATGGAGCCGTGTTCTGGTACCGGGGTAAAGCCCGAGCCAGCCCTCGAAGATAAGCCACTGTTGCTTCTTCTGGAACCTAAGGATTTTCCTATATAAATTACGTTCACCAATATATCCACAATTTGATGTTTTTCGTGGAGTATTATTACGCAGGAGAATTACTTTAGTAGAAAGCTATTACATATCAAAGAGTTTTCGTACATTAATTAGCTCATAGTGTACTGAAAAGGGAAATTTCAAGTGGATTATTTCAAATCAAACCCCGAAATCCTACCCGGCCTGCTGCTGTTTACTCTCTCCCGCACTTCCTTCGCCTTCTCCAGTTTCTTTAGCTCCCGCAAATATTCCTGCGCCTCACGCATGCCCAAATCGCTGCAGAGTCTCACCAGAAACCTTAAACATTCCGTATTCTCTGGAAACTGCCTATGTATATCCTGGTAAAGCATCAGGGCCTTGTGCATGTTCCCGCTGCGTCTGTGACACCCTGCGACCATCATATTCCATTTGGGTTCCCCTGGTTGCATTAACGCCGCCTTCTCAAAGTAGGTTAGAGCCTTCTCTAAGACCTGCATCTCAATGTAGTACGAGCCTAGCCACTCTATTACTGATAAATTCCCTGGGTAATACCTAAATGACTGTTAACAGAAAGTTAAAATTGGCGATTTTAAATTTTTAATGGTCTACAACATCTGAGTGATAGTGATGGGCTTGCTGCTTGTCTCCCTCCTGGTCAAACAGCTCCCCTAATTTCTGTAGGGCCTTGGCATCGGTAGGAGCAAGGCCTAAAAGTTGCTGGTAAGTGTCTATAGCCGCTTCAGCATCCCCTATTAGCTCCAGGAGATTTGCAACTTGGCAGACAACTCCTGGAAGTAGAGCCAAAGAGCCTGTGAAACGTTGGAAGCAAGAAAGAGCTTCGATGTAGTGCCCTTGACGTTTAAGGCAGAGACCTTTAATAACTGAGTTAAATGAAGTTTTAAGACCTTGCAAGCAATGATACCTAAATTATAAATTGCCTCAAAATGGCCAGAATCCAACTCCAATGCTTTTTGAAAGGTCTGGATTGCTTTATCCAACTGACCTTTGGTTATGAGGCAGGCTCCATAGTTTACAAAGCCATTCGCATTAGGTTGCTTACATTGCTCTACAGTGAAGCTGTATCTCAGGGCAGTTTCATAGTCTCCTTGCTGCAGGTTCATAATTAGTTAAACCACTCACAGTAACCAATTACCGAAACCAACCAGGTAGTAAATGAAGCTCAAGTTAGTCGCCGCATTTAACTCAATATCAGAATCTTTTTCGAAGCCCTTGAGAGTTTCTATGGCTTCTGCAAGCTGGTTTTGCTTCAAGAACATGACTGCCTTGTTGATTTCCAAGTCCGAAGCTAAAGGAGCGTATTCAGAGTTTTTAATCGTCCCCACACACCAGTCGTAGCCTGGAAAAGCCGAGCTTTTATATATCTGATGAAGAATCAAGGAACGTACCTTCATTGAGGGTGTTTTCGACGAAGGGCGCTATTAGTTTGGCTGCAGTTAAAATGCAGAATTCCGCATCATGTTTCTTTGATGCTTCATACTTCCGCAAATCATCGTTTTGGATGGCCAATGCTAGGAGAGTGTCCTCAGGGCTGTCCTATATTATATTTAGTGTACGGAGTTAATGTATTTTGAAAATGAGAGAAATCCTATGAGTTTAACCTGCTCTAAACTGTACTTGTCGTCCTCCTCCACATCAAGAGGCACCGCCAGCAGCAGTGAAAAGGAGGTTCTCATTCTCTCCCGATCCTCCAAAGCTCTAGAAACTTTTCAATTAGCGAAGAAAAATGCAATTTATTATTGAAAAAAACCTGCAGCAGACCACAAGATGCAGTCCGGCTCTGTGGCAGGCCTGCTCGCTCATGATAAACTCCAAACTGTTAACTGCCTCCTCCCATTGACCCATCTTGACAAAGACCATGGCGATATTATGCATGATTCTGATCCTACGACAACCGTGTAAACATAGTTTTAGGTTTTGAGTATGCAACCTAATATTCATGACCCATAGCTTAACTTATAGAAAATTAAATATTTGACTGCGTTTACACCGTAATGACTTGCCTTAAATTTTTCTGGCTGGATGGTACTTGATCTAGGGCCATTCGAAACATTTTTACGGCCATTTGAAAGTGGCCCTGTTTCAAGTACAAGTTCCCCATGTTGACTTTGAGTCTATAGGCGTTAGAGAACATGCGGTTTTTGGTAATGGTCTGATAGGTATTTAGGGCTTCAGTAAACAACTCGTTTACCCCATATTGATTAGCCAAATTGAAGAGAACCTATAAACCAATGAATTACGCAACCAACTAAAGAATAATGTAAAAAACCATACCGCATAAGTGAGGTCGATGTTATGATGATCCCCAAGCCCATGCTGCTCCTGCATTTTAATCAAAGCTCGCTCTTTATACGATGCTTCTTTGGCTTTGGTCAGAGCCTTCCGTAGATCTCCCTCACTTTGGGCAATACAAGATTCTTCAACCAAATTCATGATCTTTTGCTCTTGCTGCCTCATTCTTTCTTCAGGCCTTAAAATTCCCTAATTCAAAACGAATAACTAACAAAAAATTGCCAACTAACGTATCGTCTTTTTGAAGCTCTAAAGGGGGAGTCTGCATTGCAGCCCCCTGGTTTAGGGGATCAAAAGGCTTGCCGCCCCCCGAAGTGTACCCAGCTCCTCTAACGGCAGTCATAGGACGGTTTACCGCATCTGCATTGGTCTGAGGCCTGAACCCTGTAAGAGGCTTGCCTGAGCCTGGCTTCTTGAAATTGGTGGTGGGTTTGAATCCTGTGCCCGCCCTACTGTAGCCCGTACTGGGCTTAAAGGGTGTTTTTGGTACTGCCGAAGGTTGCCTTTGGAACTGTTTAAGATTTCTATAAGTCAGGTTTGTATATTTCATTTACGCTTACCTCGGTGGAAGCACCAATATGCAGCACAGGTTTTGGAGTAGAGAGACGCAAATCGTTCCGGAACTTCATTATGGATTTACTATTTAATTCTTTGATGTCAGTGGATAATTCTGAGTCCTCGAATTGTTTTGAGAGATCTAGGATGTCTGCAGATGCCATTTTTGTGGTAATTCTTCGTTTTAGGTGGTTTGATTGAGGATTTATTACAATACAAACATTGGCATCGCGTTTTTTGCAAGACGTACATTCGGATAATTTATAACTCCTCACTGCGGTTTGTGTTTCTGGATTACTGTTTGTTGATTAATCATGAGTGCTTGACGCTATCACGAATTGTACACTTAAAGAATTTTAATAAAGAAAATTGGTCTCTCAGTATGTTCAGATTTAATTTAAAAATGCCGCCTTTTCTTAAACTGTTTGTCACAATTTGCGCGCCATCTAACAATGATTCTTAGAGAATTCCTACGTCAATTATGTTTCCTTCATTTCATATGCTGTTTAACCTCATTATGTCTTAGGTTATTTTTTCTGACTCATAGTATAAGAGAGAGAGAAACATATAACTCTGGATTATATGAGACATGACGTGTAAAATCCTCCATTTTCTCTTTAAAATCATCCATTGCTATCGTTCGACTTGTTTTGTAGAAACAATTTGTTTATTGTTATAATTTGTGTTTTACATCTATAAGTGAAGATAACAAACTGCAGGGTTTTAGAGTTCTGTTTCCTATAAAATTATCTACTAGTTTCTATCATAAACCCAAAAATTCCCATCTTATTCATTTTGCTGCTCGGTTTGGTGAAAGCTTTTGGGTGGTGGAACGCTTGAAAAAGGGTTATTAGAGCTATATAATGGGTGATAGTGACGATGAGTATGATAGGAAAAGGAGGGATAAATTTCGAGGTGAAAGGGGTGAAGCCAGTTATCGAGGTACTGACCGACCCTCCAGACCTCGTGATGATTGGGTAGAGCGGTAAGCCAAGTCTCTAATACAGGCCTTATTTTTCTGATTCTGATGTAATTTGATTTAGTGACACTTGGCCGCGTCCGAGGCCACGAGAATACAGACCCAGAGACCGTGGGTATTCTCCAGGCATGGAGCCTGCTCCAAAACGAATGAGGCATGACTATTATGGAGGAGAGGGCTATTATAATCACTACAACCCCTATCACCAACCACCCCATAGGTTAGAAAGCTCATTCTTATATCCCCCTTGTAGTATTGTTACAACTTCCTTGTAGTGATTTTTACTGTAGAGAATTATGATTTGTTTTTAACATTTTTTGTAGATCTCCCTTTTTTGAGTTTTTCTACTAACAGTCCACAATATTCATTGATATCTCTGCTTTGTATCCTAGTTTTCAACGCAGTTTTTTGTTCAGAGAGCCCCCAGGTCCACCCATGCCCCCTGCAGAGGGCCAACAGCCTCCCATGATGTCATTTAAAGCTTTCTTGGCCACTCAGGATGATAATATATCTGACAGTGATGCAATTGAAAAATACAACGATTACAAGCTGGAGTTTCAAAGGCAGCAGTTGAATGAGTTCTTTGTGGCTCATAAGGATGATGAATGGTAAGTTTTGCTTTCAGTGGATTTTCCGCCCAGATTTGTTTGAAGGGGGTTGTTATATTGAATAGTTAGATGGTTGATGATTTTTCTTGGAAGCATTAAGTTTCTTATCACCCAGTGGTGACGATATGAATAACCCAGACCTTTTTCTGCAGCCTCGTTTCTCCGAGCGGCAGATATCTGGCAACGACGCAAATAAATCGCGTGCGTTTGACGGCTCTATGCGCGTTCTTTAAACTCGTTCTAAGTAATCTACCATAGAGCTCAGTCATGGTTGGTATCCGTTTTGAATTCAAGGCCGTGCGCGCAATGCACGAGCCTGTGCGCGCTAATTTTTTGACAGGTTTTACTCAGACCAGGACAGGTGAGAGGTTGTCATGTCATACACCAGGTTCCGTAGCAGGTGGGATGCGTGGCCCAAGATTAAAAGCTCTAGTTTCAGAACACTTAGAAAGTGCTTTAGAACTTTTTGTCTTGGTACACACCGAGTGAGTGGTAATGTGTGGCTGTTTTGTAAACAATTTTTTTGTATTTTGAGTGTAACTTTGTGAGTCTTTAGGTTCAGGCTGAAATATCATCCAGAGGAGTCTTTGAGGCGCAAAGAAGAGCAGGCAGCCGCTTTGAAAGTAAGTGTTTTACATTTAAAGTGTAGTAAATTACCACTGAGACTTGCAGCGCCGGCTTCAAGTATTTATTGATCTTCTTAATGCTGGAAAACTTGAGACTACTACAGTGGATTGTGCACAGACTACCAATTTGCTAAAGGTACTTGATACTGTTGTAATTAAGCTGGAAGGAGGCACTGACGAGGATCTGGACTTTTTGGAGAAGGAGTATCAAGGTCTGTCATTGATGTTTAAAAGATTTTTAGTATGATTATTATTTTGATTAGAAATGGAGAGCAAATATAGGGAGCAGAAGGAGAAAGAAGCGGCTGCAGAAAAAGCCCGCGAAGCCAAGGCCATTGAGGATGCCAAGAAAAAGGAAGAGACTACTGTATGTTCTCATAATCACACCTTGAGTCTCAGCGTTTTATTAACTTTTTTTTGCTGTTCAGGTGACAGAAGTGAAAATCAAAGGGGAGGAAGCTGCCAAGACCAATGGTGAGCCAGAGGAAAAAAGTTTGGAAAATGTTAGGGAAGAAGGGGAGGAAATTGAAGAGGGGGAAGAGGAAAACAAAGTTGTAGCTGAGGATAAATTGGAGGAGAAAGATGAAGCTGACGAAGAAGTTTTGGACAGTGGAGCAAAAGAAGAAATTACAGAAGAGGAAAGTAAACCTGAGAAGGACGAAGATGAGGAGATGAAAGAAAATACTCCAATTGCTGTAACTGATGAAAACACCAACCAAGAACAAAAAGACAAATCTGCCGAAGAATCAACTAATGAGCCAGAACTGCAAGACATTACCACTAAGAAAACAACCAAGAAAAGGAAACGTTCCCGTTCGGGCAGTAGCAGCTCCTCCTCTGGCTCCGCCAGCTCCAGCGATGACGAAGAGGAAGAAGGTCAGGAAAAGCAAGAAAAAGTGTCTGAAGAAAAACATGACAAAAAAACAGTTGAGGAGGAAGACAAGGACGAGGTCGAGATTATCTCGGATGATAAGCCAGAAAAGCCGCGCGCTCTGCACAAAACAACATCTATTTTTTTGCGTAATTTAGCTCCTACCATCACCAAGCAGGAGGTGGAAGCCATCTGCGCGAGATATGATGGATTTTTGCGTGTTGCGCTAGCGGATCCGCAGCCGGAGCGCCGATGGCTCCGTCGTGGATGGGTAACTTTTAAACGGGACGCTAACATCAAGGAGATCTGCTGGAATTTGAATAACATCAGGTTAGTTTTTGCTTAAATTTTTCAGATTAAAATAAGGTTTATTTACTGCAAATTTTATGTCTATTGAGACACAAATCCTAAAATCCAACTCTCACAGAGGTTCTTAAAGGGAATTGCAGTTTCTCAAAATATTCAATTTTTCATTTTGCTTTAATTAGAGTCTCTTTCTCTGGACAATAAAATTGTTTTAAAGGTTGCGCGAGTGCGAGTTGGGAGCCATCGTGAATCGTGATCTTAGCAGGCGCATTCGTCCTGTGAACGGAATCGTTGCTCACAGACAGGTGGTGCGATCGGACATCCGAATAGCTGCCAAGGTGACTTTACATCTTGATGCTAAAGCCGGACTGTGGTCTGAGGAGGGACGTCCCGACCGTGATGCAGTCAAAACACAGCAAACCTTCGGCCTCGTTTCTAATAATCCCGTTTTGTATAACATCACCGATTATCTCATTGAGGAGGCTAGCGCTGAGGAAGAGGAGTTGCTGGGCTTGGAACCCACTGCTGAGAACCAGGAGGCTGTGTCTACTATGGACCGGGACGAGAACCTCATTAAAGTGTTGGACCGCATTATTATATACCTTCGCGTTGTCCATTCCGTTGATTATTACAACCACTGCGAGTATCCCAATGAGGACGAAATGCCTAATAGATGCGGAATTTTGCACGCACGTGGACCACCCCCAACTGCCAAGGTCTGTATTTTCTCAGGTTTTTTATTTCAGACTTTAATTATAGATATAATGTAGACGGACATGACTCAATTTATCGGAGCCCCGGTTGAGATAAAAATGGTCAACTTCCTGCCAGAAAAACCCACCGAAGAGAAGGACAAGAACGAAACCAAACTCGTCAACATGGCATTAAAGGACATGGACACGGAAGTAGATAAGTTCGTGCAGGCCAACACCCGTGAATTGGCCAAAGACAAGTGGCTCTGCCCTTTGTCCGGCAAGAAGTTCAAAGGACCGGACTTTGTGCGCAAGCACATCTTTAATAAACATGCGGAGAAGATCGAAGAAGTGAAGAAGGAGGTGCAATTCTTCAATAATTATCTCAAGGACGCCAAGAGGCCTATGCTGGCCGAGGCACCGCAGCCTAAGAGGGAGGAGCAGCCGCCTTTTAACCATCCTGGGTAAGTTTATACAGTTCGAAGACAATGAAGTCTAAAATATAATTCAGGGGTTATGGTGGTGGGGGTGGTTACGGAGGCGGTGGCTACGGTCGGCCTCAGCCGTTTTTCAACCAAGGATTCCCGCAGAGGGCGAGGGGCTACGCACCCAGGTCTAGGGGAGGACCTCCCGATTTTGGAAGGCCCATTATTCATTATAGGGATTTGGATGCCCCAAGAGAACCCGATGAGTTTATTTAAGCGTTTTTTTTTGTTTTGTGAAGTTTTATTCTGAATGATTTTTGTCACTCCAATAAATTGAGGGATAATAAAAAAATGGATTTTTGAATGTTTCTTTTTTATCTGTCGTAAAAATAAATAAAGACGAAGATGAAACTTTCCCTTCTAACGGTCACCAACTCGGAAGTGAGATGACGATGCTGACCCTTGTAATTGTGGCAAAATAACGCTTTTTTATTTTTATAATGAGAGACTATTATAGGCGTTTCTATATGCTTTAAAAAGGGTTGAGGTGAGGTGGATTTAGATCTTAGAGCTCTTTATCAAGTGTGATTAAAAATATGGCAAAACTCGATTCAGTATAGAAATATTTTTATTTTCACCATTGGTTCAATCACTTACTCTACCGTCTTTTCCTTGCAAACGCATTGATATCCCTGCGGACATTGTTGGAAAGAATTTTTCCCAAATGAAAAACTATGCACAGCATTGTGTGACGTATTGTATTGCTGGTTGCCTATAAAAAAACTCGGATGGTCAATATTTAAATGACATTCTGATTGACTCCCGATTACTTAGTTTAGGTCGGTATAAAGAAATTTCGCACACATCTGTGTACCTGAATGTATTATTTATGATATCGATACGAAACGACAACAAAAGCATCATTAAACTGGTATAAATGCAACGATAAATCACGTCCGCGAAGCGTAAAATCGGTCCAGAAATATCATCGAAGCGACAAATGATACGCGTGTCCCGGGGGGCCCGGGTGCCCCCCACGCGGCCTCCACTTAACATCCCGCCGGGTACAGTCGTAAATCTATCGCTCCACGTGATCCCCTCTGTCCGGCAATAATTATCGTGATATAGATTATTATTGCCGGGATGATTTTTCATTGATTCGCCCTTAATGCTCCCCCGAAGGGTCGGGAGTTATTTTGTGACCGCTTGAAGATTATTTGACCCACAATAAGAGCTCGAGAAGAAGAGACGTGCACACACTTGTTGTTGGCCGTTCGTTGCCGTAGCGAACGAGTTCGCGTGGGCGTCGCAGATACCTGGGGCACAATCTCGCAGGTGCGATACTCATCCCATGGAATTCCATTTATTTGCATTTGCCTAGTCATGTGGAGCGGGAATCAATTACGGCCGCGGCGTTATTTATAATTATTTCCTTCCCAGGCTCCGCGAGGATTAAAAATGATAAATTACTTGCGTATAATGCAGGAGAAAAGTCTTGACAAAATGGCGAGAGCGCCGAGAATCCGATATTGCAAACAGGCCCATAACGCAATAATTGCGTCATCATTTATGGGAATAAAGCCATAGTTGTCCGCGTTAATTAGCAGAAATATGACGCCTCTAAAATTTAACTGCGCTTTTTATTCGATTTTATTTCATGGGGATTTGCAGCACCTGCGAATTGTCTGGTTCAGATCCGACGAGAACTGAGAGCGAAAATAAATACAAAAATTTGAAAAGGACCAACATAAAAACGATTATTAATACGGGCTAAGTATGGATGTGCCCACCTGACCCGATCTGCGCTTATCCACTTGTTTATTTCAAGCCATTTGCCAGTGGTGTAGGACGAGTTTTGGCTTAAAAATATCAGCAATCGTTATGCCAAATCATCAAAAGTCTGTTTCAAAATAGTTCATTTCAGGAAAAAAACGAGGGAGATTATTTAAAAACCAAGACTGTATTTCTGGTTGCCTAACGAATCTCGACAGCGACGCAGCTTACCATGGATTCTCTGGAAACAAAATGATAACGTTTCGGTTGTCAGTATTAATGGCGTCTCCGTGTTTCCTCCCTTTCCGTCGCGAAAAATATCAAATTTCGAGTGATAATATGAAGATAATGCGAAAAAGTTGGTACGTAGTTGCATGTTAATTTCATAGAAACGTAATGAGTGTTCGTCCGAGATTCTGCCCGACAGCTAACATGAAAGAATCGCACTTTAAAAATTTGATTTATTTCGACAATATCGTTTACGTTCGGGTCTCCGAAGTCCCACGACTACCCAGCAGCCACTCGGATAGGGCTCAAATTGAGTTTAAGTAAATGTCTATCTCAATGCAGAAAAAGCCAGGGGCGGTCGTTTAACCGGACAGTGCCGGAATTACTTTTTTTAATTTAGAACTATTTGAACATATTCATAATCATTGAAAAAAACGAAACTTTTGCGTTTCCATTCTTTAGTCTAATTTGCAAAATTGTAAAGTTGATCACAATTCTAAGCTACCTCGTTTATGGTTGCAGTAAGTCGCCTAATAGGGGTTTTAAACAGCATCACCGCTAAACTTCATAGGAAATTCTAAGTATCAATGAGCACCATCTCAACAAGGTTTTAAACCCCATAGAATTTTTAGCGCAAAATTTGCACTAACTTAATAGAACTTCCAGCCACTATCGCCGTTAAATTGCATACAAAAATCTAGTTCTTGCTTAGTAGTCATTCAATACGGTTTTTGACCAGTTTCATCATTAAACTTTTCAGGCACTTTTTGCCCAGAATTAGCAGCAACTTAACAGGGCATTTGATCGTGATCAGCATTAAATTTTATGAAAAGCTTTAGCACTAAATAACTGCAAATTCGACAAGCTTTTAAGCCATTTTCTTCATTGAATTTCTTAGAAGTTTTTACTTCCAATTGAGCGCTATAATCCATCATTATATGTATTTTATGGAAAGCACTCTTTCTTATTAAGTATTAACTGCACATACTAATTCACCGAAATCACCATTAAATTTATTGGGTTACTTAGCTTAAAAAGGGCACCAGCTTACCAGGAATTTTAACCATCATCAGTATTAAATTTAATGGAAAATTTAAGCCTTAAATTAGCATCAGCTTATCACGGATTTTAGCTATCATCATCAGAACCTCCCCTTTTTAATTTAAACCACAAACTCGTCTTACCCCAATCTTTTAGTCCCATTGCCGCATCTCGAGTGTGGCACCATCCGACTGCACATGGTGAATCACCGAATACACCATTAAATTTCTTCTGGTACTTAGCTCAAAATAAAAACCAACCTAACAGGAATTATAACCTTCACCATTAAATTTCACGAAAAGCTTAAGCTCTAAATGAGCATCGAGTCAGCCAGGTTTCAAACCAGATTTCATCATTGAATTTCTTATGATGTGTACTTTGGCTGGAATGCATATTCTTCAATATTAACCAATTTCACCATTGATTCTCATGTGCAATATTAGCTCATTAAATCCCTTTATGACATGGCTAGAAATTAGTACGGACTCCGTAGCGAGGAAAACCGGCTGTGCCATTCAAGTTCACGGAATACATAGTTACAGCGAACTTTTAATGAAGACCACCGCATACGGATGAGTCTAAATTGCCGCCAAAAATACCACAAAGGGCTTAAACGAGCCTGTTTCAAGTGTTGTTGTAGCGTTTGCTTGGTCACGATCCTCCTCCTTTGGTACATATATGGGTACGAGTCGCCCCTGTATCCACCACCAACAAATTACGAAAACTGGAAATATTATTTTAAATGAAATGCTCGGGCAGGAGAGCATATTGCTCGGAATTCTTAAACGGCCTGACAGAAAGATGGGCGCATTAGCATACGAATTGTCCCATTAGTACGGTAAAAATCCGATGTGATTTGTTGGGTGAGTTATGGCGTTCCATCGGGAAAGGTCGCGCCGGACTGGTTAATACTGGGCCTTTATGGCCCCGCGATATGCGACCATCGCCGCCGGTGGGTTTGAAAAGTAGATCTCTCTGGGTGGATTTTAGGAGTGTGTTAAACACCACTAATGGGGCCCCGATATTGTGCGTAGGAGCGCCCGAATAAATACCGCTATCAGATGTCGATTAATTCTGGGCCGAATTATGGGATTTCTTAAGTGAGAAACGATCCAAAACATGCATTATTAATATCCCGATGATGTTGGGTTTTTGGTAAGTTTGGGGAATTTTCCCATCGCTTTCTTTATTTAGACAAAAATCGATCACGCGCCGCAACCTCGTTCCAACGTAACCTCGCAAAAAAGCGGTTTTCCACCACTCGCCATTCTTAAAAACCATCCCCCAGTTCTTCTTTGTGCCTTAAGGTCATCACCTAACTCTGGGGACTTCGAACGTAAACCGAAAAAGCAAGAAAACTCTCGATTTCACCTGAGAACACGCAAGATGATAATCAATAGACGTAAATCACCAGCCTGATGTCCTAATATCGGTGATACATCGATGCTGGACGCGTTATTTACGAGGCACAGAAGCCACTACGTTCGGAGGGTTAATTAGGATTCACAACGAAAATGAATTAAACTAAAGCGAAGCCGGTTTAAACTGAAAATTCGGTCGTAGGTGTCATAATATTGTATCACCTGAGCTCTCACTGCTCGTAAGACAAATTTTCTCGTTGACTTTAACGGTAAGTTCGGTGAAATCGATCAAAAAAACTCTTCCGCTTGCCGATAAATTCAGTGGTAAATTTCGGTATCGACTATTTCCCCGCTCGCTACAATGGTAAAGCCGGTGAATCACCCTGTAAATATTGCCCATATTTCAGGCCTAATTTTCCGCGACCTTCCATGGTGAAGCGGTGGTGGTCTTGAGGTTAATTTATTGGGAATTCAGTGGTGAAGCGTGTTAGTAACCATGACAAATCCGTATTCTTTTTAGCTACCATTTTAGAGGAATATTGTTTCAGCAGTCAATTTTGTTATTTTGCCCATGAGGCACTCATTTTGACCTTCCTTCTGGACGAATTTTTACGGCGATATACCTTGTAAAATACAGTGATAAACTTGGCTAATCGGGAGAATCCGTATTCATTGCCACGTTATGTTCCAAAATATTTTAATGGTAATGCTGATTATTTGGGTCTCAGTTTACTGGGAATTCAATGGTGAAGCGCGTTAATAATCACTCTGCTAAATGCATATGACCATTTAAAGCTAATATACCAGAGGCATTTTACTGGTAACATCAAACTGTAAACCTGCGACGATACTCCATTCGGAGCAACATTTTTAGGGAGTTCAATAATGGTGAAGTTAGCGAATAAACCCCGTTGAGATGATTTTTATTTAACTATGACAATGTATAGATAGGTTATGCCAAATTTGTCGAGTTAGTAGTCGATTAAGGCTAAAATTGTCCACGCGATTCAGGCGCATCCACCATTTCGTCGAGGAAAAATAAAATACCCATTTTTTAAAATTATTATTTAAACACAAAATCATAAAATGACATATAGTTACTATTATATAAAAAAAAGTCGTGCAAAAGTTGAACTGGCCCTGGTCCCCGGGAATCATCTGCATCCATTCACAACAAATCACTATAAACTCTGACAAACGCACTCTTGACGACCATAATGCCACGAAGGTACCCAAAATATCAGATGCTAACTACCCTGGTATTGCACTCTATTACGAATCTTATGATAAACTAAATGTAAGAAAGGACTTATTATTAGTTAATAAATAGGCCCTAAGTACTTAAAGGTACTTATGTACAGAGTGGGTTTAGCAGAGTGCTTAAATTTACATATGAACTGCTTGAAAATGTGTATAAAATGTCATGAGATATGCGTAGATGCAATACTGGCCGACCAATTTACAACAATAGAACTAATATCACTAATTTACGCTAACTTACATTACACTACAGGAGAAGACAGATCGAAGAAGGAACGTTTTTCATTCACTATTGATAGGAGAAACTAACACAGAAGAAAATAGATCAGAAACAAGCAAGTCACTAGGTACAGAAGATATTCAGGCAGTGAAACTCGGAGATAAAACAGAATAATGTAAATGGACCATTTCACGTAGCTTACAGACTATTACATAGCGTAAGGCAGAATAGTAGCGACTCGCTAATTATTGAAATTTATCCATGAAAAATAAAACAGAAGAATTTAGCTGATGCTCGGACAATGAAACATCGAGATAGAATGGACGGCACATGCGTATCAATTCATATAGTTCAAGAACTATAACGTATCATAAGGTAGGACGGAAGCGAGCCACTAATAATCATAGGAATGTACCAATGAAGCATATGAAGACATAGCATAGCATAATACATATAAACTAACACAAAATAAGACGGATTATTAGTGAGTCACTAATTATAGAAGGGACTCGTCAATGTAGCATAGCCATAGAATAACAGATACGACATATTTATACCTTACAGACTATTGCAGAATAAGACAAAAGCTAATAGGTAACTAACTGTAGCAGAAGTTCAGGTAAAGAAACACAGGGATAGAATAGTAGAAAGACACTTATTAGAGGAGAGTTTTGGCAACGAAGTGTACATCTAAATGATCACTTCTGTGTTAATTCCGGTTGGTGTTGAGATAGTTATCTCAGAACACGGCACTGTCTTTATCTTTATAACGGAATTGGTCATTCGGCCCGAAAGCCCAAAAAAGTCATCGAGCTTATGGAATTAAGCCCCGATCAGTCACTCCTATGATTTACACAGAATAAGATGGAGCAATAAAGTAACAATAATTCGCGTGATAATGATACTTACTGAACAGACTTAACAGACTAACACAGATTAAGATATAGAATTGGAAAATAAACTAAACACATAGAAGAAAACAAGTCACTTTGTCTCATTATAATAGAAATTTGGCACTGATTCAGTGAATATAGACTGTGAACGGTCACTGCTGTCTTAGCACCTAATCAGTAGTGACGGGCTTGTCACATCAGAGAATAGTTGCGTGCTTAAAACAGTAAAAATCACTTAGTTAAGCCTGTTTGGAGATCTTGGGCCTCATCATAGTTATAGCCCCCAAGGAATCACAGGAGTCATCTCCGTCGCTCCCGCGACCTCTCGAGGTTCCCTCGGAGGTGGAAGGAGAGGACCCCCTATCACTGCAAGTCTTCATGCTTAGATCCATGGGAACGTCCTGCTCGGGACTCAAACTGGGAGTGGGCATTGGAGTCTTAACATCTAGTTCCTCGTCCTCCTCGTCTTCGTCCTCTTCCACGATCATCTGAGTGGGAGGCGTGACGCGCTGGCTCTGAAGCACCGCGTCCAAATACTCCCGGCGCCCTGTGCCTGCGGTAGCTGGTCCCATAGGGACCGGGAGGGTGTGCGCAAACGTAGTGGGTTGCATCAGTCCCGGGTAGAAGGGCGGGTAGGCCGCGGCGAACAGCATGGATGGGGGTGGCAAGAAACTGGGCGGGAACATGCCAGTTGCGACGGGTATGCGTCGAGCGTCGTTGAACTCCATGGAGTCTGAATTGTGAGATTCGGGGCTGCTCATTGCCGGTGAAGCTGAGTGCCTAAATGGTTCGTCGAATCCCATGAACATCATTTCCTCCCTGGTGCGCGGCATTCCCATGAGGGGAGGGGCGAAATTGTTCATCATTCTCAGGGGATGATTGGGCTGTCCCCCCATGGGAGTAGGCACCCGATCCTGTCCTTTCGACTCCCTAGGAGGGCTTCCATTTTCTTGCATGTGTTTCTGCTGTTGGCTCTGTAAGAGGCAGTGAATTTTGAACCAGTTGGAGCGCCTGCCATATCGCGAACCACTCTTGGACATGCCTACACTGAGGCACTTTTTCAACCGACAAGCCTTGCACGAGGTGCGATTTTTCTTGTTGATGACGCATTTTCCGCCGTTCTTGCAGTCATTTATTGTGGATATGTTGTTGTAGGACCGTCCGAAAAACGACTGAAATAAAGATAATAAAAGTTAGGACAACATTCAAGAGATGGCGCTAATTGCAATGGTTTTGGTTCGACAGGAAAGAAAACCCATTTTGGATCCTCGAAAACAACAATTAGGAATATTTGCACGCAGTCCCGATCGGTGCGTTGCGCATTCTTCTGACCGTTTCCGATGATCCAAAATTGGTTTACCCCTTGATGGAAAGGATCTATGATGTGTGATTTGCACAGAAAAAACTTGAGGCAATATTCGATAGATGGCGCTATTCATCGGTCAAAGGGTGGTGCCATCACTTTTATTACATTACGTGTTGTTTTATGTTTCTTATATTTGGTGGTTTTTGTAGGTGGTAAGAAAACGAGTGTCGAAACGTTGCAGAATTTGAACTTGGACGCGCTCTAGTAAGCGTCGCTGACCTTTGAAAAAATTGTTGTGAATTTTTGCCTTTAAAATCGTTGATCTAGTTCAAGATAATCTATTCCGTAAATGACCGTTGCAGTTTTGGTCGATTGGGCGTGAAATTGGGCAGCAAAATGTGCAAGTTCTGAGAGGTTTTGGTGGCTGGAATTAGTGCTGACCTTGAGGAATTTCTTTATTTATTTACGAGATATTTGCATAACACCTCATAAAACCCTGAAATGGCCTGAAAGTGAATTTCTGAGCTTTCTGAAGCATCCAAAAACGAGATTTTAGCGGTCTAGCCAATAAGCGACTAATAAAGCGGTTTCGCATTGTTTGAAATCTGGTCAACCACCAATTATCATAAACGGCGCGAATCAGATCGGTGTGGTTTGCGAGTGTTTTAAAAAACGTTAAGGTTAAGTTCCTTGGCCATGTCCGGCGTGAAATCGCAACGCAGAGACAAAACGGTCGTATTTTGCGGACGAATAATCGCCACATAGAAATCTAGATTAGATCGGAACCAGGTTAAGGGCGCCAATTCCCTCTAAAAAAGAATAATGGCAACATCCGGAGTTGCATAATCAGATTCGTCAGTTACACGCTCTAGTTGCTCCGAGGTAGCTCGGAGCGCCATGGGCACGCATTCTCCAACCTATAGTGAAGGTACTTTCCCGATAGCCGGGCGGTTTGGTGCGTTCGGAAATAGGCCTCCACCAAGACTGGTAGCGTCCCATTACGTCACGTCATTTTCAATTTCCGACCTGCCGGAGCGTGAAAACCCGGTCGGATGGTTGCACGGCTGGTTGGGCGGGCAGTACCATCATCGTTGACAAATTTTCTTCGATGACCCCAACGTGTCTATTATTGCAACTGTCCCGGTGCATGCACGCCCGATAACCCGGTTAATTTGACGCAACCGAAGAACAACGACAATCCATTAGCATGGGCGATTACCGAATTCGGTTGTGCAACCCGCGAGCAAGACAAGAATGACAATCATAAGGGCAAAATAGACCCGACCTTCGCAGCTCGGATGAGCCCAAGCGGTTAACCAGTTCACCGGGTCGGATGTGTGACGCAATCCCCTTACTGCAACGCACTTAGCGCTCTCTCGCGGTCCACTGCCCAACTGTATAATCGTTGACTAATCGCCTGCAATTATATTCAAATGGGGAGGTTACCGATATTATGCAAATGCGAGACACACGACCCGAAACAATGCCTGTGCGGCGGCCCACACACCACAGACCTAATTATTTGCTTATCGGATTAAACGGACGTAATACCGGAACGCATGTGGGACAATTGTTGTGCTCTTGCGGCGTAATGTGGGGAGTCCTGCGACGAGTATCAGTAACATTGCCGCAGGGCAATATCCGAACACACCCGGCACAGTTGCAGCGCTCTTGTATTTCAAAGAATTAATTAAAGTCAAGTAATAAATTAATTAAAGTATGGATCTGATGATGGAACGCAGCCGAAACGATCTCGTGTTATTTAATTTGTCAATTTCTGCGGCTTTGACTGCATCCAGTTTGTTATCAGCAACATCCTGGAACGTAGCGGAGATGAAACAATGCTATTGATTTGAGGACCACCGTGGGTAGAGACCATCGGAAGAGGAACCTTTTGCGATAACTGTTACATTTTCGTGGCGTAACAAACGCAATTGTTCCACACGTGTATTTTCGCAAAAAGTCATTTTTATTAGGTTTCATTAAGAGTCGCGTACCTTGCATCCCTCGCAGGTAAAGGCGCCAAAGTGGAATCCGGCGGCAGGCTCCGAGCAAACTTTGCATGTCTGGTTCATCTGAAACAAAACGGGCCATTAAGAAGGTGAATTAAACAAACAACTGTTTTAATTAATATTCATACGTCCAATTAAATTTATATCGTTTATGGGCGATATTTTAGGTGAGAACTGTCGTTGATTGCGGTTGTTATGCCAACAGTCCATCGGGATGAATATAAAATATATACTGGCGCAATTTAAAATGCCAACGTGAATAAAAAATTAGATATTCTATTGTGGTTCGCACAACACGCGAATTTATGTGATTATCAAGAACTTTAAATGTGGTAAGTCCATTAATGAATCGATAGAGGAAAGAGCAATTTCATGCAAAACTGGTCTAGTGCAAAGTTAAAACTCGTGTTAAGGAAGTCGGTTGCGGTTATCTCGCCCTAGATTCGGCAACAGCGCAGACAAGAGGCTGACCATTGTGACGTTTGGGCCAACGCCGGTACGGGTCAACAAATTGTTTGTTGCTCAAGTCGATTTTTTCCTACGTTAAAGTGTGTCAAACAATAAAAACCGAATATCTATTAGCACAAAAGGATGGAACCGAACGACCGTAATTACGTTTTACGAAATTATGTCATGTGCATGTGTGTATAGTGCAATAGCTGGCCCGATAAAGATACGACATTAGTGCCGATGTTTGGCAACCTGTACAGTGGTACGAACTCGCCGATGGTAATTTGAATTCGATTATTGCCACACCGCCGTGTGAAATCGACCGAAAAGCTCTTCTTCTTCGTTTCCTCGCTCGGACATAATTAGATTAAATGCCGATCGCATTAATTCCGAAATTCGGATACCATATGGGCGACGAAGACCAGCCACGGGATTTATGGCAGACGTTGACTTAATTGCCCTTTATCATATCGGATCATTTAGTCTCACATTTAGTCGATGCGGAAATGTGTGAGAGAGTTTGATAATCTAGTCCGCCACGAAATCAGGTTCAAGACATTTCAACGAGTACAAGGCATTTAAAAAATTCCAAGGAATATTAATCGGTCATTAGAAGCGTATCAACAGCTGCACTACGGGAATAAAAATATTCTGAGATTTGGAAAATCGATTGCGTAAACCGGTCTGGATTAGATTTTATCAGAATATTTTGGCATATCGAGTGTTCAAAATAACTTGTGATGGCTGATAAATGGCGATGCAGCGTCGCTAAGTGTTCGACTCCATTTTACGACACTCCTGAGGAAACTTTTCAAATTCAGCTTCAGCAGCATTCGATTTTTATTTGCATTTCCGTTTCATAGTTTTTCGGTTCTAAAAATACTAAGTTTGCATGCGAAAATTCTAAATATGAAGCTTAGCATCGATTCTTATTTTAACGTTTTGTCCAATGATTTAATCAATGATCTCTAAGCCCAAGTTGATTTCCGGAATGATCAATTTGGACACGGAATTCCCAGGTTCCAGCTCTAAAATTCCCAAGTTTTCCCGTGAAACTTTTAAGTCACACAGTATCGATGCGTCGGAAATCAGATATTTCCTGGTTTTAGGTTCATCTTCATTTGAAGAGTATGGAAGGACGTTCTAGAAACGACTAATTGCGGCCGAAAATGTCTAGTTTAAAACTATGACCCATACATTTTTTTAATGAAAATACTAAATAAGGACTTGAATATTAATTCGTATTTTAGCTCAACTTTAATTTCAGTTATCTGCAAATTCCAGTAAGGTTTCGTTATGATGAATATGGCGCGAATTCTGGCAAGAAAATTAGGGTTTCCAGCTCTCAAATACCTAAGTTTTCATATGAAAATATCAAGTATAAACCTGAACACCGACCCTTATTTCCTAGGTTATCTTTAACTTCTGTTATCTGCAATTCCAAGTCGATTCCACTTCTGTCAAATTCCAGCATGAAATTCGCAGTTTCAAGCACTAACATTTTTAAGATTTCGCGCGCGAAATAGCCAAGTTCAAACTTGAGTACTGATCCTTACTCCTTGGTTTACTGTTCTTCAGTTATCCGCACGTCCAAGTCAGTTCCGGCAAAGGCAAATTCGGGATCAAGATGAAACTTCGAGGTTTTATATGAAAATTCCAGGTACTGATTCGAGCATTTAGTTACTTTGAGAATTAATTTTTAGCAGACGCTTTTTGTCTCGATAGAATTTTGAGACGCCCCTGTATTTTACTTAAAGTTGTTGAAACAAAACAAGAACACCAAAGGACAAGTTGATTCTGTCAGTGGTGCCATGATCGGCCGCGTTGCCAAACTTTGAAGTTTTTACGAGTGTTTCTAACACGGTTCTGCATCATATGCAAAAAATAGTGAGCAGCATGATTGTTTCTGTCAGCAGTAGGTCACACCACGTGACGGTCTGATAACTCTCGGGTGTCGCAACGGAGCGCCGTTTCGGTGGTTCCGGTGGTTGGTACTTTTGATTTCGTGGCCACGTTAGCATGTCAATGGTACTTTGCACAATAAACTAGCAAAACAGGAAACGCTCGATGGCGGTTTGCACATAAGCGCCTCTTTTCGGCCGGTGGTATACACGTGCCCGTGCGACGGTACCGATAAATCTCTCGAGATGTAATTAGCGGCCGTGTAAGGCCAAAGTTAATTATTGTCGTCACAAGTGCGCCACTGCCTCATCTTCCGAGAACGAGGACCACTTTAAATGATCTCGCACATAAAATTGTGGCTCCAATTAAAAACAAAATTATAAGAGACCATAAATTTCAGCCGAGGCTAGGTAATTTCTAATCTGGAGGCCCCATTAAGTCGGGAAAAATTCCAAATTTCTTCGTTCAGAGAGCAGCTGAACGTGCACAGATGACTTGCAACAACGTGGCGAAAAACGAGAGTACAAAACGGGCGTGAACCCCACTGATTTTGATGAATCGCTTTTTAATGAGTACAAATAAAACGGTTGATCACGCATTAGTCGTGTAGAGCGAAATCTGAAGGCTGAGGATTTCTGGGTGATTAATAATAGCCGATGTGGCTGTAGAGAAATTTCCCTTAAAACCGAATGTAATGGCAGCGGCGCGCTGTGATGGTGCACATTTCCATCCCCCAGTAAAATCGCAACATCGAGTTAGCGTTTCGTTTCTAGCAACAATGGTCTCATTTTGCAACCGCCAGAACTCTAAGGAAATTATGTGAGAAGCAACAAAGCAGCGTTAGTATTCTACCATTGGTGCAATTTTATAATTAAGTGAATATTGTTTATTCTGCCACCGACGCAAAATTGAGGGACGTTTACTGTGATGAGGTGTTTGAGGATTAAACCCTTCCCCTTGTAAAAAAAATGATACGTACATAGTTCATATCCATTTTTGGTGACTCAGATTTGGACTTGTAGTCAGCTGAAATAAACAAAAATAAAAATGAGAGAGAAGCACAAATCTTGATCGTTTTCAGAGAGGAAGAGAGAGATGGAGAGGGTGTCAAAGAGGCTGAAAGCAGCGTTGCCATCGCTGAAATAATAATGATATTTATTGTTCAGTTAGCGATCTAACATTTTTATTCAAGTCGCACATCGTTAAGAGTGCAAATAAACGAAATTACATCACCGAAAACGTTTTGTTACACATTCAAGTCGTTCCTAAATAGAAGCACGTCCAGAGTGTTCTATAACGATCGGTCTTGTTATTGGCATATCGATGCCTTATCAGATTTTGAAGGTTTCGACTTTGTTTTATTATTATTGTGTGGACGTGCCGAATAAGTCTTCTTGTGGAACGAATGATAATCGCGGTTTCGACGCAACTCGCCAGATAAATCTGCTGTTCTTTTCATGTATGAGATAAGACATCATTGTTTCCCTCTTGCGTCTAAACACCGGGTCGAGGCTCAATCATACCGGCCACTAACGCGTAATAAACCCTATCAGGACGGCGATCAGCCTTCGAAAGGTGCTGACCGGACCACTATTTAGTACAAGGCCCATCAATCGGGAAACACCCGATATTTTCATCTCTTTGAAGGGGCCGACGAGGTATTTTTTAATCGAACCAGGCAAAAAAGGCCGCTTTTACAACAGTTTTATGACTTGTGAACTACTAAAACGATTAGGTAAAGATTTGCCTAAAACGGCGATAGCGTGGCACCATTGTACAATCCATTTGTTCTATTACCTCAAGTCTGAACAGAGGCCCTTCTTAATTTCCTATAAAATAAAGAATTGTTCAGTAAAATATTTAACAAGGGCAACAACAGTTAGGCCGTAAAGGGTTTGATAATTTTTGCCCTCTATGTGGGTAATTTTACTGCATTTCGAACAACTCTAGCATGTCCATCATCGTTTCCGAGACGCCATTGGAACTCAAAAACGATAGAATTCTTCAATTTATATTAAGCCATCAGTATCATCCGCCATCAGATAAATAAAACACACCAATACCAATGGACTCTTAACTGGCGAGTTGTGTGATTTTTCTGCGACATACTATCATTTGTGCTTTCACTTTAATGCATGTCATTATCGATAGACATTTTGATTTGTCATGTCGGTTCAATGTCGATTCGGATGATCAGTAACCTTCGAACCTGCCAGTTAGGATCATATTCGGCGATCCAACACACTCCGCCGAATTCGGGATAAACATAAAATGTATTATTTTGCCGGCGATGCAGTAGGGCATATTTGATTTTTTTGCGGTTTTGAGCCTTTCTATCAAGTTAAATGGGCTTTTTAAGTGTGAGCTGGTTGAAATTTTTAATTTTTTGTTGAAACTTTGTAGTAAGATGCACTAAAAATTAGTAGCAACATTGTAGAATTTAATTCAATGAATTTGTCTTTTTAGTATGCGCAAATTGGTGCCAAGCAGCCAGAGAGAAGAAGGTTGCTGTGGAGCAGAGAGAGGGTTGTTAAATTGGTAAGTTTTTCGCTCAATTCTAGAGTAATTATTGTAGTTAAGTCTGAGTGGTGTTTGTTCCCCTCTGGATGTCTTAAATTAGGTAAAAAATAACAATCGAGTCAGTTTAGTTCAAAAAAGTGGCTGAACAAGCTGAAACGCATAAGAAACATGCGCTTGTTCCGCGTCTTACTGTCGTCATGAGAAGAATCGGAAGCATTCGGCTCCCTTCGGGATTGACGCCATTTTTTCTGCGATTTTCTGTGGTTTTTTAAGCTTTGGGGTTAATGGGACTTTTATCGTTGTTCTTGATTGTTACGTTAGAATTTTGTTGGAAATGTTTTTGCGGCTAACGCAGAAGAGAAATCAGAATGATTTCCCTGCGTTCTGTAATTTTTAGGTATTGATGCGTTGCTCTGCTGCAGCCCCCATGGTGGACGATTCCGTGAATTTTTCTTAGGTTTCGAGTGTTCAAATTCCCCCAGGTTATTCAATAACGATCAGTTCTCTGGTGTATAAAGATTATATGTGAATGAGATGCAACATGTAAATTTCTCGAAATGTATCTCGCGTTATGGATTTTCTGCGAAACCGCTCTTCTCTCGGAAATCACGTAAACCGCAATGAGATCAGCATTTAGGCGCAGCCCCCTGTTTTGCATAATTTCTTCGCGGATGACCCTATTGTTCTCCAATTATTTATATTACGATTTTGGGCTCGGAATCTGCGCTGTCGGTGCATTTGTCGCGCCGTTTTCACTTCTTCAAATTGGAAATGTCAACACGGCTGTTTGATCTACAAGAAAGCTGAAAGTCGAGATGTTTCGGTCTTAATTTACTTTAATGTTTGGCCAGGTAATGCGGTGCTAAACAAAGTCAACGCTGGTGTTATAGGTCAAATTATCGACAACTTTCTAAGTGCGCATATGCGCGATAATTACGGATTTCTTTATCAGCGGTGTCGCAACTCATTTCGGGGAGCTTCTTCATCTTCCTTTAATAATATCGCTTTCGTCATTGTGGACCGAGGAGAGTGTACCCCGAAGATTAATCGATGCGCTTGTAAAACATTCGGAATTACAAGGAGCAACCGCTTAAACAAATAAGACGGCCTCAGTTAATTGGTATGTATAGAATCCTTGATTTCATTGGACTGCGTGATGTCACCGCTCCTCGCGCAGATTTACATATTATACGAGCTTCGGCTTTTTACAGATGCCATTAATTAAAATTATTATTGCTGCAAGAAAAGTGCTCACTCTTCCTTGTTTTTGTTCCATGGCTCACCATAGCTCGATTGTGCAACTAGTGCTGAAAGGAGCGCTTTACACGCATCGTGACTACGCTAGTGACTTTTGAGCGCAATTTTCTTGTTGAATGTTGAAATTTTCAAATGAACTGTGTCAACCCGAAACGTGACAGGAAGGATTAAGGGGAAAGATGTCAACGGAAAAACCAAGTATTTTCGGAAAAATTACAATTACCTTTGTATCCGTGCTACGCCAATGACTTATGTACTTCTGAGGTCCAAAACTTTCTCTCTAGTTTTCCAAAATTTCCAATTAATGATTAATCAGGGGTATGCAAGGCAGGAGTTTGGGAATAGAAATTCACGAGAGAAACTAGGCAGTGTCCGAAAAAATTTAATTAAATCTTGGGGATTAGACTACGCCCATGACTTTTACGTAGTTGTGAGGCCCAAAATCTTCTCTTTAAGTTTGAATTTTTTAACATTAATTCAGGAATAACCAGAAGCGCGCCAAACGGATATTTTGTTCAAGCTAGTACGATACCTAAAAAATAACCTTTTTGTTGATTTTCAGGACAGAAAAAGTGTGTCGCCGGATTAATTCGGGTTTAAAAAACGTATTAGCAAGTGCTCTCGCTTGTTTGTCGAATTCGTGATGCTCCCCGAATATGATAGAACTCGCGGCCACACGAAATGAAATAAATAAACACGTGGTAGAAAGTAAAAACGTTCAAATTTCCCATGCTTACACATATATACGAGTTCGCATGGGAACTATCTATCGTTTCGTAATCGGGCAACATACTTCCATGCTATACTGATCATTAGTTGATAACCTTGATTTGAAGAAGTGGGGATGAATGACATTAGTTGTGATTGCTCCAGGACGCGCATGTGCGTGAATTTTTACAAAATTTTAACTACTTTCGGTAATTAGTCGAATCCCGGAAACGTTTTTTACCAGTTCTATATTTGAGGTGATGAGACTCGTGAAGGTATGGGCAACATTGCTTGGAGGGTGCATGCGTAATATACTGCGTGTGTCACTTTCTTGTCCGCGTGTGTCCGAACTGCTTAATAGAGCTGCGTGATTTTTTCGGCGTGCCTAATTTTCGGCATGCGCAGAATCTCTAAAGTACGAGTGACATTAACATAGACGTCCTCATGCTGCTTTTGGCGGTCCATGGTTGCCCATATATTTATTAATTAACATACATATTTATTAGTCATGAGTAATATATTTTTTAAGTATGTGAACTGGGCCCTTTCGTTTTCTGATAGATTTCTTGAAAAATCTTTGCAGCAACATCTCATGATAGGAATCATTTTTGACACGTTTATTGCGTCCTTATTAAAATTTGTCAATTCCGTGATCGTGGAGCAATGTTGCCCCTGTTGCAAGTTTTCAACACCATCTAATATCAGTGAGCGCCTCATTGTTACCAGTGGTCAAAACAAGTTAAAATTTGGGCTTACGACTCCTTTCCGAAAAGTTGACGGAATTAATGACATAAGTGAGGAAAGTTGTTTGCTACTGTACGTAGTCTATTAGCTACTACTACTGCTAATACGTACTATTCTACACGGACTTTAAGGTGATTAATTCTCCACAAAAGGGATTCAGACACTTGAAGGATTATATTTTTAGGACCGTTGGGAAAATTGCCATATTATTTCAGAGAAGAAAGGTTGACTCCATTTAAGGGTCCGCCTAAAGTATCAGAGATTATAACTTGATTTAGTGCCGTAAATAAATTGTCAAAGGAGGATTTTGTTAAGGCACTATTTCATTAAGACGTTTATTACCCTATTGGCCTTGTGGGCCGCTTTGTTTTGATGGCATGTTACACCCTTATTCTGTCATTGCACCAAAGACAAGTAATTGTTTTCTTATTTGACTTTCGGATCCATATTTACAAGGCATTTAGGGCCCGGGTTGTGTAAATTATCTCTGGATTGTACCTTAACCCACTGCGAAATTGTATAGGTCAAACGTAATGGGTTAAGAATGAGCCCCTCAATCATTGTTAAGGAACAAATGAGTGGTTTCATTATAGGAAGCAATGGGTTACAACAATTAGGGTGGGTCACCGTTGTTAAAATCGCGAATAAATCAAGTTTTCTTTCATTTCAAGTAATATCAGGAAGATGTCTAAGACTCAAATTATGAATGTGCTGATAATTTTGTCAAGAACACAACTACCGCTCAAACTGAGCAGAGATCAAGAGAAAGTTTCGCTTATATTTAAATTTGGGCTTCTCAGCCATACCTTAAATAACTACAAAGTAACTAAAATGTGGCAACACAGCATTATGTATTTTTCTTATGTCATAGTTGTTAATGTCAGAGTACTGATCGTTGGTTACTCAATAATGGATCATCCCTCTACAGAAGGTTAATTCGGATTTAGGGCCAATTTCTAATTAAACTGATCAATATGTAGTTTCTATGTCAGCGTTGCTCGGGTTTTCAGGATTGCTGGCCCTATCGGTGTTTATAGAAAGTACATTTAATTGAATATGAAAATATGGCAACATATAGTCCATTTTTTTCCCATCAATTCTAGAACTGACCAATGCGCAGCCTCTATTTCGGTGCATACTGATAAGAAAATTTGGCAACACAGCGTTATTGATTTGTCTCGGAGATACTTGTCAAACACGTGTTATATACATGGCGTTGCCTAAACATGTCGTGAAAATTTAAGAGGATATTCTTGTAGTCAAAATAAGAACAAAAAACTTAAAGGTAAATTTTTCGATTGATCGTTAATCGGAGGTTAAAAAGTTATCAGGAGTATAACTATAATATTATGATGGGTAAGAAACTGACCGTTATCTCTACTTCAGAGATTCTTCTTAGTGACTTAAGGCCTAGTTTTTTAATCATTTGTTAAGCATACTTTTCTTATTGAATTAAGAATATTGGAACTTGGTTAATTATCGAATTGAATTCTTTCTTAGGATCAATTTCCCAATAATGTGTTATCAAAAGAATATAACTGTCATGGTCACAAAGAAAGTATAATTCACAGTTTCTATTTTAGGCTTAAAGTCTGTTCCTGGAGTAAAAAATAGATATGAAAATTTGGCAACAGAGTGTTATTCATTTATTTCTGTGATGGATGTCAAATATATTCTATATATGACACCAATTCAATTGACTTAAAGGCGAGTTTTTTAGCCAACTGTTTGAGTAACCAATAGTCCATTTTCATTAAAAAAATAATTATTTAATTTGGATTTAGGATTAGGTCCAGATGTTCAGTCAATAGTTAAACAAATCAAGAGATTTTTTAATGGTAACGTAAATAATAATCAGATTTTATTCGTCAGAGTAATTAATAAGTGGTGAAAAATCCGCCCTTAAAACTAAATTTTCGAACGTGAAAAGTTATATTAATTCCACGTGTTTGAGGGTTGAAAATTCTGGAGATTTAAGTTTTTTAGTCGCTTTCAAAGAAAAGAAAAAAAGGGAGGAAAGGCACGGATAAAAAGACTAAAGCCATGTTGCCACCTATTCCATACTTGCTGCAAGTCCCCAACTTGAACTATATTTCCAAATGAGCTTGCTCTCATTTAGCTGAATATTCCCCCTTATAAAAGTACCACTCACCGTAGATCTTTCCCTGTTTGAGTTAAATGCCCGAACTATTGCCCTTTGTCTAATTGCTGCCCTTTGCCTAATTGCTGCCCTTTGCCTAACTGTTGTCCTTTGCCTAACTGATGCTCTTTGGCTAACTGCTCTCCTTGACATCTGGATCTCCTTGGTTTATTGCAAACCACCAGTCACTGATATCGATCACTCACAAAATGAACTAAATTCCACCCCCAACTCGCGATCACAGACCGACCGTTGGAGCACCCGCTGTACCACCACAAACTTACTGGTACTACCGTCGCAGCGATACGTGCTACCAGCGCAGTTGAACAGAAAATGAATCAGGTGTGGGATTCCGTGAGAGACGTTTACGAAGAGTGGCCGGTACCGCACCGGGTGAGGCGGGGGGAGGTCGCTCATCGAAGGGTGGGGGTGAAGGAGGGCGGGGCCAAGTCGTTCCGAGGGTTACAGTTGGGATGCTGCGGGCCCGTTGATGCAATTTTGTTTATTGGTTATTGATGATGGGCTGTCAAAGCGTCGAATTTTTTTTTTTGGTAGGGTTTGAACAATGTGTGGGGGAATCGAGAAGGGGGGGAGGTTGGTACAGATAAGAATTAAATTGCGTCTGATCAGAGGTACGCCAATGGGTTTCTTTGATAAAAAAATCTCTTTCAAGAAAAGATTTTCCAGAAGCAGTTAACAATGGATAGTGCAGATGGTAGTTCACCGATACCATACAAAATTTACTGTGTTGAAACTCATAATAGAGATTTGAGTGTCTTAAAAAATCAGAAAGTTGTTCGAGATATTCAGGTTTTGAGAATAAGACTAAATTAACCGTATGAGCTGATAAAGCCTAAAGATGGCATTGCAAAGGATGAAACAGTAGTTCCAGATTTGAAACGGAGATGAAGATGGAGCATTAAGAACCACCATAAATTTCATCGCTTGAAAAGCCATTGCATCGAACACGCCAATAGTACTAAATCTACATTCAGAATAGAAAATGCTTTTCTGAAAAGAGGGATTATTTTTTGGAAATAACGTTAAAGTGACGTATATATGTAGCTTACACATAACCGCCATTTTCTGTCATTTTTGACGTAATCTCAGCTAACCATCGGTAATTTTGGTCGTAGATGGTGAACCAAGAAAATTTATAAGAATTTGAGTTTTGAAAAATCTTTGGAAGCGTCGTGTAGCTTTACTTTAACATAACTGCAGGGCACCAACACAAGCAAGAAAGAGCGTCGACAAATTGATTTTGTCTTTTCCTATAGTAAAATTAACTTTCTCCCTAAAATGAATTTTAACGAGGCAAGATTGATTTAGGTTCAATCTAACTTAAGCGCTGAAAATCCAACCTTAATCTATAAGGGGTATTATTCCATTAACCCGTTAAGACGAATATTCGTCAGAGCATCAGGACCTATATAAGATCAATTTCAAAATCGCCATACAAGTACGAATGGCCCTGTCAATGTGGCACAATAAAGTTTTCCATCCCAGATAAGCGGGTTAAAAAATACGAACTGACGCACAATGTTTACATTGTTGGACGATTTTTCAGGCGCGCGATGGTACCGTGGTACCGCGTGCTCCTTATATGGGTTGCGTGCGACGTGGATTCGCTCGTGCCGATACGGCTCTCTTCATGATGGTGATGTATGAGTCTTGACGTGCATAATATGATAAAACATGGAATAGTCAAAAAAGGACAGAAAGAGTGCTGATAATTTGATAGCAGTTTGAGGTGTACCAACTCAATAATTTATTGCAATATGCTGGATGTATTATAAATCTTTATTATTATTATGTCAGTAGTAGAGGCGAGAAACGACTAATCAATAATAATTAACAACAGTGTAAGAATGCAGAATAAGTATGAAATTTTCTATTTTTATAAAAATCGGCTAGATCTAAGTTTGGCGAGACTGCAGGTTCTTGGCCAACATTGAAATATGTCCAAGTCAACAATTTAGAAAATACTACTCAAAGAATATATGAATATGTATATAAGTATAAAGTGGCGAAATATATTAACTATTCATTGAAAAATCATAAATTGTAAAAAGTCAAGTGGACCTAAATTTGATCAAATTGGAAGTGAAACAGTCAAAAATACACGCTTTTTGGTAATTAAGGAGTAGAAAAATAGATAAAATGCGACAAACAACTCAAGGGTCGCATTAAAAAAAAAAATCTAATGAACCCATATGTGGTCAACCTGGAGGTCAAACAGGAAAAAATACATAGATTTGTGTAATTAAGGGGCGGGAATTTGCGTAAAAAGCAAAAAAAAACACGATGTGAACTGGACTGGATATTATCTCCGATTAATTGCTTCCGCCCTCTTGCCTCATGCACCACAGCTCGACTTGACCTAAACTGTGCCGAATATGTCGCAAAATTAGGGAAAAAAATCAAACCGTTTAATGCCTACTTCCACGTCGGATTAACTGGCGTCTTAATTGCCCGCGATTTCGCCATAACCATGTCCGGTCTTGATCCTAATTTCAGCGAGCACGCGACTGCATAATCTGTTTATCTAGCTCAATGTCGGCGGCGATTTAAATGTGGGAACCGAATTAAAAAGTGAAAACAATACACTTTGTGTGTGTGTGTGGATACGCCGGGTGCCACTGCCATTGTTCGGCGGGACAGTAGCGGCGTAGCTGGGGTTGCGACTGTTCCAGACGGTAAGGACTCACGTCTCAAAACAGAGAAAATAGAAAAATTTAACTTTGGTTTTGTTTTTGGCAAATTATTTGTTTTAAGTGTTTACGAATCATTTAGATCGGGTTAGTCGTGAAGTGATGTAATGGGGTGGTGCTTGAGACACGAGACGCCGCTGGCGATAATGGGCATTTAGTCTCGATTTCGTTGTAATTGAATCATTTCCAAAGGAGTTCACGGGTACGCGATTTCCCAAAGGTGACCCTTGCCTAATTGTTTTGAATTCGTATTGTTTTTGTTCTTACTAGTGCATAGAAGAACGTTGAAAATTGGGAAACGCAAACCGCGGCAAAAACTGCTAAGTCTTATCCAACGCTGGTAATTGCGCATATTTAAATATATTTGCATGAGATATGGCGAAATACGTGTCAAATGCTGTCCACTAAATCACTTGGCCATCTCTGCAGCTCCAGATACCCGACCACGATCGACCCTCAGCAATTGCGCTCTAGATAGCCATTTTTCTTCTATGTAAGTTTGAAACGGTTCAAGGCCGCACCGGAGTCTCAATAGTAAATAAAAAGCGCCGAATAATATTCATGGACGGTACGTCTAAGTACTAATTACTTTTTCCATCGTAAGTACCCGATTTCGAACGGCTGACGCTTTTTGCGACATTGCAATCGCCTCGCCGGCTCCGAACGACTTTCCGCAGCTCTAAAAATGCATGAGGCAATTTAAAAATTTAATATTTATGCCGGCAAAACTGTGACCCAATTGTTCGCGCTTAAGAGATCGCGAACAGTGCGCTAATTTGTTTTCATTTTCAGGCCTAAGGAAGCATGAATCCTGCCGCGGGTGATGCCTCACGCCGACACGTAACATCAGTGAAAAAGTAAACAATAGTACGGGGTTTTTGTTTGTTTTTTGAATTGAATGAACACGGGATTTTTGCTTTCGGTCATGTTCCATCGGGCACTCAGTAGACGTCCGCGAACCAATGTTCGGTTGGACGCGTAAAATAAATTAAATCTAGAACTTCTTGGCGACTCGGTTTTTGAAATCTCGCTCCCCAATTGGCCAAAGTGGACCCTTCTGATTCGAGCGGGGAATCTCGGGAGTCCTGGTCCGATTGGGGAAGTTCGGATGTCCCGGACCGATCCGGGAACGCCAGGTTGGCCAGGGAACATCGACTTCCAAGCCAACTCCAACCAAAATCAGTTCTTCCTACAGGTAAAGCATTTCTCAACTATAGCAGGTATATTTACACAGTTGCTACAGTTTGACTGAGCTGAACTAACCTGACTTATCCTATTTAAATGAGTCAGTTTGTACACAATAAGAAAGCCTTTGGAGGAGCCCGGAAACCCAGCTTTGTACCTGCTGTACCTCTATATTTCTTTCTTGGGCTTCACACTTAGACGAACCTCTTTGCCACGATCTATTTTAATGGAGGTACAATATATACCCAATTAAGTGTTCGAAAACTGATGGCAGGGAATGAGCAATTTATGTTAATTGTCTTTCTCTTTCAGACAGTTCGGGTTGTTATAGTTTGAATGGATGTACCATATAAATTCCAATTTTTACAGGCAGTGCAAAAGCTACTTCCTGGAATCTTATTCAGTTTAGTAATAAATCTTTGACCGAGTCAAAATAAAAATTCAAAGAGAGAAGCTTTTGATCATTTCCTCGCTTGTGGTGCTCCCAATGCAGGTTTCTCAGGCATATCCGCGAATCCTCTTAATTAAGTTTCGCTGCATTGCGTTCAACCTTTCTGACTATTGTCCTCCCAAGAATTAACGGGTATTAGTAACGCACATGAAATCGTCGAACGTTGTTTAGCAATTCAGAGCCGCGGGCGGCAATTATTAACAATATGTCCGAGGCTATAAAATCGAGACGAGAAGAGAACCAATAGAAATTTCGCTTTGCATAATCGAAGATGCTCCACTCCCAGATCAGGTGCACGACTCGGCTGGATTGACGAAAGAACCCTCTCGTCCAAGTGAGCGGACAATGTCCGAGCCTTTCATCTCGCCGCCGAATGATTCTTTTCATTAACACTTCGGCCCGGTGAAGAAGAAAGAACGCGAGCACTACCTGTGTGTTTGGTAAATAGCGGCTTATTCATAGTCGTAAAGTCCCAACAGAGCTCTGGGGGAAGCAAACACGCATCTGCGGACACTGAATTTGCCCATTCAGGGCCGGACTTACATATTAGACCTGCACGAGTGGCCCTAAGTACTCTGCGTATTTACAGAAGCGTGTCGCTTTCAAAAAGGGCCGACGATCTAATAGCTTTTGTGCCGGTTAAGCAAACATTTCAATGGGATCAATTTCGTGAGAGTTAAGTGCTACAGCTTCCATTTGGTCCCTCGTATAATCCTCACATTTGTAAGCACCAATTTCGGAGATTAGTTTGGGCTTTTCCAAATATTTCAATTTATATTCAAAGAGTTATATTTCGATAGCACGATATTACGCCGTAAATGACGTGTCGATGAAATGCCGATGGAACGGGGAGAATTGGGCGAGATAGAAACGAGCCCTAAATAAGCGAATTATTATCCGGTAAAAGTCGCAGAGGGCACGATCTTTGTACGCATCGGCGGCTAAATCAAAGAACCGTAATTGTACGAGACAGCCCACAACGTTCTGACAAGCTCATCTAACGGAGTTCGAATCTTACCATATTGTCAGCAAATACGCTTATAGAAAATACGTAAGTCATGGGTGAGAACTAATATGGTTCCGCATTGGCATGCGTACAGTATCATCGCTAAACAAATGTACATAGTGTGATTCTTGGTCTTCAATACCAGATTTTCATTAGTTTAGGTTGGTTCAGGTTAGTTATGAGAGAAGGCAGACAATTATTGAGATGCTGTTGATCAACTGATAAGGGTCTTTCTATATAAGGTGTCTCAGAGATAATAGTACAAATGAGTATCGAGTGCTGGAGAGTAAAACATAAAGCCATTTAGAAAATTTGCTCTATACCAAAATTGCTTGATTTCATTCTGTAATGTGTCAAATTATTTTATGCATTCCCTAAAATGCGTTTGTATTTCACCAAGGAACGAAAAATTCAGTTGAACTTCTGGTAAAACTGACTGGAGGTCGGTGGTTGTGCTCCTCTAGCCTTAAGACGATGTTGTTGGTTTATGCAATATGGTGCTCCACCTCCATACTTTATGCATGTAAGAGAGTTCTTAAATATGAATTTTTCACATCGATGAATGGGTCAAGGTAGCGAACATTTGTGGTCCCCACAGTGTCCCGACTTAAACTCATTAGACTTTGTTTTATGTGATATATGATGGATGCAAAATTACTTTGTAAACACAATTTGAGACGCCTTTAGCGTCACGGCACGTTGTAAAATCGGTATTAAAGCGAAAAATACGGGCAATATTTAAGATACGGTCTATTGAATTAGTAAATCTTCAGTTCGAAATTTCCCTACTGCCGGACAGTTTCTCATTTACTAAGGGTAAATTGCGGATACTTTTAAATAACCGTTGCAAATTAAGTAAACAGGAGTAGATAATTTTCCCGGAAAAAGGAGGGTGGGGTGAAGAATGGTTTATAACTTGTCCGCCCCCTTGACTTATGCTTTCAATGGTTGTAGTGAGACATTTTCGAATGACAAATATCAATTGAAACCGGGTCCCATGCTTGGAACTTGGCAGTTCGCCGCAGGGAAAAATCCCAAATAAGCAATTCCCAATCCGAAAATAAACCATTAGAATCGCAAGAGCCTTAACGTCCGCCATAACGGCCTATAACCCCGTGATGCACGGTTATGGGCCCATTACTAATACCATAGTGCACACATAAAGACGCGTTTACACGAACGTATTGGCCATTGCCCATCAGCTTCACAAAGACATATCTGTTTAACGTATGCATGAACGGCCATTGTTGGCGAATTACGATTTTTAGCATAGAGGTAATGGCGGTCGGTAAATCCGCAGATGAGCCCCCGATTTACTAACTTTGGGTCGTATTTTTGTAGCTTCCAACTGGCAATCTTGTAGAGCTCATTGAGACGATTAGTTTGAGGATTTGTTAAAAGACAATTGCCCCGCTGGTTCCCGAGATGTCGATGATCACAGTTTATAAAATGCAAATAGAAGGTACCTGCCCTCTTTTTGGAATTTCAATGTAGATTTGTCTATTTTATAGACGTTTATTAAACCAATGGGCAATTTTCATTCTTATTGAGGTATGTCGGTAAATATGTCAATTATGTCACTGTCGCTGTGCTAACGATTTTCCAGTGTGTTAACGGTTCAAATGAGCCACGTTACCATAGTGATGAATGGCATGAAATTTTGTTGCTTGACTACTAGTTCAGATTGAACAATACAATCAAGCGCAAGCGCAAATCCTCATAAATTACCTATTTTTTTGCGATTGTCAAGAGTATTCTTCCGATTGTGTTCGTTTCCGACCCTGTTTCGACTTAATTGGCCCTTCTCGACACCCCCGCGAGATCCTCATTAGCCGCAGGCAAAATCGATCGTCCAATGAGGACCGAACATCCCTCGCGCAGCCGCAAAATGCGGGACAATTTTCGGTGCTTCTCCTTTTTTCCCGGGGATTCGGCAAAAAGTGGACTCGTGTGCATAGGAAATAAATAAGATATGGCGGCCGTCGAGGTAATTTATTTAAAGCCGATTGGATTGTTACAGGCTTTTATTTCTTCATTTAAATTCCACGGGGCCGTTAATGACTTTAGGTTTTGTCCGATAGAAAACACGCCATTATTTATACGGGGCGTTAGACGAGATGCGTTTGGAAATGAATGAAAAAAATTTTTTCGAACGTGGACGTATAAGCGGAATGTTCCGCCAGTTCACACGAGACGAAATGAAGAAGTCCGGCCTAACGAACCCACTCATTAAAGGCCTCATTGTTTTACCGGCCGGCCAGTACTCAACCCGCAGTACTATTTGCGGTACGCAATAAAATATATCAGTTCACAGTTTAGTGTACACTTTGCGGCCGTTTGATGTTCGCCGCCTGCGTTATTCATCCTATTAGCGGTTCGGTTCTTCAGAAGGACCAGCTTATGTCTCTATGAAGACCGTACCGTTTCTCTTTGGGCGTTTTTAAACCCAGAACCAGGCGATTGTTTTCCGAGGGGCTTCCGGTCTTGGTCGCTTGTATGATGTGTATACGATTCTTCGAACAGGATGCACCAAATGTTAAAATATTCATGCTATGATGATCTGATCGTTGTCATTCATGGCGAGCGTCGTAGTAGTGGCAGTGGCGCTACATTTATTTAAAATGTATTAAGAAAATGGCGTACGTGAGGTGGTGGTCTAATTGACGCTGGCCCTCGTTATCGAATCGAATTTTTTCCCTGATGGCTTAAATCGAACCGAACAGGGACGTGCGGGGAATCGCTTAGTCGAGTCATTGTTCCTTTTGAAGGAAACATCATCATTTCAATAACAAATTCATTTATCACTTGGGCATTGTTATAAATTAACGTTCCCATCGTATTGTGGTGCTCTTCTGCCCCAAAAAAATTAGAATAGGCGATCGATTTTTTATTCAAATTACTTTTTTCCATCCGGATCGCGAGCCACGTTGAGACCCACTCCGTGACCGTCTGCTACACTTTAATTAGACACGAAGGTCTTATTTCACAGTCCTATAATGTCTGTCACACACGTATAAATATATAATCCGGCCGCGGCCATTATATGCAAATCCTCCCCAGATGTACGGCCCTGTTCCCGCGGGCAGACTATTACAAGAAAGTGCTGCTTGCACTAAAACATAAATTCCCATTTATATTCATCTATTTCGCTTTGGCATTTCTTCATTCTTGCGATGGGATTTCGTCGGTAGCTGATGATGGTCAGCGGTCAAGGGTCCGAAAGCGACCTCAACGCGCACACAAAGTAACCTCAAATAACGGCAGTTAGACGCTCCTAGAATCGAAAAGTAAATTAAAGTTTGACGTTTACGGTTCACGTTTAACTGCCGTGTCCGCTTAAATGGTTTTTAGAGGCGATTTAATAGGGCCCAACATTGTTTCGCCTTTAACGGCGGCTGAAGGCGCATACTGGAGGAAAAGCCCATAGCAAAATCAAGAGCAATGCAAGGAACAGACTCGGAAAGAAATAGGTTTTGGTAGGGCCGAATTATTGGAAATGTAGCAGCGCCGCTCTTTGAACTTGACAGTTCAAAGTACCTGTCATCATCGCCGAATGTCTACGGCGACGCTTCTGGTTACTCAGATAAATTAATCAGTAATTGGCAGCTGTCAAAATAGCAGCAACGTTGCCACTTTTTCCAATTTTCCTACTATGCAAAGAAGTTTTTTATTCTGTGTCCAGTATTTGAGCAATTATGGTCGAGAATATTATTTTAGTATTTTATTTTTCCATTGGGTTAGAACAACAACTGGGCGAGGAATGCGCTTTAATTAACCGCGATCTTCGAGGGCATTTCAAATCATGCACACACATACATTGTTCGAGGGTCTCTCCGCGAAGATGGGGCGTGGCCTGGTCGTGACCATAGCTGCAATTAACTCTGTATTAAGATTAAATTAATATTTTATGGGCCATTCAGCTAAGTGAAACGATTATTTGAACTATTTTCCGCGAGAGATCGATCGGTCCCGATAAGGGAGTTAATTGAGATTTTTTGCGGGGATCGGTCCGCAGGGGGCGGAGCCCCTTTGATGACCGCAATCGACGCGGTCCAGCAATTTGGAGCAATATTAAGACGGCGAAGGCTGTCTGATTGATTTTTTAAACCCTTCGGGAGACATAGTGCCTCTCACCGCGATACAAGCAACCACTTACTTTCGGGACGACTAATAATTGTTGAGAAATGAGTGTCGTCAAAAGAATTCAAAGTGCCTCAGAGCGTCTAATTATTCAAAAAAGAAGTCGAACAAAGCCGGCCATCGAGGTATAGTGGGCGCACCGGCAGAGGTCAAGATGAAAGGTCAACACGTAAAGTGACAAAAATTAATGATCAGCGTTTAATTGCATAGATTTCTCGGACAAGAATTCCGTAATGGAGATGACCAAATTCCTCTATACACATACAATTATTTGTTTAGACTTGAGGCGGTAATAAACCGCGGAATGTCGCAATTTGTATTTAGATTTCGGCCTCGGAGGGAAACGCTGGAGGCAATTAGATCAATTTTGTTCGTCGAAGATGTACTTGCGGATTGTCCAGAGGCAAATTGAGGTACTGCAGGAGATGTCCTTTATGGTCCGCGTGAAACTTATTCCTCCCCCCAATCGCAAAACCGTGTGAAGGAGATTTTCCCAGAACCTCAGTCCGAGAGAGTAAATTAATAGTTTTTCGGTAGAAGCAAATTCCTTTCGGTTTGTGCGCTTCGACCAATATTAACTAAAACCAAACCAAACATCAAATATTTGAACACTCGCCCGCTTCGTCTGTCGCTCTTTCTATCCATATTAATGCACTGTTTGGACTACATTTAACAAGGCACTTAAATTAGTTTTTCGACATTAGTTTCTATACGCCCCAGAGCTAGGACTTACGTCCTTGAGGCAGCGTCGCGTACAGAACGAACCCACGTCTCCAAATGGGGGTCGTGGATTGGCTCAGTATTCCAGAACGGTGACCAAAAACTAAACATGGGCGCAGTAATTGAAAAAATACACTAGTTGATGATGTTCATCAAGTAAGTTCAAATCAAGACGATGAGGAGGATGGCATGTGCCGGGTCTAGTCCGTGATCGCTCATCTGCATTCAGCCGAGGCCACGTCCGGCGAGAGGGCGAGTTCAACATGGCATAAATCAGCAGCTCGTCAGGGGACTGCAAAAAAGGCCCTATTTGAATACTATACAGGATGTGTCCAAGAGCAGACAATGCGAGGTGACGCAACACACAATCAATGGCCGAAATTCCCAAAGAATTATTAATTATTCAAAAAACAAATTAAGGAACCCACACTTGACTATACTATCACACGTCGAAGACCTAATTATCTTGGTCGGTAAATCACCGGATAGTAGACGTTTATGAGGATTTAGAGTCGGAGATATAGTCCGGTCTTTAGGTTCCGAATGGTTCGAAACAGGTGTTGATGGTTCATGGTTTTGAGGGGTCGGAACTCACATGCCAACGCAACAAAATCACTGAAAGCTTCCCTTCACCGTTCTGTGCTTTCCTCAATTGTCTCTGACCCTCCTTCTTTGTTCTCCTTTGGAGCAGACATTTACAATCGTAGATTATTTAACTGTGATCCGGAAATTCCTGACGCACGCGACACTGACTGCGGCATGTGTAAAAAATACAAAATATTTACCATTTATTATACGCCACTGCGTCCTGTTAAAGCTAAAAGTACACGGTAGCTGGGTACCTAGGACACCCTGTGTCACTTTAGGGAGCGTCTCTTCCTGCTTGCAGGAACGCGCGAAAAAAACGCTTTGGGTAATTTTTGGACTACATCGATTCAAAAACTCGTGCCCACATGAAAAGGAGGTTTGAATGCTGCTACTTAGTCCATACGTGACGGCTGTGCCTGGGCTCATATGGGGGTCTCCGATATTCTGCGCCGTGGGTATTATTTTCGTTAGCGCCGCGCGTCGTCCCATAAATATCTCAAACAAGAAACTAAACTAGTAAAATCACGAGCCGATAACATCTAGCATCTCATCTTCGGGAACATATGGGTCGTAAAATAAAAAAGGAACAAGACCATAAATATGCAAGCGATATCCCGATTGGCCGCGGGTCTGCGCAGCGGGAGTTGTCCGGCTGTGGGGACCATATTAATTTAATTAAATTTTATATCTCGCATACTCGGAATAGCTCTCGACCCTACGCCTATGATCCCGGACTAACCCAATAAACCGTCCGGACCGTGTGTTACAGATAGAATCTACATAAAGACAAATTTAAAGCGGTGACTGGCAAATAAAACCGTGGTAAAAAAGAGCCACTCGACATTCCTGGGACACCCGCGCGCAGGTATATGGGGCCCTTATTGGGTGACATTTTATTGGGGCTGATCGACCACCCAGCGGAGCCCAAGACAAACACATCAGGGCTTGGAAATCCGCTCACGTAAATCACACACAAACGTTCTCAAAAATAATCGTCCGGAACGTTAATTAACAATGCCTCGCCGATGTTATTTTGTCAACTGGTTAGCGAGGCAATTAATGCGATGTCCAGTGTGTGTTTTTCGCGTTAATACGCACGGTAGCTGATACGTTTTATTACCCGAAACACCCGGAATGAATCCTAATTCCGATTCGAATATTCTCGCATCTCAAACCGAGCAGGTGAACATATTATAAGAGGATTTTACCATAAAAATTCATTAGACCCGCGGTATATCTAAATCGTGGGCCTCCGATTCCCACAAACGCCCGTTGACGCATTAAATTTACATAGCACCGATATTTTCGGTATTTTTATTAAAACCGAATTCGATTTGGAGTTTACATAATGACGCGCCATTGCGTGCCCATAAACACTTTAGTCGCAACGTTATTTATGAACGAATTAGGCTTATAGTCCGTTTCTTCTAAAGTTAACCCTCCTGATTCAAAAAAGGAAAGTTGTCGCAATGATTTTCTCAGCGGTAACTGTCCAGTAATTAAATCGACGTCTTTAACGTCACTGAGATGACTATCTCATATCGATTCCACTCACCTTCCGGAATATTCCTCCCACAGTACGTCCACAATATCATTGAGACGACGATCTCATATCGGTTTCACAGAATTTCCGGAATATTTCGCACTGATTTCATACAGCTTTATTTCAGCCAGACATTGCTCTTTATACATTTTAGATGTTAAATTATGGATCGATTTCTGTTGCGTAAAGATTATCCATAAGTCCGTCGCTGTTGACTATTTTTCTCTTTGGGCGTTGGAGCAGGCGATTCTGATATTTACGATTCTATGTCAAGTGCTCCTCAATTCGGGAGCTGCAAAATTTTTAATTTGTCTTAACTGGCAGGTACATTTACCCTCGAAGTAGCGACCGGCCAGTGCGGCTCGTGATTTAGGTGTAAACATAGACGTTCGTCTCAAATGTTGTGATTCTCCGAAACTGCATAGGCTGAAGTGTACGATGCTGCGGAAATCCATGGTCGTAACAAAACATTTTTCAGTCAAATTACTATAAACGAAAATGGTCAATTTTGGTCCAATCAAGTTGATAATACAATCAAAGATGGTCGAAACGTCAAAAATCACCAGTACATTTTCCCAGCCTTAAACCGAAATTTTGTCGCACCTTGAACAGGGTTTGGTTATTATTTCTAGTTCTCTTTACTTTCCGGAATATTGTTCTACAATTTCTCTCCGTTCTTAGGTACGGACCCAAGGCTTCAAAAATTTAAAAAAAAGTCAAATGGGTTCAAGTCCAGAGTTCGTGTTGGCCTACTAAGGGAGACACAATTCCTAGGTCTGAACTCTTTCCCATCCAATCTTTAATATATTTATTTTTAGGGTGTATTGGATCGAAGTGCCTTTCCTTATTCTTTGGTCTAGCCGACGGTTATCGACTTCGGCAATACACAGTAAATATCTATTTAACTTTACTTCGTTTATGACCGAATTGCACCCTTTTTCCACATTACGGCTTAGAAAAATTGGGTCGGATCTCTTTTTCACAGCGTGTTTCGGCCCCAATAAAACCCCCTCCGAGCCGATATCGGAAGTGGCCCCATAAAGCGTCGGGGCCTCCTTTCCCCTTTTGTCGGCTTTGTGGTAAAACAAGAGAACCATCGGCGGCGCCTCGGTTTATTGGCAGGGAAAAAACAACAGCGACAATCAGCTACAGCTCACGAGAGCGTGTTCGCAACATGGCGACGTGTCTTCGCGTGTGCTGTCTTCGGGGCCACCCAGGATTCTCACCTGCGTTGTCTTTGGACGCTCTCTCGTTCCGCCGATTAAAGATATCGAGGTACATAAAATGTCCACCTAACTAAACGGTTCTTAATTGGTCGTGATGGGATCATGGGCTGTGTCACTTTAAAACTCGCTCTTTACGACGCCGGTGCCCGGGACGAGGCCGTGGCGTCATTCGGGTTATCTCAAATCTCGTATACTTTATACGTGCCCACTGAGCGACCATTCCAATTCACAATCGAGCGTTATGAGCTCAAAAGTGTTTTGGGTTAGATACCCGGTAATCTCGATAAAACATGGGAATTTCCACAGTAAATTATCGGCGGACACCCCGGTAAATTTTATCCCATCGACGTATCAGGGAACATATGTCGTCCCGCTCTCGGATCAGATAAGGTGCGTACACACCATGGCGAAAATGCGAGAGTGTGTGCGCATTCCTGCTTATCGGCTCAGGCCGATCTTCCCGACATTAGGGAGTTCACTCCTTCGTGCCGATTGGCCAATAAATGTGCGACAACTCCCCACAGACGTATCATTATCGCGCATCGATAATCTGACCGTTACAAAACATCAAATAATACTTCCTCTATCCTCCTCATTATCGGGCCATTGTGCGATGCGTGTTGCGAACATAAAAGATCCCGATGATATCGGCCTCAGAGTCGATACGTGTTCATTAACATTTTTTCAGTTCGGTCTGATTGAGGCCGATTGTTTTCACACGGTTTTGCCATTCATCGGGAAAGAATAACAGTGGAACACAGAGACACACTCAACTAATCAAAACTAAGTCCTGTACAGGGTGTCGGTTTCCAGAACACGACCACGAGGATCTCGTCAACCGTAAAATGCGAGATTGGTTAAATTTGGGAAACTGCGCAATTTGGAGTTCGGCAATGTGCCGCTTTGAAATGTGAAAAATTCCGGCGACTCTCGGAGCAATTCGAAAAAACATGACATTTCGGAAAAAAGTTTTGATTTTTTTCTCAGCTTGTTTGGCAAGGAAATTCAAAGCGATTGACACTTCGTCATTGTTGCTACTATGTGGCGATGTCATATCTAAAATCCGACTTTTCGAGTTTCGGCAACCATCATCAACTTAATTTTTTATGGGCGCAATCTCCATTGTTTTCTCATGAATTTGTAAAGAAACCAACTAGAGAACCGTCAAATTGTGTTTGGAAGCGGAAAATGAACCCTTCGCGCACCTCTTATAATTGCCATTATTCGCTTGTTTTTTATTTTGTTATTTCCAAAGCACTTTTTGCAATATCTAAGAAGAGTGTTTCAAAACTGTGGAATGAACCTTTTAGGGATTGTTCACTGAAACAATAAAACAGAAGACATCTGAGTATAAGAACCCGTATCCCTAAATATCTCCCTAAGGCGCTATGGCCTTGTGATGCTTTAAGACAGTTATATGTAAAAATGTTTTTATCTGGTTTTAGTACGTTTCATTTAAATTTATTTGTATAAAATAATACTACAGTAATTGTTCAAAATGTCATCCTTAAACATCATTACATCTGTTGAAACGACGCACGTGGTTTCTATGGACTTGGTAAAAATTTGATAATCATTTTAAACGACTTCAAATGCCACACAATTAGGCCTTGCTCTGTATCCACTGGCGTTTGATAAACTAGAAACTTTACATGTCCCCACAGAAAGAAATCTAAACGTGTTAAATCGGGTGACTTAGGGGGCCACGGAATTAGACCACTTCTGCCGATTCAAATACTGAGGGGTTTGAACAGAAAGGTATGCAGGCGCACCATCATGTTGCAGCCACATTTATATTTCTGTGGTGTTATTTTGTACAAACAAATTAAAATAAAATGAACAAAAACTCGATAAAACGCACTTTTGCACATCACTGTCTTAAAGCATCATAAAGGTGTATCGCCTTAGGGAGACATTTGCGGGCACGAGTTTTTATACTCAGATATCTTCTATTGTTGCACTCAACAATCTTCAAAAGTTTGATACCGTGGTTCTGAAACGCCCTGTATATATTTCCAATACATTTCCACCAATCTACAAGACCGAGGCTTAATATGTGCTACATCTTCGTAACCAGAAAAAAAAGTGAATTCAAAAATATAGAAACTCAAGATGGCGTTCGTAAGGAAAGACCAAGTTGATAATGGTTGTTGAAAATCGAAACTCCGGATTTCAAATATGGTGGAGAAAATAGAATATATTTTTTAATACCTCCGAAAGTCGTAGACATTTTTAAGTATTTAAGACGGCATGTCTTTGATGGCCAGAAAAGGACATCCTGAATATTGAATGACAATGTTAGGACTAAACTTGCTACAATATTTATGGCTGGTGATTAAATTTGGTAGAAGTACACCATGATTTAGAAGCAAGCTTTGAATAAACCGAATCAAATTTGGCTTTAAGCTAACAGGCGTTCAAATTTAGTAGATGAATCTGTAATAACCCATGAAAAAGGTGACTTGAGCCATGCGAACTATTTTAAAAGGATTTCAAGGTTTAGCACCGATACTCCTACCTTTCACTTTTAACCACAATTGTAGGCTATTATCTTCCTCCCTATGGATTTTTCTTGTGGTTTCTCTTAGTAGCTGACCAATTGTTTCACTGAACAAGAATTTGCTAACGGTTCTTTAACTATGTTTCAACCAAGAGAGTTGATCCCTGTAATTGGATTACGCGAACTTCAAAATTCCACTTTGAATATTTAGAAGCGAGCAGGTGCGACTCATCCTCACGATTTTAGCTCAATCCATCAAGATGAGTTGACCTAAAACCACGACTCTCTTCGGAAATCCGGGACGCACTTTCCTGTAAAAAGCCGTGTTCCCACGTTCTTTCTGAATTTCCATGCTAAAAACTTGGTTTGGCTAACATGTGCCCCCCATTGTCGTGGCTGAAGACCCCAAAATCTTTGCCACGCAAAGTTTTCGGCCGCATTTACTCCAATTTAACAAAAATTGAAGCGGCGATTTAACCGAGATCGGCGTTTAGGGATGTTTGGTCGAGGGTCAAATTTTGAATCGTTACCTTCGACATAACAAGCATTTTGCAATGCTTGAAGATGGATTGGGCGAAGACATCCCCTGCTAATTGCAGAGGAGGGCTGTGCATCGGCCCGATCGATCATCGCAACGTTTTCTAAGCCGATTTGCCACGTTTGAGAGGGGAAATTACGCGTTTATGAAGATGAATTAAGGCACATTTCATCGTTGCTTTATCTCAGTAATCTGGCCGTTAAACTAACTTTAGTTTGAATTATTCGACGACCAAGTTCTGTTACGAGGGATATTAAACCGCGGGGTGTTCGAGTGTAATTTATTTTGGGACTTTTTTCCTCGGGCAAATTCCCATTGGGTGCGAGTAATTTCGGTGACACAGAAACTCGGAGAAAAACCTATAATTTATCGTCATTAGGAAGTAGTTAAATTATAAGCCTTTGAGAGATGACACTCGGGCATATTATTGTGCGTGCCTTACTAGCGATAAGACCACACGACGAGGAGTTTTCGACCGGTACCACCGCTAAGAACCAAATGCCCCAGATCGAGACTTTTATTTGCGGTGACTTTTTGAGAATTTCACGCGATTCTCTGGTCGAAGAGAGTCACATGAGGCAGTGAGAGCACGGTGAATATGGATGGTTTGTGGATTTTTCCACCAGCGGCAGATAGACTCGCTAAGACTGCCCTCTTGGTCCGGGTCCATGACCCCATGTGAAGCACCTGACACCCACCGCAAGAACATATTCCTAGGTATTTATATACGATAAAACAATATTTTATTGCGAATCCTCGCAATTATAAGGCGGTCTTTACGTGTAAACATTGCGTACGCCTTAATGTATTTTGCGCGACCTGTCGCAGAGCTAATTTATATCCAGAATTTCGCTCTTTTCGCGCTTCTTCTTCCCCGGTGCAGGCAAAACCCCATGCCACGGGCATATGGGCCACATTGGTCGCCTCGATCTTATCTAGCGCGTTATTTATTCAAAGCTCTGAAAGCTCGGCCGAGAAATTAATGACCATCACCGCCGATTTTGAAATGATAAACTGCAGTAATTGTATCTTTATTAAGGCATTTTTTAACAAAGAATTTATTTTCGGGATTATTCAAATGCGGCTGGCTAGAAACACCGTTTGTGGCTCGCCTTATTGGGAATGGGTTGGGTCATCTAGTGATAAATGCGGTTTTGGGCATTAGCTCCAATTCTCGTTCTATATATTCACCGACAAAGACGCGCCATCAGGAAAGCGTTCGTGTAAAAGCGTAAGTTACGGACTTTTTCTCCGTTCTTTTTCAGTTTTCTCTCCGAGCTTAACGCGGGACTTTGGCCCATAAAAATGCCACATTCGGCCCGAGAAGCTCCAATTTTCTATCATTGTTTCTTCGCGCGCAGGGATATGGAACACGTTTTATCGCTGCCCGGTAAAGCTCGCCCATAACTTTAAAGAATTCAACATTTATTTGTCTTTCTCGAATTCCCGAGGCCGATACGGACTGGTAAGTTATTAAGATCGCCGCTCGTAAAACGTCCAAAGAAACAGTGTCATCTCTTGCCGGATCAGTGGCGTTCCAATTTTTCCGCTGCACACCCAGGCAGACAGTTTGCGCAAATCCTTAACGACTGCCCACGATTTCGGACCTAAAATTACCGAAAATATTTACCTTTGCACTAACCATGGTAAACACGAGCGTGGGCACCGCCCTGGTTCCGAATTAGCACTCTCCGGTTTTGTGAAACCCGGTCTAGATAATTACAGAAACTGCAAACCGCTCGTATAGATAGGAGCGCTCAATATTATTTAAATCAACGTGATTTTCGTATTTAAGTTTACTTTCGTGCAAACCCGCTTTCGGGGACTAGGATTTCTCGAAAATATTTTTACGGTTCTGGTAAGGTCTTTGTTGATTTAAAAAAGGTTGATGATGGATGTCGAAAACCGAAACGTCAGATTTTAAATATGGTTACGTTACGGAAGGTTCTCCTAACTGGTTACATAAACAGCGATTTGGTATATGTGTTTCGGTGGTGCATCTCGTATGGGAGCTCTTAATTTAGATATTTAGGAGGGCAATTCGTCTGTAAAGTATGCGGATGTTAGGAAAATAACTTTCACAAATTTAACTAATGATCAAGAACATCATTTTGAACAAAAAAGTTCCTTACAACAAGGGTTGAAAATCTAATAATTAAAAAAATATATAAAGCTATGATAAGCTTTAAAATTTTAATGAAATGTTGAAAAACCTATTTGACCGATATTGATTGTTTGACGTGTAATAAAAAAAGTTAAAATTATTCTACAATAACATTGCTAGAAGCAATTTAAAACTTAATTAATAACTTAAGCAGTAAAAATTAATTTAAATGGCAACGTGGCACTGAACGTGACCGAGAAGGAGTTTATTTTTGTTATGATTATTTTTTGCCATTCCTTAATACCCGATAGTTGATAAAACCTGACCCTCTAAAGGGTCGTATCAGACCCAAAAAACCCGTGTAAAAATGCATACCTAGTTTATGCGGCTTCTTAGGTAGGTATCCAAAATGAAATAAACACGACGCGACGTTGCCAATTCTCAAAATGTGTTTTTTGTTTTCTGAGGAAATGGTTGTATTGACGACCCCTATTGCAAGGAACATTTTTGTTCCAAATGATATTCTTAATCATTAGTTAAATTTACGAAAGTTATCTTCCTAACACCCTATATTGTTCCCCCTCAGTGCGCTTCTGGTCTCTACCGGACATTCATTATTACTTGAACTTCAAAAAATATTTTTGACATTTCGAGTGTCTGGTTGAATGTGTCGATGATAATCATACTGATCCGGTGTGATCGCCGGATCAGTGTGATCAGTTTAATGGATACTTACAGAGTCAGAACTCGGCTGAATTTGCTTTGACTCGATCCCTCTTTTCGGAGGAATTTTTAGTTGTCTCAGTCTCAGTGTCTCAGCTGTGAGTTCCCATATAAATTCAGTAATTGACAACTTCATGTATAAATTGCGTTTCAGTGTGATTTCATGTACACGATGAAACTCAAAAATATTCGGACGCACCCTTTTCAAAGATTTTACGAGTCTTAATTAAATACAAAGCGTTTGAAAAAATTGGTACAGAACTTAAGGAGGCGAGTGTAGAGACAAAAATAGTAAAAAAAGTCCCTATAGACGTTGATCTGACGGAGCACCGTTACTGAGATATGGTCCTCCAAATGGGTCCTATCATTTGGATATTTCTTTCTGATTAAGATAATAGAGTGAAAATTGAAGATAATAATTATACCATAGTTCATTAATGCAATTACAAAGAAATGCGTAGACAATATTTTTGACATTGACAGGATTCCATAAAAAAAGTAGCATGGTGTAAGGTCAGGACTGTTTGGAGGCCATATAAACATACACATATGAAAATTTGGAAAAAACATTTAACTTTGTTTTTGAATAACATCTCTATCACAAGAAATAATGATTTTATAGACAATTAAAAGTGTACCAAAATAAAATGAAGATAATCTACATTAGATTTCAGTGGTAATTTCAGGTACAAATTCAGTACGCCCCTGCTACTAATCCGAAGAAAGTGCTAATTTTAAGGGACAGCGGAATTCAAAATGATTCATTTTTATGCTAATCGTATTAAAGGGTGGAATTTTTCTGCCAATCTATTCAAGGAATTCTAAGCCGATTGCTATTGTGACTGACTTTTGCGTTTCTGAAAACCAATTTCATGAACGCCTGAAAGTTGCTCCTTTTCTCGTAAAACCCTCATTAGAAAAATGTAAATTTTGCTGTCATCTGAATGAATAGGTCCCGTTATCTCAGCTGAAACCCAAAAAATAAACTTATTTCGCCAACTCGTTTTCTCGGTAGTGACAATAGTAAAACATCTTGGAGTCTTTATCTACTTTGTACATGATCACTGTGGGCAGCTCCCAGAGGAAATACTTTACCGGAGATTTTGAATGACAAAAACGTCATAAATAAGGCCAAGACATCAATTCAATGATGGTTCTATTTTGTGCCTCTATGGGAATTTTGATTTACAACTCTTTCCATATTCGACCACCGCTGTTCTTGTCCTTCTGCGTAAAGTGTCATAACGGTTTATGGTCACGGTAAATAGATTTGGAGGGTTCCGTTTCTCCTGTGTTATTTGTTGCACGACAGAAATATGAAGAAACTGCGGGTTGAAAAATTTAAAGAGAGCATAACTGACCAACAAAGTAGATTTTCCCAGTTTATTTTCCTGTAATGACCTGCAGTAAATGCGGGTCCGACGTTGCAAAAATTTATTTATGCATGTTTACGGCCTATTATTCTCCATGTAATTATTACCGTAAAGTAACAGTGGCACCGGCAGTGGCTGCTGGTAATGTAAAATATCTGAAATAGTAGCATAATTTGTCACAAATCGATCTTTATTAGTCACCGTTCTGAGAAAGGAACTATTGTGAACATAGCTAAGAAACTACCTACTTAATAATTATTCACAATAAGTTACTGCTAATTTTAGAGGACGTAATTAATTAAGTTTCTATGTACTCATCGGAACGTTGCAACGACCAAAAATGATGCCCGATCGATACAGGTTGTAAATAAAATAGAGGAACATATTTTAAGGATAGATTTTACATTTGAAAATATGAAGAAAAATTGGTATAAACTTCCTAAGTGAGTTTTGAAGATGACCCCCAAGAAATGCGGATTAGGGTACGGAACCAGGGGGGAGCTACAATTACCTAACATATTCCTGTGTCCTTTAACTTTTGTGACAATTTGACATTGGAATGTGATATTTTGTCTGAAGTTACATAGAAAAGGCACTCTTAATAAATTTTCGTAGGACGCACCATTTAAGAGATGTGTCGTTTTAAAGCGAACATTGCACTGTGAAATTGGGTAGTGAAATTTTTTATTCATTTTGAACTTGATTTTTTAAGCTTTATTATCGTTTCATACCTTCTAACAAAAAAAAACAAGTTTTGTTTTGCTAGACAATTTGACTACCTAATTCCAGCTTCTCTTCTTGCATTTTTTTTTCTTTAAAGCAGTATATGTCTAAAGCGGTTCATGCTAAGACAATTTATCAAAAGCACCTTTTCTGGGTAGTTTTAGACAAGAAATCATATTTCGACGTCAAATTGTCATAAAAGTAAAAGGATACCGGAATATATTCAGTAACTCGCCCCCTTCTCGGTTCCGCACGACATTTCGAATTTATTGGGGTCACCTTCGAAGGGTCGTAGATCCCTTAGGTGACTTTTACAGACCCATGTTTATACCAACTTTTCTTCACATTTTTGAATGTAAAATCAGCCTTTAAAATATGGCCCCCTATTTCATTTACACCCTATATAATGAAATCTATGCAACGCAATTCCCGAGTAATCTTTGGAGTGATGCAGCTAACGAAAACAATTAACGCTGTGGTAATGAAATCTACGCAAGCCAGTTTCCATTACCATCGTTAGTCGATAGTAATTATAAGTTAATTGTGAGAGATCTTAAATACATAGTTGTCGGTTTTTGGATTGTTCTTGGTTGATATATTGCGTAAAATCATGTCACGCACTCTTATGCCATGCATTAAAATTTACTCGGGGAAACTGGAACGTAATCGGAAACATTCTTGTAGTTCCAAACCACCAAAAATGGCCCAAATAAATGAAGATGACAGGATCTAGATGCAAAGAGGACGCCCTCTGCATAGTTCCCACGGTCCCGACAATTAGTGCAACGTGTAGACAAGAGCTACAAGCAATCATCATCGGCGGGCACGTCGTAACGCCTGTAACAGGTCTAACTGTAGACGTCAAGTTGCATATAAGAGCGTCTGAGAAGCGTGTACGTTTTTATCGAACATTCGCTGGTGTTCGGTGAGTCAAATTTATACTGTCTTAAAAGTTGGCACATTGATTTGTGCTGTGAGAAAAATCGCAGGGAGTTAGGTTTGGAGAGCTTTCAGGCTGGGGAAATAAACTTTTGGTCAAGCAGAGAAACTTTGGTCATTTGAACGGGAACGAAAGGCAAACACTGCCTGCAGTACTACGGAACCACCGAGCGCCTCGAAGCGAGATTTAATTAGCAAGTCACCGGGAACACATTTCATCTTAGTTATTACGTTAAGCCCTGACAGATGTTCACGATAGAGCCCGCCTTTTTACGGATCCACATTGTGAATATTTCACATTTCGTAGACGACCGCGAGCGGTGCCCAGTGTGGTACCATTTTTCCGATTTACATTAGTCATTGTACGAGGGGCCTCCACAATGGATTCGTTGTAAATATTTTGAACCATTTCGCCTCTAATCGCTTCACGATACTTTTACTGTTCTCGTCCGTGGAAATCGACAAATGTTTCGTTTTCGCAAATTTTCAATTTAAAAGTCGGCGAAAGTTTATTTCCAAAAGCGATAATTGCGTTTATACTTTTATTGAGACTTCCATTGAATTGAAATGGCATAGGTAGTCGGATGTCCATTGACAAGAGAGTAAGGTAACCAAATTCTAAGCTAAATTTGGCAATAAATTAGGCAGAAATTATAAACGATAAAAGGTTGTTGCCACTGGTGAATGGGGCACACTCGAGTTGTCAGGTTCACTTTATTTCTTTAACTGTTTTCCCTCTATCCTCCGTTCATTGTATATTTTCTGCTTTTTTATCTATTCACTTTGTTCCAAATTATGTAGACGAAGACTTCCGTTAATGCTGATTGAATGAATATAATACAAGAAAAAAGTTAATGGGAGTAGGAAGAGGACGTTCGGAACGGAGGAATTGAGAGGTTTCTGGTTCATAGGGATTTGCTCTATTATTTGATTTTTTGATAGTTTGAAAAATATCTTTAAAATGTGCTCCTAGGCTCGCAAAAAAAACGGTGACAGAGCCCATTTGTCAAAGAGTCAAAAGCGAGAACGGGCCGTGATTAATTAATACGGCCCTTCTGGCAGCCGGATTACGTCTAACAGAGCCACCAGAGCGAATCGTTTGTGATTCAAAAGGGGGTTAAGTGTTACGGGCGAGAAAAGAAGAGCCCCAAGAATGGGATATTCTGTTTGTTTACCCGGCGAATGTCATTTATAAGGATCACCGCACCTTTGTGCCGAGCATATTGGGCGTAAATGATGGTTCTGCATGACACCTCTATATGTCGATTTGAAATTCCATGAGAATCTTTTGAGCGCACATCAAAACGCGACCTTTGGTGTCACCATAGCGACGTGCACGAGAATATTGAACGTTAAAATTCCAATTGATCGGACATTTTCAATTAATAATCGCCGCTTATTAGTCGTCGCTCTCTCGGGCACAAATGCGGTACCATTAAAGCCACACGGGTTCTTTTCACATTGAATCAATAAAGGTCGTGAATCATGATTTTATTACCATATTCGTGTCGTTATGTTTTGGTGTAATTAACAGGCAAATCGATGCTCAACGGTCGTTTTCATAATAATCGTCGTCGCTCGCGCTTGTCTCCGATTATTCTAATTTGTTGACATTCCTGACCAGAAATGCACGCCCATGTGGCGCATTTTAATTTACCAAATTTCGTCACTTTACATGAATTAACGTCGCCTGCAGGCACAGAAATTGTTCAGGAGTTCCAGTTAAAAATTTGTTTTTAAAACGTGACGCCATTTTGTTTTCTAAAAACTTTCCAAAAACTTTCCACCAACGCCGCCATTTTGGATTGGAATATCGGCGTGGGACACCTCGCCGAAACGAAGATTTTGCACTTTTTCAAGATGAAAAATGATCAAACGAGAGCGCGTCATTTTAAGTAAAATATGAATACCGCAGTGTTGCCGCATATGCACAATGGTTTTCCATAAGTGCCAATTTTTGTGCCCATTACAGTGGCCTCTCTTTTCAATGGTTTGAACAACCGAACCGCCCGTCACCGTCTATGGGAACGGACGAACGAAAATTATCCATTATTCTAGTTAATACATGAAATTAGTCCAAGGCTAAGTTCAGTGGAACATGCAATAAGACATCCTTTGTAATTTTACTTGTTTTGTCAAGATGACGATAAGTTTCAATATGAAGGCAGGAAAAATGCTAGTGGCAGAGGCACGGCATTTGAGTTCTTATCGACGATCTTGATCGATAAACTTCTTGTCGCTCTTTAGGACAAGACATGCGTGGCATCCTCGGCCCCTCGTCGATAATTTAAAACTGGACAACATTCCGCGATGCTCCCTGAATTTTTATCGCCATCGGAGATAGACTCGAGAATAGAGAATGATGAACCGTGCCGAAACGGGCAACAATGCGAACAGATAAACAGATGTCCTGCGTTCCATTCGCCGATTTCCACGCCGAGAGCCGATAAATATTCGGGCAATACACGCACAATGGGCCATAAATCCAAATACCCAAATATTAAAGGAGCCCATTGACATTTGGGGCCCTTTTTGCTATTAAGAAAACAACACTCACTTTCTGATTGTGCTCTCGACATGCCACAGAAATAGATCCAACGTTTTCGGCCCGGTGCAGTGGCGTCCCCCATCGAGCTCCTCTCCCGGGTAATGGGAGGTGAACCAGGGGGCGCGCCCCTGAAGCATCAAGGTGTCATCCCCACGGAAACCGAATCGCTAACAGACGATAAATCTCATTGAGAGTGATCAGCGATGCGCGCCACAGTCACCCAAAACAAGCTGAAGGTATATTTTGATTGTTCGGGGGTATGTTTCGCGACCGACCCCGTATGTTACACCCATTATGGATATTCATGGGGCCGTAGATCAGGAAAGGGGACAACCGGCGCTATTAAGTGAGCACAATGAAAGGCCCAGTTTATTTTTTTGACATTGTCGGATTTAGTAGCTTTTTTTTGGTTTCCGGCGTTGCTTAAAAACGAATGTGTGACAAAATGTGCTACGTCGAAAAGGAAAAAAAACTGACACCTGTTGGACAAAATGCAAACATGTGAAAGCAAACAATTTTAACATTAACTTTGACGCAAAGCGCGATGCGATTTGCGTGTCGTCGAGGCGTTCTCATCGGATTCAGAACTTCCATCAAACCGAAAAACGTCATCGAGATGGTCTTCGTATGAATAATGAATTCGAATCGAAAAACGCATCTCCTCGTGAGTGCATGACGCAACCCGCGCGAACGGAAATTGCACCCGCGAGTCCGAAAAAAACAATTGTAACGAAGGATGAATCTTCACGCTATAAAAAACCGCTGAAAAATCCGGAATTGCATAAGCGGCCCGTGGAGATGCCGATCTCGAAAGGAAACGGATCAAGGCTGAAGCATGGACGGTTCGGATGCGCCGCTTACGTTACCCGGGAAGCGGCTTCATTGTTCCGTCTGTCACGCTCGGTGCACATCGGTGCAATTCTCCTCGATTCATTTATCTAATGGTTTTTAGATTCGGGAGGGAGCATGGCTAAAAATCTGCGAAAACGCGGAATTTCTCATCAGGAAAACAATCTCCTTTTTAGCATCGCGTGTTGGGCGCATTCAGGGGACAGCAGCGCTGCAGCTAAGTTTACGTACGTATATATGGAGGGTCTGCTCCGTTGACGCAAACGCAAGCACATTTGCTACCTTTTGCCTCTTCTTCAGTAGATTTTCTAACTCGGAACAATCCGAAATTGAGCCACTCCGAGAAGTTTCGCTGTGTCTAGAGGGATTCGTTGGCTAATCTGTCAGGCGCGTAAATGGGCGGTAAAAATGATCTAAGGGGCCTCGACTGTTGAGGCAGCTCGTAGCCTCGCCATTAATAAAGCCACCTCTAATTGAAGATATAATTCAGGCATAATTCGAGCCATTCGTATCCCGTGGTACGAAAGAAAGCCACGCATGGCGTGCGACAAATAGGCGGCGGTCCCGCGCTAATCTCCCGCATAAATATTGTCGCATTATTCGCGCGACAAATCGCGCCACTTGTCAAATCGCGACTGCCGCATTATTTACTCGCTTTAAGGACTTTATTAAATAATCCCGTGGTGGCCTTTCACAACTACCATGTGCAACGAAAAAAACCCAGAATGGGTTTCTGGGACGTCTGAGAGCTAATGCGCTCCCCGGGGTCATTAATAATCTTTAGCGATCCCATTCAGGACGGTTTCGGAGTGTCGTTGATTCATTTCGCCAGTCAAAGAAGTCGAAATTTCCTACCCGGGAATAAAAAGACGCACCATTAGGACCTATCTGTAAAGTCGACCGCAGCACGATTAATCATCGAGGTTGGTTCGTTGCATATCATCCTATTTAACGAGCGGACGTCTCTGGGTCGAAGATTCACACATCGGGCCTCGTCAAGAATGCAGACGCGTTTTGTTTCGCCAAAGGTCGGACATACCCCGAACCCTTCAACAACACTGAAGAGTTAATTGGAATTTGTCAGAATCTCTTTACAAGACGACAAGTCTCTATAAGAAAATCACTGGAGAAATCCTATCAATTTTTATCAATAGTCTTTTATCGGATTTCCTAACCTAAAAATGATATTATGCGTTGTCTAGTGGACAAAACGCAAAGAAAGGAAATGTCATTTCTTATGAGGTTATACTTCGTTACTCATTTTTCTCCGCTTGCTCATATTCTTTTTTTGCTTCATATGCAGACCCTTCGTAAACGTTAACATCCTCAGTAACATATGCACAAGGCAAGTAAAGATGGCCGATTTAAGTGACACGAATAAAACAAAAGAATTATTTGACACTGCCAAACGTCAAAGTGTTTTTACAAGGTTGACATTTCACAGTTGACAGCTATCTATCATGTTGGACACGTAATGTGATAAATGTACAAGATCTGTTTCAACAGAGAGGTAAAACGGAGACGCAGTGACTTCTATTTTTAGGAGGTACTGGAAGCGCGATGTCTGTCCATAGTATCATCATGCCATGGCGGCTATTTCTAATTAATAAATTTATAAAATGGAATTTAAGAATGTTTGTCTTACCGAACTCGACCCTCGCACGTCACTGCTTTTCGGAAATGGATCTTATCCCTATTTTCGGTGAAAGTCAGTCTTCAAGTCAGATTTTATCCATTCTTATTCTAAAAAAAGAAGTCGTCGTCGACTTTTCAAAAATTTAGGCCGAAGCCATGGCACATTTGGCTCATTTCAGTGACCACAACAGGCCTTTTTGAAGAAACGACCGCGCTAATGTCCTTCCTAATTGTACAATATAACACTAACGAGTCAATATAACTGGCGATAAATATCTTCAAAGAAGATAAGCTACCGTTAATAAACGACTCGGTCTAGATGCATCACCGGTGAAGAATGGAGGCCGTGATTATTATAAATGTTGCTCGCATTGTTGACCGAGGGAAAAAATGAAATGGCGTGGGCAGTAATTAGTCTATGGAATTCGCAAAGAGGAGAATTAAACATCGAACAGTAAATGAAGTTCCCGCAAAGGGCAAACAAAAAACGGACCCTTCACTGACTTTTACGGTTAATCCTCTTTGTGTCTTACTTCTACCCCAGCTCATGAGGCATGAAGACGTCTCATTTCGCACCTTCAAAGAAGGGTTGCCTCAAGGGGCCCAGGACGGGACTAAAGCTTAGGCTAAAGTCCTAGTATCCTATGGAATCAAGTGCAACGAATACGGTCCTGGTGCGATGCTCATAACGTATTCATGCCGTAGCCCTATCCATCTAAAACTGGGGTACGTGTTTATGTTGGGTCTTATTGTGCGAGGTGTCAAAAGTGAGTTAATTATGTCCCGGGCCGAACAAGAGAAACAACGCTCTTTGCACGCAACGAAACCATAACAATAATTGCTCCATTTCAATCCCTAGGGAGACAATGGGAACTGTTGACGTGCGAGGGCTGGGTCTGGTATGTGTACGTGAACGAGTCTTACGGAATGAATATGTAAATGATGTTTGTGTTACGAATATGGCACAAGGCTGCTCGAAGAATCAGATTACTTTTGTTGTACCATAGAAAAACGGATGATTCTTTATCGGAACGAAGGTTAGATACAGTGTGTGGAGAGACGCTGGGCTGCAGTTTTCGGGACTCTAAAAGCCCCCGAAAATGACTCGAAATACCAATTGCGAAGCATGTGGGTCTCCGCGTCCTCCGGACCTAGTGCAACGCGATTTTTCCTGTCCCAAAGGTAAACGAGCCGCTAGTTTGGGCCTCGGTGTAAACGCAAACGGTCGTGAAGGTATTGTTTATTGTGGGGGCTCCGATAAACATCTGTAACCTTTCAATTAGCGATTTTTTGCACGATTCCATATTGCGAGCCGCTTAATTGGTTCGTGCACGAGGTACAAGTGTAATCTACTACCTGGCAGATATCATCGTTCCTATTCAAAAGGGGAAAATTGTTTATTGAATGTTGAGATAGTTAATAATGGTTATCGACGTCGATCAGGCACTGCCAAGGATGCGACTTTTGTACGTCAGATTCAAGAAAAAGCTACGAATAATCAAAACCCAATTAACAGTTTTGACAGACGTACAGTACATACGCCCACGATATTCGACGACCTTGTCACGGCGAGAATTCCATTCCGCAATTAAAAATTTCTCGATTTGTTGTTAATAATAAGGCGAGCCATTGTCAGCGAGTTAATTGTTGACAAATGTTCAAGAAGCGTGCTTCTATAGGCAAAAAAGGATAATAATGTTGGTTTTTGCCGGTTTACGCTTGAATCCTCAACTATTCCCAGCGGCCGCTTTTTTAACAATTCCTTCTAATATTCTCAATGCAACGGCGAATGTTCACGTCAAAGTTGCTTATCCGATGAAAGTCGTTCAGCACCTTCATATAACTGCAGTAAATTTGCATTTCGATTACGAAATTTCAAAGACATTTATATATAATAATAATCGAGTTGCTCAAGATTTTAGAAAATTAATCAGATTAACTCGGATTTCATCCAACATTTACGCTTATAAATTCTTGTAAAGGTCAGTCTGAGTTTCCTTAATAGTTCCATACATTAATGAATAATTTTATATGTGTTAAAGAGTCATGTCAACACGGACTTGACGGAAAAGATTTTTATTACATTTATTGTATCTGACAACAAAGTTAATAAAATGGGTTTGAAGGAAAAATATTGTATCTGTAGTGCATATTGTTCCCTGTAAGCATTGAAACTTTCAACGCTTAAAGCGATTTCCATTATGTAGACTCTTTGCAATGATGATCTAAACGCAACTAACTTTTTTATTATTTAATGTAGAAATTTCACTTTAAGCGTAATCTTAATGAAGCTTAATCCTATATTAGAAACACATCTTCCCAGTAAACCATTAAAGCTGTATATTCCTTAGTGGCGACGCAGTGTCTCCTAAAGGCTCATTTTTCTTAAATTTTGGAGTTTTTTCAGCTTCAGCGAAACATTAACGAGTAATTTTATCGTTGAAAATTGATATAATTAATTAAAAAAACTTGCGGCAATATGGCTGTCGCACATGCGCATTTTGAGAATTTTCGGATTTAGTATCTCTCCCTTTGGATACATCCTCTTTCACCACTGCAATTACTTCACGAATTATTGGCAAGTCAAAAAACCTTTTCTCTTGTGGCTACTCTGGGGCTTCGTATGTTACCAGTCACAATTGCCTAATAGCGACCTCGTCAAAGACCGTTTTAGTAGGTAACACCTCGTCGGTTTCTAAACGGCGATTGGGAAAAATTCCTTTCTTCTCGGATCTCTTCTTCTGCTTCTTCGGCAATCAATCAAACAGTTGTTGGTTGCTCCAAATCTGAGCTTTTTCTATTCGGGCGTTGCGACGATTAATCATCGGCCCGTTAACTGGTTCAAACTTTGCCTATAAACAGATGGCTGACAAGTTTATTAACCGGGAATTTTCGAACCTCATTATCTCATCGGGGCAAAATCGATACCATTATTTGCATTCCCCGTCATTAGTTAGTGTCACTATTAAGAGCCACTTTGGCCCTTCGGGGACCCTTCCGGGGGATAAAATGTGGGAAAATAATTGACAAAAACACGAGTTCATATACGAACCAAAGTGGTACAATATGTCAACGTCATCGCGATATTGAATAAATGGTCTCCGGAGTTACCTGATACTTGAGGAACAAAACAAACAAAATGCAAATAGACGCTAACGGTACACTCGAGATGAGATGAGTGTCTTTGCAACGTATTGTACCTAACCCATAGACTACCATGCGGCGTAATGGGCATAAATATTATATATACGAGGTGTGTCGAAGAGCGGGGCTTTCGGGGCCCACCTGTCCGATTTTATCTGTGCCGTAAGTCACGACGATGATTTCTACAAATTATCGGCTATCGAGGGCAGCGATCTTTCTCAAAAATCCGAATCTGTAACATAAAAGTCACCGGAACGGTGAAATATCGCCCTCCTTCGAGGCGCTGCCATTGTTTCGCGCGACCGGTGGGTGTGAGAACTGGTCGACGAAGAACTTCGATGGCTTTTGACGTTTGATGTTCTCGATAATAATGGGCCGAGGGACTCGAAGAAAGAGAGAATTTCTAACGAGGTCCAGGTGCCTTTCGAGTGTGTGTGCTTCGGAGCTAATTGTGAATAAACAGGAAAAAATGGAAACACGCTATACGGCTAACGAGCGTTTAAGTGGTCTCACGCGCCGCTGATTTTTCTCATTCGACACAATAAAACCGCGCAAGGAAACGAGTCAAGGTTAGGCACGTCCTAAATCTAGAAAAATGTCCTTTGCATGTGCTGCTGACCATAACAAATATGTGAAGTTTCCCATACCTGCTTCAGATTTAAGCGATTTTCATGCTTTTTAAACTGAGGGAAATACATTTATTCGATATAGGGCTCATTACGTCTGCCAGGATTTCCAAAAATATTAAATTAATAAAAAAATCGCACGGCCTTAAATCAGGTTTGTGACAATCTTGCTTCAATCATGTTAGATTTTCAGATATTGTTTAATTTTTTCAATTTGGCTTCTCAACAGTTCCGAAAGGTTCAGTCTGTTTTGTCTTGAATTTTGAAAAAAAATCTTTCGGGTTTTCATAACTTTTCCCAATGTTTCAGTACCAGATAGGTGGCTCCCATTGTTATACTTCGAGCAAGAAAATCGTTTACTCAAAACTCAACGATTACCCAGATACTATTCAATAATCTCTGCCTTCAAGTAACAGTCACACGTACTTAAATTTGGTTTGCAAGCAGTCTGACACTTTTTGCTGAAATGCGACCCCCCGAAAACAGATTTCTACGTAAATTTTTCAGACTGCTTAAGTCGCTTTAAAACCATTTTGTTCTCATCATCCGAGTCGGGCCAAAAGGATTACAAAGTGAGGTTTCGGTAGTCGATCAGATAAGCCCATAATCGCCTTTGCATCGTCGACTGCCACATCTAATCTATTCTAATTCAGGTAATGATAATACCCGATATTTGGACAATACACGCTTATCTAAAGCCCCACCCACGGATTATTGTATGTATTTTGTCCGGTGTTAACATTACATCGCGCCTCTGCACATTTGAATAATCAGATCAATGTCTCTCGTCGGATTAAGGCCGCACTTTGAATGATGATGGCATTCTTTCGGTGGCCGTATGGGTTTACACGCGCATACACAACGCGTATTAATAGATTAATTACTCAAGGAGCATCCTTTTACTTTTCAAAGAAAATTAATATTCCTTTTAAGCGAGGATTCGCTTTTTCTTGTTCTCAAGCAAGGCCGCGGCCGAGCGGTAATACGTATTTAATAACGATACCAACAAAGGAGGAAAAATGGCAGAAGTGTGCGCTGAATATGTAGATATTCGGCGTGGCGCAATCACGCCCCATAAAGTTGACCATCGTGTAACATAGATCTGGTTACAAAACGCGCGTTTTGTATTCGGGGCCTTAAATCGGCGATCGGTATCGGGAAAAATGGGAAAACACGACGAGGCTGAATTAATTCCGTTTTAGCGAAATCTTGACCTTACCAACCGCTACTCATATATCATGTATACAAGAGCAAAAATCCGCTTTTATATATTCCACAATTACGGAATCGAACCAGGATACGAGCGGGGTTTAACCGCAGATAAACCATTTCATCGCCGCACTAATTGCTTAATAAATGACACGTTACATAAGGACTAAACATACGAAGAATGGATCTTAAAACATCCTGCTACAGTTTTTTCTCCCATTAACCAAACACGATTATTTATTAACCGAGCGCTGCTATTCTTAGTACAGTCGGACGATGATGATTTCAACAACCTTGAAGATTCTCCACAATTAGTTTGCATTCTAATATGTAGGTCTTATTAATGAATATTATGTGCAAAATTTTATTTATTTGCCATGACGTAAGGATGATCTATCTCCGCAAACGTTCTGTTACACCGACATACAAAGTGGTTTCGGAATATACTGGTTTTCAAAGGTAAGTAATATACGCAACGCATTGTTGCACGTTTAAAATCGGCAATTTGCGAGCAAACTGGATTGATTCAAACAAATAACTGATTGGAGAGGTTTCCTTGAAATATTATACTTTAGATCTTAAGAGATTTGATGGGCATTGCCTTGACGTTAATTAGGTTCTGTCGAAATGGCCGAAAGATCCTCCTAAAATCCCAATAATTATGTGCTTGATGATGGCACATAATGGACCATTTACAGTGATCAGTTAACAATTAATTCTACCTTCCTACGTGAATTTACATAAGAAGCAACATCAGGCATTCCCGTATGTACCCCACTCCTCGCCTTTTACTACCGGCCATGTTTTAAAAGTGTTAAATTTTTCGGGCTATCCCGGCCCGTGCAGGTCTCGATATTCTAAGTATAAATGTCACTATTCGTGACCTCCATTTTTCCCATAAAAACCTCGTTTCCTGACAAAGTGGTGAACGGGCCCGTTACTACTGATTGGCGAAAGCGCCACCATCGAATGAGGCCCATTCAGAATCGTCGTATTTGCACGTCCTAAACACGCGAATGCGAAAACGAGATGACAACGTCCCTTTTACGTTCAACGTTTGTTTTTATCATTAAAAGCGAGGCCAATCTTTGACGATGTCAGGCACACCATCGTTCAATCTGAATTTTTAACTTTCTTCAGCAAATTATTAAAGTTTATAGCGCTTTTGCTGTAAACATCATCATCAGTTGCCTTTCCAATGTGGCGGCGTTGCTGGTCCCAACTTAGAAACAATGAGTCTAAGTCGCTGTAAGAGTGTTGTAAGATTTCCTCTCTTGCACTTTTTACTCCCTGGTCTACGTAATCTGAAACTATAAGAAAAGATGTATTAGAAACCCAATATACTTTAAAATAATCGGTCGGTACGCCACTGATAGCTGTAGAACGTGTTAATTCATCTCGTGCATCCGTCAACCGACAAAACATAATGCGTCCCAGACGACGTCCGACGGCGTAGATCGTACGTTCTTGTGAATAATCGGACTGCTGGTTGGATGACGGATGCACAAGATTGAGACTAAAGGGTTTTTCAGAGAAATTGCGAATTTTACCCGTCGACTATATATATGGATCGTAGATATGATTGTCCGCAGACCAATTTGCACCTGTGAAGCTTCTACTACTTATAATTGGAATATACACATTTTTACCTTAATCACGTCAAACTTGATGCCTTCTTTTATACAAAACGTGGTATATGAGCCCACCAGTTGACAGGTCTATATGTGCATGATCTTTGATTTCAACAGTTTCGATGACCCGCACACGACGCTTCTGCCAGGTTTCTTTCCCCGTATCTCGAACCTTATTTCAAAATTTTTTTGCGGCGTCCACACGATCGCTTCCACGAAGGACGCGTATATATGGCCCTTGTCGCTGGTTCTGCGAAGTTTCTTCCTAGAACGTCACCGGTTGATCTCTTCACGCCTCTGGCGTGGAACCTCCAAGAAGTGGCGAAAGAAACGCGACACCCGTCGATAGCGCCTCTAAGTAACCGGATAGGGGAAAATCCACGGGCACTAAATCTGACCGGAGTGATGGCTATCGCGGATATTATTGAAGATCGATCCGTATCGGGGCTAATCGGACCCTTATTAACTCACAGATCCGCGGAGTAGATATAAACGTTCACAAACCGTGTGAAATATGCGGCCGCTTTGATTTATTTTCCGCCTTGTCACCTCAGTCCGGTCCTGCTGCCACGCAATTACCGCGTGAATAGGGGACAAAGCCGAGGCAACGAAAGCATTATTAGAAGAAAAGAAGAGCTCTAATGATGCAATTTGGACACGAAAACCGTAAATTAATTCTTGATCATTTATATTTAATATTCTTGTCTAATTAGGAGGCTTATTACATTGGTTGCCTACATTAGGTCCAGGGTTGAAGTGAGACATTTAAATACCATTCCAGGAAGCGATACACACAATGCTCCATTAATAAACATTTGGATCAACTCAGAAGTAATACATATTAATGTCCCTTGAGCTCGAGACTCGAGAGAATGAGTTACACTGGCGAAGACAATGTTCTTCATCTTGCAGTGTTAAGTCCGATTATAAGCTTCAGTCCTTGAGTATATTTCGATCTAAATTATTCTAGAAAAAATGTTACAATTAAAGCCAACGGCTGCGTTTCCACATGCGGAGCCCCGAACAATGGTACAATATACGCCTCCTAAAGAATTCCCGTGGGTTTGAATACGCGGTAGCGTTCGGTAACATTACGCGACACCTTTGTGGACACGGTCGACGACGATCATTTGCATCGAATTTTGATGGGTGACAAATCGGTTTTCGACCGCGAGACAAGCGGTAATTATCTCGCGAACGGGCAGAGAAAGAGAGAAATTCCTGTGGCCTGCCACTCGGGAGAAATATGATCCCAATGATTGACAGCTCCCTATTTATTATACGATATTTGGTAACGGACCTCGGGCATAGTCAAATTATAACAGAGAACGGACACGTGCTTTTGACGTCCTTATTATAGGTTTAGCGTAGCCGTGTATGGTCCTCTCTATTGATAGGTAAGAATAAAACAGGGGCGGCATGTGAGATTCAAAGTAGCAGCGGAAGTGGTAAGGCAACCTGAAATACTCTTCATCGGGCACTCATGGGACTCAGTCTCAAAAAATTGCAAATTTTCTAAAATCGAACATAGCAGAGACTAGTTAGCGTCGCTCTGTTTTCATGTACCTGCGGGAATCAAAGTGAAATCAAAATTCAAAATGGCCACTGGGAGTAACTGTCATAATCAGTGTCCACAGTTACTCATCAGTCATGCTTTGGCAATGTGGTTCGCATTTGACAGTTCGCGTGAAAACCTAGTTATAGGCATTGTTCACGCGTGATTTTGTCAAATTTGAGTGACAAACAAACGTTTCGGAAACAAGTGAGCATCACTGTGTTGTCATTTATGTATGGAAACGCTCTTAAAAAGATAATTATTCAAAATGGCCGCTGAAGGCAATGCCACTGCCACAATCAATATTTTATGGTTCACTCTTAGGAAATATATAATTTGTATGTCCTTGAACTACGCACCTAAATCTTCATCATTCACAATTTGGTAACGTGATTGACACACGTGCGAGTTACGTTGCCAAATCAGTTCGCGGTAAGATACATATGGCACCATAATGAATTGAAGAAATTTGTCCTAGTGTACCTCTGTTTTTCCGTATCAAACACTTTTTTAGGAAGGACCATAGGCTTAGGAAAGTTATTTTGAACAGTGAAAAATTCATTGAAATTGTAGTTTTTCGCTGTTATTTAAAAGTTATGGAGAACTTTCTTAGAACTGGTACACCAGCATCAGTTTGCCAGTCCTTTTGTTGATTCGAATAATCGTTGTTTGGCCATTATCAGCGAGTGTCTATCGTAATGCTGAAAGTCTTAGAAATTTCCGTAACTGTTGTATATAAGATTGGGCATAATAACTCCTAATTACCAAGCTGTGGTCCGCCTCTGCTTCATGCCTTTGTTTCGACAAATTACTTAGTAAAGAAGAGTTATTCACATGAAAGGCCACAGGTGTAGGCAATTTGATTTAACCCCGAAAAGTTCCTGGAAAGTCTTTTTTGATTAAATTTTTAATAATTAAGAAAACTATAAAAGACATTCACGTGAAAGGCTATACGCGTAGAACGTTCGTATTATCCCGAAAAAATCAGGGAAATAGTCTTATTTGTCTTTTGAGTGATCTTTGGAAGATTATTCGAGGCATTATGGGCGATGGTCAGCATATCTTTTCCTTGAAGGCAAAATGTGACCATGTTGCCGCATTGTGCACACGTTCTCTCGATGCCAGGGATGTAAAGGGTTTTCGTATATGTTGGGTCATGTTGACATTCAAGTTTTTTATTAACTAACGCAGTGTTACATTGACTGCAAACACCCACGTCAACATTCAACATGAATGACCCAATTGTCTTGTCACTGTCTTACATACGACATCACTCTCGATCTTTAAAATGTCACCTTTACCTTTCACAGGAAAAAACTTGGCAGTATGTGAAGCCTAACGTCGACAGTTTATATTAAGACAATTAAATTACGAGACAGGTTGCCTCACATCATATACGCGGGGCCCCCCAAAGACAATGGCTGGAACCAGGTTGAAAAGTGGAGAACAAAAGCCGCGTTCTCTCAATGTCACGTTTGGTGACGCAACCGGTGACATTATCACTGCATGCGTACGCGCAGGTGGTAAAGGTCATCCGTGGCGTCTTCGGACACGTCCTCCCTTAATGGTGCCGCGTTCACCTTTGCTCCCCGTGGTTAATTCGGCGACCCTTGACAAGCGGCACGTACCACTCGCGATTCGCCGCGATCGGGTTCGAAACGTGACAAATACGGACGCGCAGATTAATACCACGTATAAAAATACCATCAAAAAATAATGCAAATAGATGTTGGGTCCGGTATCAAAATGAAGCATCGAGAATCGATAATCACCCATCGGCGCGGGTATTTAAATTTCAAAAACGGCCCCCTAGATCGTCCGATCTCGATCCGGTTGATTTTTTATTTCATACTAAAACGCGACTCATTGTGCTACGTTGTTAATAGAGGCGCACGAAAGTCATTATGCTCATTGTGAATCAGTCAAGTCCAGAAAAACGGTCAGTCATCGTCTTTTAAAATGGAGCACAAAAGGTGTTTAGAAAACCGCTCTTTGTTGAGTGGCTAAAACAAAATTTGCGATATTAAGAGAAATTTCTATTGATTTATCGACGAGGCCGAAGAGTAATTATCGGTTTTGAAGCCCGGAAGCTCCTGGAATTTCGTCTTGATATTATTTTCGTTTCGGACTAGTAAATTTCACACCGCAGCTTAGTGAAAATTAGAAATTTTGACCGATCGTGCTAATAAGGCGCATTTGTCCAGCATCTGTCGTTCTTTCTGGGCCAACGATCACCACTAAAAATACAACGCGAACTGCATCAATTACCACCTACAACTCGTCAATTACTCATTGTTATGATATTCTTCTTTTGCAAGCTGACCATGAAACGCCGCTCAGCGCGGTCTGATCGTGGTTGTTGCGCGGCCGCCTCTAATCTACCAACCTGCATCTTCCTCCATTAAATTTGCAACTCGGTTTAATTGAAAAAAATTGAAACAATATGATGATGATGATGAAGGCTTGAGAAATGATTTCGTTTCGTTATTGCATGATGGCGAGGGAGGCAGGTATTGGTGACTCACCGCACACATCCATCCGGATTGCGTTAAATTGTTCGTTTGAATGGGATTTGTCTTGGTGGCGCAATGATTGACCCATAGATCGTGTAAATGGCAATGAAGAACTCGTTGAAACAAGGCTGAATGTATGTATATACCTCAAACCCTATACCCCTTACATCCCCACGGTGGCTGGCGTTATCTATGTCTCGACACGTTTGAAGCATTGTTCATATTTTTATTCAACAACAATGAAATACAAAAAATAGCAAGAGGGCACTTGTTCTCTTGTTTCAAGATTATTATGGCCGTATATTGGACCTATGTTGCCATATTGTCAGAGTTCGAAATGTTCAAAATCATATATTGTACCGTTAACTCGCGTTGGAGGCTGGCGCCATTTAATCTCTCCCATAAATATTTGCTAATAAAAAACAGTATTATCATAGAACATACGTCCTTATGACGTCAAGATAAACACTAAGATCAATGTCACTGTCAGTGTCATATTTACATGTACAGAGCATTCAGAGTTATTGTCAGTTAAACTGTCAATTTGAAATGGCCGTTGGATACCATGCCTCTGTCAGTTCTCATTGTCTTCTTGATATTGCGTGGGATTTGACAATGGCAAATCGCCGGACTCTTGTTCAATTATTATGACGTATTACTCGCTTTTCAAATTATCCGTCAGAAGGCGGTTTCATTTTCGGCATTCCCAATTTCTATTCGCGGTGATCGTGATGGACAGGGGAGCGGCGTGTGAAGGTGCCGGAGAAAGGTGGCGACCTCCCGAGGGTGCATGCGACCCCGAGCCACCTGCCGCGCCCTATCGCTCGTCGCGATCTACCCAACGCATGCACGAATTCCTCCTCGTCTTCGCTTAATTTTAACGAAGATTTCTTCACTTCGAACTACACCTTTCAACTTCCCGCCCACGCTCTGTCTTTAACCAGAACGCGAGCTCTGAAATTAGTCTAATTTTATTATGACGCGGGGGCAGGAGGAACAATAGCCCATAAATCGTTGGCGTCGTTCTTTGCCAGTGTGCTCTACTCCGGGAGATGAATCATTTACCGAGGGTTTTCGGTTGGAGACTTATAGGAAAAAAAGCACGGTTTCGCTATATAGATTGTGCAAGGTGTTAAGAGCCATTGCGAGCGCACGATTCGAGATTCCCGATGTCCGATAGCATCGACAACTAGTCGCAGTTTAACAGGCCCTAATGGTCGTAACTTTCGCGAAACGAACGCTTTAGATAACGATTCGAGTGCGTGAGACCTCAAGTTTTTGTCCTTTACTCACGACAGGGGCAATTCACTAGTTGCCCTCCGAATCAGCACCATCAACCACTACTGGGGCCGCACAAAAAGAGCGAAACACATTAGGGACGCAACACGGTCGCCGTAAAAATGTGTGCGAAATGGAAACCCTTGAAAACAAACGAGCGCATGCCCAAAATTAATTTTCCCACGCGTGCGCAAAATTTGATGTTTCCTCAATGGTTTTTAGCACAAAAAGTGAGATTAACCGAGCTAGTGTTGCAAGGACTCTTCTGATTCTCATCGAGAACGTTGGAAACTTAAGAGTTTGATTCTCTTGACAGCCAAGCTTTAACCCAAAAAACAGAACTTAAAGGGCCCGGTACAGAGGCGCAGGGCTAATACCCAGAAAAGTGCTAAAGAAAGTTGTTACGAGGGTACTCTTCCGACAATGTTATTAATTGCCTGATTAAGACATTAGGCCGGCACCTAATGGGTGTAATTTGGTTTGGTCATTTCGATGGGTCGCTCCCCAGAATCATAAAGAGCCTTGACCATTAGCGAGATGAGGACTACTTGGAGCGCTTTCGGGCGAAAGCCCCGCCATAATGGTTCCACTCCATTTTTCCCGCCTGCGGCCCAATAATTACCGATCTGCTGTGTTTAAACGTCAGTGGTAATAATGACGTTAGGAACAAATGGACGGGAAAAAATTGTAATTTCGAGCGTTATTAATGGGGTTTTAAAGACGCGCTTGTTCTCACCATTAACGCCGCTTTGTTTATCAATTTGTGGGCGAATTGGGCAATCGCCATGGTTCTTCGGGTTCGACGCGCGTCCCTGCCAATCAACGAAAGAAAAAGAAATACTTTCACGCGAGTACATAATATTGCGCATATATTCCCATGGACATCTGACACCTATTTATCAAACGCGCTGAATCACAGGTGGTAAAATTTCCTCTGCACAAAACCCGTAACATGAGGTCATTTTTTGCGACGAGTGGGAGCACTTATTAGATCATGTCCGGGGCAGGAATTGCGGCATCGAGATATGATCGTCATATAGAAAATGCGGCGTAGGGCGACCCGACGCGGTACCACGGGTCCGGGTAATTGCATCAATTGGGAATGGTTATTGTGAGGGGTCATGGGTCGTGCGAACTGTCCCGAGAAGTGATTTGTCGCGGCTGCGATACCGCCGTGGAAGTGTCTGCCTCACCTACACTCCCGGCGATAAATAATATTCCGATTGCGAGTAGTACCGGCCCCAACACATTCCAACTGAATAGTCCCCATGAGACATCCCAAAATGAACCACTTTTTCATACGTGTCGAATCGAAGATGCGTGCGTGACAACTTTGTCAATCGGGCGCCAATTTGGCCGGGCGGAAATTACCACTTTTTATTGGGACACCCCGTACCGTTATGATTTCATAAGTGGCTCGCCCAAAAAACTGGTATTATCCACAGCACATATAAATCGTTCGGATTATAAATCGTTTTTCTCACGTTCGCAAGAAATAAATTTAACGGTAAAATAGATCAATGGGGATATTTTCGGAAAATGCTCGGCAACACTGCAAATGCAAACTGACAATCTTCCTGTCGTTCCCTCAAGATTGAATGCAATCCTAGGAAGGCCTGTCACCGGTGAGACAAATAAGCATCGCAGTGTTGCCGGTTACACCTAAAAATCCCTGATGACTCTGACTAATCAATTTTCCAATCAGTGTGCTTTCGTCCGCCTAACTAAATCTGTTAGCTTTTAACATACACGACATTTGACCCCGAAAACGGCTGATTATGCCATGTTTTTCCGTAAAACCCATTACTTGCAAAATGCCTGCATAGGATGCGCTTTGTCGAGTCATTTGAACAAACATAATGGGGCACTGTTGCTTTGTTAAAGCCCAGAGAAAAACGCTTGGGAATCGACAAATGTGCCTGGCATTCCCTTAACGTTAAATAGGGTAATAAGGTCAGTTCAATGATGAATTATGCAGGCAACAAATAACACCTTTGAGTTAAAACAGTTCGGAATACAGTGGAAGCAGAATGTTCGCTCCTAATAAAAAAGATCCGTATTATTACGACTTGAAGTTCTTGGAAAGTTTGCTTTACTGTCCAAGGAGGAACTCTGAGTTGAAAAAGTACAAAATCACTTCAGCACTAATCCGCTTTCTCACTTCTTTTCCTTGGACTGCCTGTCTAGTTTACTGCATCATATCTATCAAGGGTACTCATGCCAAACTTTAAGTTCACCCATTACAAGAGTAAGACTTCTAGATGGACTTTTCATAGACCTCAGCAATGATCTCGAGGTGTTTGTGGAGCTCACCAATTGCATGCTGGTCTGCATTTTCTACCAGATAAAATGGGAGAGATGGTTTCGGTTCTATAGGGACATATGTGACACTTCTGTATATGGATCACCACCCACCGCTTTCAGAGCTTACAAGATCGCAAGTAGATTCAGTGTGGTTTATATAACCAATTCCTGTATTGCCATCATTAGCCATTCTATCAATTCTTTGACATTCAAAAATGGTGAAAGAATTGGAAAAAATATATCCGATACTGATAATGTATGAATTTTACAGCCCTTTGCGTAAAGCTCAAAGAACAAAAAAATTGGAATAAGATATGTGGCACCATCGTGTCTATGTGGTACCCTGGAGGAGAACCTTCAACCATCCTTAAGATTATATTCAACATTTATCAAGTTTTCTCCGCGGGTATTGTTCAATTCTTCATAAATTATTTCTACATGTATCCTTGCAGCAACCTACATGCTAACAGCAACAGTATTGATCGCCATGAACTGGAAAACTGGAGCATTAATCGTAGCCAAAATTCACCATCTTAAAGCTCGATTTTTTCATGTCTTCGAGGGCAACTCCGCCCTCGAAGTGAGGCAACGCATGAGGGCTTGGATTCAGTACCATTGCGAAATAATCAGGTTCACTTCTGGTCAAATCAAAGAAAATTACTCAATGAAATGATTTCAGAATGATCGAAGAATTCAATAAGCTGACCAAGATCATGTTCGGGCAGGTGTCGTTCTTATCCGCATTGATTGTCGGTTGCAACGCAGATCAGGTATCAAATGGCAAAGTTCTTGCTGCTTTTACCCATTTTTTGGCTTATTTCGGAGCTTTATTTGCACTCTGTGAGATTGGGCAAAGGATTCAGGATGAGGTAAACAAACAGGAACATTATAACAATGTGGCAACCGATCTGAAAAGCAGTGAGAAGCAGCAATCTTTCGGTTGATTAACGAAGACAAGTGAGAGTTGCTCCGTTTTCGGGAGATAATTTATATTTAAACTGAAAATACGCATTGACACATTGAAATCGATAAATATTGAGTACTCTCCGATTTTTAGACCGTTAACATTGAAGAAGCAATATACGCCTCCGACTGGTACTCTTACCTGCGTTTTGCGAAAGATGTGCAGTTGATTTTGATTCGCTGTCAAAAACCCCTGGTAATGGAAACTACACCTTTGGGGACTTTTAGCTATGCTCTGCCTATCATTGTGAGTAGTACTTTCGAATAAGAAAAAGATGTAAAAGTTGTATTTCTAGGTCCTCAAAACCGCCTACTCGTACTTTGCACTGCTAACAAATACCACAAAATAAGCTCACACAAAATGAGTCACAGTACGTAGATGTAATCGATAGATGTATTTAAGCGCTTCAGAGAGTATTATTTAAGTCTCCGCCACTGGCGCATTGAAGAGGATTCACCTGAAGGCGCGCCCCAACACGGAAAAAAAATTCTAACAAGATAGAGTTATTACCGTATATATAGGATTGTAGGCAAACGGGCGATGGATTAGCGAGATTATGTTTCTTGTGGGATAGTGGGCATGTCGCCTTTTGGACGGCATCATTTTTTACTGGCTATGGTCGTCGCGTCGGCCCGATCTGAACTCCGTCGACCGACATACGCGGAGACGTCATAAATCCGAACAAAAGAAGACTTATGACGGAATGGATGGTCGCTCGTGGTTACGTTAAGAGAAGAGGCATTGTGCGCCGTAAAAGGGCCCTCGATCGTGAGCTACTGGGTGGTAGAGGTAATGACGCCAAATTATCGGTCATAATCTAATCGGACCAGTTCTACCGATTTGGCTGTCATTACCGTCAACGGTAAACTAGACCTAAAGTCCGGGGACGTGGGAAGGCCGCCCATCAACTGGGAGTTTATTGTCGACCGTTCCGGCCTTACAACCTCTTATTAATTAGACGATAAGTTTTAATTACCCAACATACGTTTCCCAGTAGTTGGGACATGTTTTTCGTGATCTCCCGCGTTTCCCACAGCTTCGATTTATGGACGGGACAGTTTTCGATAGACGTGTGAGAAACTTCCGGCGGCAGTTTCCGGCGTTAACTAAATCATATCGACCGCTCTTGTCTACCGCGGCGATTACGTGACGGCACTGCCCAACATACAGGCGGACACGCGGAGCATATTTATGAATATCGAACAATCGAGGAATACGCAATGGGACGAATAAGCCGAGTTTACGAGACGGCCGTACCGCGAGCCGGATCTTGTTCCCCATAAGAAATTAACTCATCCAATTAAATACCAGAGACTACGTGATAAATGTAGTCCAGGCATGCCATGGACCCAATAATGTCTTTATGGGTTATGATTATTTCTGATGGTATAATCGGGTCTGGTTATAGGTACCGCTTGCCATCTTCTTGAATTTTCTTCTTGTTTACTGATTGAACATGAAAAAATATGACTATTTACAGCGATGTCTCCCAATAAATTGCCACCTCGGTAAATTGGGTAAGAACACAAATTATGTGTAATTTGGCCCGGCCATTAAACATTAAAATAGCAGGGAAATTATCGACGTTTTTGGCAGATACCACGAAGAAACGATTTGCAATTATATTAACATAATCAGGTTTTGCTTTACTTAATAATAATATCAAACTGTGCAGGTTAACATAACTATTGAGAAAATATCTCTAATTTCGTATGTTGATCACATTGAAAATGCAAAATTTTATAGTTTTTTTTAGCTGAACTTTAAGGGTACAATATCACAGCTTAACTGCAAACACTACATTTAAAAAACTTTATCAATTTTCGACCAATTAGAAAGATAAAACATTTTCCTTATATCTATTGAATGTTTATTAACGATTCGAACGACAAGAAAATTTACCTTTTTTTGGCAAATTTGCATTTAAGTTAGTTTGAAGCCACCATTTTTAGTGCTGTGCGTCGCCATCTTGAAAATGTATATGAAACGATCCCTAAAAGTAGTCAAAACTGTACTTCGATTTTGATTAGAAAGTCCCCTTCAAGATAGCGATCTGAAGCTAACATGCAGAGTAAAGAATTTTCACTAATGGGTTGGTTCGGCTGCCATATTGCTGTTACTTGATAGGTGTGTGATGCCACTTTGAGATGTTTCATTGAATTGTGAGGATTTTTGACTATGAAACTGTAAATACCATATGAAGTAATTCAATGTGACGTCAGGAAATCATCTTTACAGCTGTTGCATTCACCATCCTCGACTATTGCCCTTTTCGATATTTCGATGAGACAATGCCTCCGTAAAAGGCATTGCTAAGTTCACCTCGGCCAGACATCCGGTGATTCGGGCCTATTCGGCCGGCATACGTTATCAGTTTCCAATAATAAAAATAAATTCGGTGCATATCCTCTGTGACCGACGTACTCGGTAGTACTCCGCATACGTAAATTATACGTGTTATGTATTGGTATAGCCGGCGACGAGGGCAGCGTTTTAATTCGACTTAAGAGTTAGTGGTACCATAAACGCAACAATGGCATGACTTTTGACAAATGGTCCTCGTGGTACCGGGCGACGGGTGCCAAGATAATTTCACGATAGGTGCGTTACAGCTTCTTTATCTCACTCTTCGCAGAACAATAGGGGCAGGTACCACGCGTCGCTGATCAATGTAAACGATATAATAATCAAAATGATTGGTACGACCTTTTTCCATTTTCAAAATTGTTGTTTAACGAATTTCTCAAAAAGTTGAACGCTCGTTCACATGTCAAGATGAAGTTCTGATGTCATCTTCATGTAGAGCTTCTAATGAAAATTTAGTCCCCTCCACATTTTCCACGAAAGAGATGAGTTATTATTGGAAAAGTGTGAGAGAGAGATTCTTAAGGACCGCAATTGACTGATAAATGGGAACTCCGGCAACACTGTAGAATTCGATATAGATGAAGGTGGTAAATCTGACAACACTGGTTCTTCATAAGGATCTAAATGTCGAACCTTTGAAGAGTTCCACTTCGTACCTCTGAGCGATTATTCACACATCTTGGTACCAAATAATGAGTCATATTCCTTAGGGGTCGCCCACACTACCATATTGTCTAACGCAAAACCGTCCGACCTTCGTCAAGACCCAAAGGCGGGTATCGACTCGGAGTTTCGATCGAATATGGCAAAAATATCGATATGTGGCGCAGTAGGAGTTGTGGGTTGCATAATATTTCGAAGGAGGCGTTTGTAACATCAAAATTAGGAAACGGTTACCGCATTTACTTCCAATATTGCCCAACAGCCGTAACAGCGTGACGTTCGACAATCGATATTGGAAAATTAATGATGATCAATGTCGGGGCGGGACGAAACGTCCGTTTTGTTGATTATTCTCGACCGATACGACCGCTAAACACACACCTTCCACCCAGGTACAATATTTCAATTTGCGCGGTACTATCTAGATCGAGTCGCTCTCTATACGCGAACCAGACCGTTCAGTATTAATACAGACTGGGTACCTGTTTTAATAATCCTTTAAGTCAAATTTTTACTTTTCGACGAGCGTGTGGTAAGGCCACTTTACGCATATGCGAGCTACAAGTAGCACTTTACCATACGTTTGCGTGTAAAGATTTTATCGCGCGCTAATATTTAATTGAAATTACGGAAGCCAATAAAGTTAACACACGTGCGCTTATAGGAAAAACATCCTACCTAACACGTGCGAAGATGTCAGTTGACCGAACGACGCGTAGCTATCAGTAGTCGTGTGCGGCAAAAACACTTCCACACGTGATAGGTATAACGTTTTATTCAACGAGGGTGTATGTGCCTAACTTGTTTGTCTTCTGTTTATTAGCGTGCAATATAAGTGTTCCTGCACGCGTGTCAATATACACGGATTGATATTGCCCTTAAAGACTTTTAACACTGACACCTGCCATTCCTTCCGTGCGGTACAAAGGTTTAACGCATATGTAGGATAAAGTGCGGGTTTGCGCTCGCAAATCCGTGTGATATGGCCACTTTAACGCAGGCTTGAAGGCAAATTATCTTTTAGTAAATAGGAAAATTCTTGTGGAACATTTTTTTACACCGACAGGATGCTTACGCTTTTGATTTTTGATAAACTCATGTCTGACCCCAATAATCAGTGGCGTAAGCATGTCTGTTTTGTACGCCTATGATTTTATTGCAATAAAATTGTCAATTTTCCTAAATCTTACAGGGAATTACCTACGGGATTCGTCGTCTTAGACAATAATCAGCGGCGGAACATTTTTTTCATTTAATCGATAAATACATCTCGAATAATTTTCCAAATCGACCACCTACGCCTCTGGTTTCTGATAGATTCATTGACCAATTTTTCTGGGCATTGAGTTGCAGTGCAAACATGGAAGAACCCCGTCCGATTAAACAATGACATTTGTCCATTGCGAAATCAGCACCATTCCCCTATCTATCATAAACGTCAGCACGATCCGATCGTGATTTTTTCTGCTCGTAAATATGCTTATTTTAATAAAATTACGCCATGTATCAGTACCGGTCGCCGCAATACAAGGAAAACAATGCGCCAGATTAGAAACGCATAAACAGCGAATGCAACTGACTGAGGAACCCATAACAGTTTGTAAAAACCGACGTATGGTACCATTAGGCTGGTAAATGTGGAGCTAAGTGCCCGATGGTAGTACCAGTAAAGATACTAAAAGTATGTAAACGATCTGCCTGGTGAAGTTTGGTGCGATCAATCGCCCCTACCGGGGCGTTCAGTTTGGTGCCATTAATCCCCTAATTTTTCACGGTACTCGCACAGTTTCACCAGCAATCCAAGTTGAATCACTTTTTAGAATACCGTGAAAATATATTTTTAAATTATAGTCAAAGTAAAGGAAGACACAGAGATTTATATGGAACGGTACTTAGAGAATCGCCCGGGTATGACCTCTCAGTACTGCAATTTAAAGCGTCGATGTGCCATAGGTTGTCGGTCGGCTGCCAGATAGGGAACACTACAGTTTTGTTAACATGAACGGTCTAAATGTTACTAGAACTGCCGAGCGGTACTATCAGCCGCTTTGATATGGTACCCCGGAGTAGCCGGGAGTAATTGATGCGGGCACGAATAAGTGTTACCGAGGACCCATAAAATCGAACGATGCTCTTTGGAATGTGCAGATGTCCCCGGATAAGACAAACATATTATGCAAAATGTTACCTATGATCAAGCGAAACATACCTAGAGAATTTAGTGCCCAATTGAAGGACCAAAATTGTAAGACGGTACCCCATTCCTGGAGTGATTTTCAAAGGAAGTTTCAGATAGTTTCCAGATCCAAACAAATTGAAATCGATTTTTTGGAAGGGCTTTAGCGGCAAAAAATTTTACCGCACACAAGGTAATGTGGCAGGTATCAATGTCAGGAATCTTTGTGGGCAAATGTCGAACTTGACGTTCATGCGGTAAAGTTGTGTAATGCACTCGTGTCGGTAATAGGCACCTAACGAGTGCGGAAAGTGATTTACAAAACCGGAAGTTTGTATGCACATCATTTTAACGTTACAACTTGTACATTTATGCACTGTGTGGGCCTAAAAATGAGTGTAGGGATGGGGCGACTACTTTTAGTACCACTACCATTAAAATACTTTTCAGGAACATTAAAAAAAATTATTAGGTACCACCATCATCATCGGATTCACTAGAGTGCGGAAACTCGTGAGATGCCCCGATAACTGGGACTCGTCTATAATTACACATTATCAAATGTCGATTTTTCGGTACTAACGCACTCCTCGTGGGTCGATATTAATTACTATATTGTTAGAGTGGTGCGAACTCACGCGGGCATTTTGATTTATGGCCGTCGAGCGGTCGGAAGAGGTTACGATATTCCGATTCGCTAACGAGCGAATTCAATTTCCGTTCCCATGGGTACCGAGTCGAGCGGTTCTCGTTCGCTATTTTTCACCCCCCATCCCATATGTTCCGTGGTATAATAGAACAATTACGAGCGGACGGTGATTAGAGACCGGTAGGACCGACCGAGGAAATTACGAAATGAGGAGTAATTGGCCCAGGCGGGCACCACTACTACTGGTTTTGACCGCAAAACAAGTCGTTGGAGGTCTCGTCGAGGGCCGCAGAAAAAATAAAAAGCAGAATCGTGATCTATCGTCACGTTGACAGGGGCACGATACACGTGTCACTTTAACGCGGGAATGGCGCCTCCGTAACACGAAAACGTCACCCTGCGATGATGAATGTTCCAGGTACCACCCGGCCATATATCGACGTTTGCCGCTTTTTTCCTCCGCGGCCGTGACATAGAAGCAGGAAACGCGGCGGTACTCCCATAGAAATCCAAATAACTTCTAAGAATACATTGTAGCGAACCGGGCAGTAAATCTATGCGAATCGTCCCGGGCCGAGACTTTTCAATAAATCTATTTGATAGTTCCGAGAAGTCGAATAAGTGCAAAAGGCCTATTACTCAAGCGTATAATATAAACTTATTGTAGAACACTGAACGTGCACATGAATAATGCCCCGCGCACCATGTAATTAAAAACGAAATGCACGCATGGTACCATCGACCACGTTCGCGGATCGGTACCATTCCAGCAGCGGCGCAACATCTCGCCGGTTCACCCAAAATCTCCACCGGAATCCCCCGATAACAACCCCAGGCGCACGCTGAAGTGAAGCGGGAGTGAACGCGCACCTATGCCACGGAAGCGTGTTAAGAAAAAGCCAGTCTTTAATGGAGGGATTTGGGGGAATGGAAAGCGATATCGTGCCGCCTCTGAAACTAATAACAGAGTGAGATCTTTATGGAGCGCAGTCGATTCCCATGGACATTATATAGAAATTATGGCGTTTTTTGCCTCACTTTTTTAATACCACTCATAAAACTGCCCGCACAAAGACAATATGGGGCTCTTGTCCACGCAGGTCCATATCGGGCTACGCAAAAGGACGTCGGGATGACCGACAAAAATAAGGCAGTTCCAGAAGACATCTTCACTATAAAACGGCGAGGGAACTCTAGAATAACGGTCAGGAGGGTAATTATTTTCAATTCAAGTTAGATTAAATAAAAATGTATCAATTTTTGACTAATCTAACTGAACTTTCGGTTTAAATTTCTCACGAAAGCTGAAATTTCAACTAATAATCAATGAAATTAGGCCAATTGTTGAGAACATCTCGACGGCGTTCTGAGTTAATTTGATTTGTCCATTTTGGAGGTCTCCTTCTGGGTTCTTCGTGCTTCAGGTGAGAGCATCAATTTAGTCTCGAATCCGAGGAATTTCGACAAATCCCCGGTACTTACACAAGTTCCGAGCAATCTCGCCTTGGAAATATGGCCCTTATTCCACAAATGACACGGTGTTTAATCAAAGCACACTTCTAACGCGAGCTTTAAGCGTATCGTGCGAACGTTATCGTGTCCCTTGTCCGGGCGGGCTGTCGTGGGTGTAAAATATGGACGTGGTACCGTCCAGCGGCGCGCGAGTGTCCATTTCGAAATTGGGACAGAGCATCCATTATACTCCCCTTTGAATGGTACCATTCACCGTTGTGAACGTTCGTAATTACGTAGCTAATGGAGTTCTAAATTCGCGCTTAATCGTCCCCATGGGGTTTTTCTCGGAAAGCTGGGAACAAGGAGGAGAAATTAAACAAACAGAGGGCAGGCTGAGATGCGAGCGAGATAAACTGCTCGGAAATTGGAGAACGACTTTGCCCACCCATGAAACCGATACGAAATTATTTATTGGACCCGGCTTATGCCAATTATGCTGTCCGAGCGGGCGATTTACCGCCGCCGCTTTGTTTCCTTTAGACGATTTTTAATTACGAACGTATTTATTAAATTGTCAGAAGGTAATTAACGAGTGGCAATAGTTGCGCGCACGTCCCTGCTCCCTTAACTGAAAGATCCAAACGAGGCGAATTGAGATTGCACCGGCCCATATGGGTGTCGTCTAAATAATAAACGCAGATTCGCCGTTACGATAACGGCCGCATAATTTTCTATGCCATTGTGTCCGAAAACCTTTGAGATCGAGATAAGGCACCTCTCTATCGCTACCCGAATACGCATCTGGAATTCTCATCATCATCATCATCTCTTCTGAGAACGGCACGACAAATCGAATCCAACAGGACGTTAACCATTAAACAATATTGGTCGATTCTAATTACTTTTGACATTTACTATCGATCCCGTCGTGTCGATCTCAATCGATAAAAATCAAGATTTATCGATTTGGTTCGGACGTCGTTTCGATTCGTCATCGTGACCCGACCGGCCAACCCTCCAGACTTGATTCAGTTCAATTTTCACATGGGCACAATTATTCCTTGAACGGCAAAATCTGTTATTTGTACCAATCGATTTGAATTTCTCACGTTCTCAATGTGTATGCACGCAACTCTATTGCGTTATAATGCGCCGTGTTCGGTGATTTGCCACTATTAGCGCCTTTGTTATTATTTCGAACGTCTTTCACTGGTTTTGACACGCGAAACTCTCTCGATCGATAATCGCCCGTCGAGTTCGGAGACACGGAAAAAACAGACGAGACTTGCACAAAGACTGTCCATATACAGCCTCATCACTCATTGAACATAAATTTCACGTCACTTGGATCGCACCATCTGTTGGCGACAATTGAGGTGGACAAACTTGCCTTGGCGATTTAAAATATCAATGGCCCTTTGGCGAAAAAAATTTAATTTTCGCACCCAATCAAGTTACAGGAAGGTGACGAAATCACTCGTTTTCCTCCACATTTAATCACATTCCGCTGCGCCTTCGCCGGAAATTAACTTAGTTAAGTTGAATTATGACAAATTTCGCAAAAATTAACAACCCGGCAACCTCTCTATGGGTCAAGGATCGAGAGACAATTGGCATCAGGCCGAAAAATGAGTCACTTAAGGGCAGTTCTCTCTTTAAACACTCATGCAAATGGAAGCATATCCGGCATCTATGTCTGACCTATAAAATCCTCCGTTAGTTCCTCCTATACAAATACTGATCTCTCCGTCGCAACAACGCGCTGCAAGAACCGAAACCTCAAAGAACCCCCATTACAATGCGCTTTTCCCATGTATAACGGGTTGCCGAGCCTCGGTCCTCGATTTCTTCGTCCCCGCGGAATGCGAAGATGGTCCTCGATGGTACCGAGTATTCGCTTGCTTAAGCCACATTCACAGCGCGCAGAAGAGGCCTGCGGTCGTCAGGTGGCGTGGACGCGGCCTTAGGCGTGAGCCGCCATCGATCAGGAAGAAGAGCCGGTGCAGTACCGGCCATGCACGAAGAAGGTACCACCAGCAGACGGTGGGCGCGTTGCCCGTGTACGGTACCCTGCATACGGGTCAGTTAGTTCTCGCGACCTAAGACCTGCACGCGTTGTTGCTTCGAAGGAAAATTAAGGAGATGATATTTTTCATTCTTAGTCCGTACCTACTTAGGTATGAGGTTACGGAGACGTTTCAATTACTTATTAGACTGGCGCAAACGCGAGGCCGTAACTGTATAAGATTGGGTGTCATGGTACCTAACCTATTAACGATTTGCTGAGACCATGAGTATTGCATTTTCATAGGAAAATAATTGCACAATAATCGCCCCCTTCAAAATTCTAAACTCAGTGTTGTCAAAATTGATAGATGTCATGACTCGACTCGTCATATAACAGACGTCACGATAAATTATGGCCATAGGTTATCAACAGTTTCACACATGAAAAATTAAAGAATATGAATTATAGCAATAGTCAAATTGTGTAACCGTATGACGAATTTTTCAATTACATTTATTCCATTGTGATTACGTTGCGGTCCCTATACAATTTTTTATCCTTTATTCTCTAGCCTACTGATCCATCCTTAGAAGTAGCACTAAGCACTAGCTACCTAGCCATCTCCATTTTACCCCCTTGTACCCCTATAGCGCGGGCAATACCTTTTGCTGACGCAGACGGATTCAGCAAGAAACGAAGAGGTCGACAGGTCTATTGAATCGTTGACGATGCCAAAAGTCTCCCGCTAGTCGAAGTCCTTAGAGAACCATTTAGAAATAAAAAGAAAATGCAAATGCTCCATTGATTAATATCGAAGAGTGAAGAAGACGAGGACAGATTGCGCTTTTTTGCATGTCAAATAAAATTAATTAACATTAACGTATATCGCGAACTTGACATAAAACAGCATATTGTGCAATTAGTCCTGAAAATAGCACTTCTCTAAGGCCACTCGCCTTCGGCTCGTGCCATATCAATATCTTGCGAGTGAAAAAAATTTGCGTTAAGAAATATTTCTAAACAGCGGAGCAAAAATTGCAGGAACGTGCCAAAACCTTCCCCAGTGGAAGTTTTTATCATGAGATTGGTGTAAAAATCGCACTTTTTATATTTATACGAATGGTGTATAGACGTAATGCGTGCATAGAAGATCTGTTGTCGACGGCAGTACTCCATGCCGACAATTTGCACCCGTGTTCTTCTTAATTTCCAAGGCAGATATAGGAAAACTCCGCCTCCTTTAAAGATAGACTGCTTACCACATACACCACCAGATGCTCAAACTGCTATCAAATAAGGCATGCTACGACGTCTCTATAATCGCTGGTCAATGGACTATAAGGACCAAATGGGGCCCACAAAGTATAGCGACTCAAACGGTATAAAACGGTTGACAAACAAGCCGCTTTCATCTGCATACAATCCGCCATAAAGAAGCAAGTGCGCGGTACCTTCAATAGGGGTGAACACTTCACATAATCTATCGACGTTATTTATTAGCGCAGGTTCATTGATGCGCCGAGGGATTTCACGCATATTTTTCGGTCCGAGCTGCGATGACAAAGACGAACGAGCATCGGAATAATTTTCGGGAATTTTAGGAAGTCGTTCGGATTGGCCGTAAATTACCACCCAATGACAGGCCCGAAATTCCCCTTTGAATACTGAGAGCTGCGCTGCTGCGCAGAGCATTTCAGGTTCAACATTTTCAGCCGAGTTGAGTATTTTAAGCGGCACAGCCAGGGGGACAATTAGATGAGATAATTGGCCGATAAATCCGCCATCAAACGCTCGCAATTAAAATACTGGCGCGTCACTGGTCAAAGTCAATTTTACCTTAATTTCCTTGGATTTGAGTCAATAAAGTTTATTGCTGCGCGTCAACAAAAAGGCGCTAAAACGTTTTACGACGAAGCCCGGCCTAACATCGATGCGTGGAATCCTTTATTGGACCGTAAACTCACGGAATTGATGATCTAATAAAAAATATTCGTTGTCTATTATCTAAAAGGCCCCAGCTTTACCGCTAGGCACGTCGCATAGCATCGATAGGGGACCTTATCTAGTAGAGGAATATGGTATTCCTAGAGCCGGAGAGTTCCGCAATAATTCAGATATCTATCGGTGGGCAAAATATTGCGTCGTTGGACCACTGGGGACGTGATCGATTTAGTCCCCACAAGAATTCCCCGGCGAGAAAATAATCAAATACTGTTAAGTCCACACAAGTCAGTGCTATGGAAGAACAAGGCGACGGCAACGTCGCCTCCTAAGTCAGCGTTTGCTCAAGTGCCCCTCGAGTCGAGTGGTGGCGAAACGTAGCTGTTTTAGCACGTTTCTCCCATACCATTTTACACGTTAACGAAATTAGCCAATTACTTAAAGAGGGACATGTGTTCCCTGATGCCACGACAATCTATATCTGGCACGTATGGCCTTAATCTATAACAGTGCCCGGGCACTTAGACGAGCCACCGAGATGGCTTTCTCATAAATTTTAAACGGGACCTCTAAATGACTGAACAAACAGTCATTAGGAGAGCAAACTGCTCCGGTTGAGTGTTGGCTCTCCGTCGTCTCGGATCGTATTACACGGCGAGTGGAGGTGCCTCTCGAACATAAAAAATTGCCTGCCTGCCTACTACAGACAGCATGTTGCTTCGCTGAATCGGACCTAAAAACCTTTATAACAATAATGCGTTAGATAAGAACAGCCACGAGAAGAGGGCCCAAACTACTTTCTCCATATCTCACCGCATTGGCCGTGGCGCACCTAGAAAGAGTTGGATGACACCTGCTATTATCATAACCCGAAACAAGTGCGCGTTAAGCGACTGTCGCGATGTCACGTTAACGTTATTCCAACCTCTCGAGGTTTCTACCATTGACAACGCATAACGGGACATTACATGTTAACGAGGGACATAATTAATCCTCTCAGAACTTGCTATAGCTCGTCTACAAGGGTTCCCAAACCAATATCGCTTTTCTCCTTATTCTCCCGTTCGGAATACGTATTCTTGAGTTCACTTGGAGTATACAGGGTGTCCGTTTCTGGGGCTCAACCAAGGGGATCTCGGTAACCATAAGACATATGAGGTCAGTTAAACTGGGGCAAACTGCCTAATTTCGAGTTTCAAGAGTATGTCATTTAAAATTTTGAAAAAAATCGAAAATTTGGAAAAAGGTGAAGAAAATTATAAAAGACGCTCGAAGAGATCACCCTTCACCTCCAAGCACAGCCCTATGCGCGTTCTTAAATTTCGCATTTATGTTAAAACGTCCTTTCTAATTTTGGTTCTTAAAGCTGTGACGATCTTCCTTCGCACCTCACTAATATCGAGGAATATTTCAGATAAATAATCGACTACTTTCCTAGCGTTGTGTGGCGGGGCACCATTTTCTTGAAACTAGAGGTTATTCAAGCGGCTCAGACCAATGCAACTCCTTAAAAAATACAAATACTCATCTGCGGTCGAATTGTCTTCGTAAATGTATGGGCCAATAATCATATCCCCAAATAAACCAAACCACAAATTTAGCCCGCAACGTGCTTGTGACCGTGTGGTATTCGCGTGAATTTTCCGTAGACCAGACATGTTAAATGGAACACCCTGCTTATTATTTCATTTTGAGATTCTCAATTTTTAGATTTAGAGATTGTTTCGAAAAGGTCAACAAATTTGCCCTCTGTGCTACCTCATACATGGTGGATCAAAATTAATGCTTTTTCCGTTAGACCTTAAACCTTGTCATTTTATAAGAAAAAAGCACAAACTCAATTTAGGGCTGGTTTGCGACTCGTCCTGTAAATTTCCAAATCACACAAAATGGTAAAACTTTTAAAATCCTTCAACTTTTATGTGGGGTGTTTTTAATAAGTGGTCAATTTTTGGACATAATTCACCGTTGTCGCCGTTTTTAGACACCTTGTATATTCCGATAATGACTCCATTTACAGAGACGGTCATTCTGAACTTATTAAAATCTACGAGTGTCTAATGATTAAGTATATTATAAAGAATACAAATAATAAAGCGCGATCATAAAAAAAAGCTTCAAGCAGGTGTCGAAGTATTAGAGATACGTCTTAGATAAATTCATCTGTTGCCTGATATGAGTTATGACGACTGATGGAAAATAGCAAATTGCTTAATCAACGCCCTACGTATAGGACTCGCCACTCATTGCGACTCTTCTAACCGATCACTCGCTATAACAAGCGCATTGAAAGTTATTGGTTACTTTAGAGCAATATGCACGAAGGCAGTTTGTTCCAGCTGGTCCAAAACTGATTGCATGAATGTCTTACCTAGAATTGTTTATAATTTTTAAAGCACGAGTTCTATTTGGAAGAGAATTTCATAAATTAAATACTACGCAATTAATGACTCCTTTGCAGAATTTTTGACTCGTAGAGGTTGACAGAAATTTTTCGTGGATTTTTGTTGGAAAATTTTTGTCAGTGTCGATTTCTGTGTTTTCCGCCCACAATTTTAGATGAAAAAAATACGAGTGCGCACAATTTTGAATATAGTTAACCGGATATAGCATGATCTCCTCTATGCCTTGCTGCCTCCGTGCCTCACCAAGTGATTTATGCGGCTAAAAAGACAGAAATATCGTTTTCAGTACAGACAGTCTGCCTACTTTAAACCGCGCAAATGGATAATGTTTCCAAAGGTTGTAATTTTACTGTGAATGGAAAAAACGAGAGCGGTAGATCCCTATCGGGGCCCCAGGCGGGACATCTTTATATATTTGTTTCTCGCCGTGCCGGAGGCCAAAGAAGCAGAAGAAGATTCTAATTTGTTATAGGGTATTTATTTAACTCGTGTGTATTCACATTAAGACGTTATTTTTTCGTAAGCGCGGCGGTAATAAATGGGCATTGCGACGGGTATTGCGTGTACCGAATAATTACTGAAATTTAAATTTACGATCGGAATCTCGACTCGTAATGGCCATATTTATAGTTTCGAGCGAGGCGCGCGATTTGCTTAATGTCATCGGGATTTAATGCCCGCGGAAAAGAAATGGAAACAAGGCCGCCTCCTCCATCGAGAGGGAAATAAAGATTTTTCAGCGTGCGAGCTGTCAGGTTTATGGCGCGGGAAGAATCCACTCGTTCCCATTAACATTCCCGCAGTGGCGAATAAAAAGGAACGGCGGGATTTTATTGGATGTCGCGCCTTTTTGTCCGGCAATTGACCACACGGAGATTCTAGCGTAGAAATTACGGAAGCATTTTAATTATTTTAATTCGAGGCGATTTTATCGCCCCCCCGGTACAGCAAGTGACGGGTCGGGCCTCTTTTACGCTCCGACTCGTAAAACGGGCGCATAAAGATTATCAAATTCGATTCGCTCGCATGTTTATGCGTACGCGAACATACAAGCTCGTCTCGTAAATTAAACGCACTTACCACCTTTGAAATGTCTGCCACGTTATCTAAATGAAGAAAACGAGAGCAATAAAATTTAATCTGATTCGGAGTAACGCGGTCACGAGAAAGGCCACTTCGCTGACCTATCTTCGTCTATAACCCAGAATTCGGGCCTGTAAATCCAAAATTTTCCATCCTTCATCATTTAAATGTACAAATTACAAAATTTTATGCAAATTTCCATTTTGTAATTTTATTACTTCATATTGATTCTACCTACTTCGTAAATGCTAAACATTCTAAACTTATCCATCGTCGCTGTAAGAACGTCATGTGACCCAGCAGAGATGGTCACGTGATAAAATTTCGACGTCAAGATACAAATTAGAAGATCCACTGTCGGGCAAAGACTTTTTTGATGTGATCATGTTAAAAAAATTATTGGTTTGCGGTTTCGTGCAGAGTTTTTGGCAAACAAGACACTAATTCATGGAGGCAAAATCGGAAGAAAACACGTCACCATAACCACTTACGTGTTACTTGCGCCAGCGAAGATAAGACTGACAACCAAATGACGTGAGGGGGACATTAATTACCTGACGACCTTCCAAAAAATGCCGGCAATTAATATAACTGTCTTTACCGTACACAAACAAGCACGAATGACTAACGGGCGTAGAGACACACGTCGAACATTGGGATCACTAGATAATATCTCCACATCCCTTTAGACAAAACAGAAAGAGATAAATCATAATGATCCTTTTCTCTCAATTTCCAATCCCGATTTCTCGAAGGAGCGTTTAATGGCCTCTTTGAATCTGTCAATCTCGCATGTATGGACAACTTTAAACTTTATATAACGCATACGAAGCAAAGAATCCACTTTTTTCTCTACCGATATTTCTAGGTCCTCACGAAACCCTGGTTTGTTTGAACCGATCGAATATAAAACGTACTTGATATTCTCCATGAACTTCCCCATGCACTTTTCTGCAGCTTTTTTCAGTGTTTCTCGAAGAGCCACCCGCTATAGCCATTCGGACCGTGTGAAAACACTCTGCCACACGCCTGCAGATGACGGGCGACATGACGGCCCGATCTTATCACCGTCGGCCGATTCATGTTATCCCCATTAGAACGCGTTTTTTTCATTTCAATTGCCGCAACAATAATGAAATGATAAATCATAAACGTGGCGAACCCGAGGCATTTGTCTTACACATGTTTCGGAGTTGGTACCGGCGCGGTTCCGTCCGGCTATCGGCCAATTTATAACAGGGTTTTTCTTTTTGGGTTCCGCGGCGCACCACGCGGTGTCGAAGTTCAGGATGTCGCGCTTAGGTTTCTGACTAATTGTCCCTCGTCTGCGCACAGGACCGGCCCGAAAGCCTTCTTCATTCGAGGGGAGCAAATGCGCTTCACCTCAATACGACCCTGTCCATGGTTAATAATAATTACTCTTCTCCACAGGCGAGACGCGGACTTTTTCCCGTTATGCTGGAAGATCCTCTAAACACCCACATGTTGATTTATCATGAAAATCGCCAAAACGCCACCTCTTGACGTTTGATCAAAACAAAGCGTTTAGCGCCATCTGTGGTCATCCCCCGAGAAATTAAAGCGATTAAATTTACCTGACCCCGTATACATAGACGGCTTTGAGAAGATTAAAAGCCCGAGCCATGTTAACATCGCGAGGATAGTGTTAAAGATAGTGTTACTTTGGGCCTCCCTGACACGTATAAATTAGTTTTCTAAGAGATACATTGATTTGATTCATTAATACGCGCTATCCGATGCGCGGCCGACCATTAATCATACGTCGCGTTGGATGTGGACCGGCTTACGTCACGTTAGTATCTAGTTTTCGATCGGCTCGAAGTGGGTTCCTTTTGCGCAGATATTTGGGGCGAGATATACCTGATGGTGTTTCTAGAAGATGTTTCTCCTCAATCCTTGCCATTTTTAAAACTGGCCTTTTTGCCCCTCCCTACACCCAGATTAACCATAAGTGACATGAGCTTCACCATGTATTTTATATAGATAGGGGTTTCGCATATTTCTGTGAGTGGGAAAGTACTCACTCCACTCCCACACTAAGATGAGTGCGGTAAAATGCACTTTTTCGCACGCGAGTAGGATCAAATCATTGTACAGCGCCTCGTAATCTTCGAACATTCGGATTGGAATTCTAAAAAGGCGTGTACACACAGGCAACAAAAAATCGTAGCGCAGCACCATCCCGCACCATTTTCTTGTTACGCATCGAAGATCGGTGCATCGAGAATTTATGCGTAACAGCATATCGTCACGTATCATTTCAGCCAAACTGAAGGTATTTATTATAAATACGGGAGTCCTCGACTAAACTGCGATTATGCATTTTTCGAAGCTTCTGATGGTTAATTCGGGTTAAAAGTGCCATGTAAAAGATCAAACCGTAACTGATTGTGTGGGTAAGGACGTGATGAAGAAGGTTTTTGTTGGAACTTGCTCCGAGTTTTTTTTTTGTTATTGGTGACATAAATGAGGCTTAGAAAATGCTGCCGATATGGCAAACCATGCGAGGATACGATTAAATTTGAATTAAATTCAAAATATCGCAGAAGTCTTAGAACGATCTTAGCCGTTTTGCAGCCGACCACTTTCCCGTTCCTCCCCCCAGACTGCAGATCCCTATAAGAGCACTAAATCAACATCAAAAATAGAGAACTTCATAGAACAACTACGGGGCAGCATGCCTTTGATAATGACTACACAGGGAAAACTTCATCCCTCAGTGATTAAGAGAAGGAATTTTTGGTTACTTCACAGAGAAGAGCGTTTGATCATGAGACCTTGTTGGTATTTTCGTCGGAACGTGAATAAATTAGAGATGAGTGAAACTACATAATTAGGGGCGTTTGATCTTGAAACCTCAAATAAATTAGAGGCTTGAAATCTCCTCCAACCATATCAGAGTATTAATGGGTCGGGTGTTGGAGGAGATGTCCCAAGCAACCTTCGAGATGAACCGGACGACACAATGATCGATACACAAAACCGACGCTGACACGTCCTTAAAAATGTATTCCATGTTAGTCCGGGCCGTCTAATTCATCTCAACGATAATGTCACGTGTTCCGCGGGGCCGCTAATGTGTCTTAACAACATGGAAAGGCGTTTGACACGAGTTTTACTTATGATTTCGTCGCGTTTGTTGGAATTTTCGATTTGATGTCGGCAAATCGGTCAATAAGGCTGCTTTTGTTCCCGGAGCTGTCAGCCTAATTGCTACAAATCAGACGGCTATTGTTTAATTACAGACCGAGGCCCCGATAATAGCAATTATCCTAAATAATAAAGATGTTGTCATCACGGAAGAGTCTCGCACCGGACCTCTAAAATCTCAACTTTGCGGTCGGAATGGGCTCTTTGATCTAGGAGAATCTAGCGGCCGCTTTCTATACCCTATTCTCATTATGCGATATAAAATTTTATTGGCTACTATGCGACACGTACGGTACATACGGAACATCACACAGAACCTTTTATAGCTAATTAAGGATAAAATTAGCAGCAGTATTTATGGGCGTTCTAACTGAAAAATCCACTTTATGGGATTGAATTTTCAGGTTCGCGCATGTTTAATAAATCACCAGAGGAAGATCCTTTCTTCGCCCGAACACCGTTGTTTCAATTACGATCTGCCACCGGTTTTGATCATCGGCGGCATCACTGTAATAAGAGGCCCCTTTGATTGCGCAACGTTTGAGAGATTGTTTGATTTGAGGAAAAACTTCTTTGCCCGGGAAGACCGCTCATTTCCTCGAGGTGAAGTCGTGCAGTTTCAATTTGAAGCATCCGCAGTCGAATGGTAAATGTAGCAAGATCGAATGATGTGACGGTGAAGGGGTTTGCGTTGAGTGAAACCTTCAGATTTCAGAGGGGAGCTTCAGGCGTTTTAAAACGCTCAGAATCATGAAAAGCAATAAGAAATTTTCTAATTTTTCATAGAAAGAATGCTAAAGTTCACGAATAAGTTCGTGACGTTCAGATTTATTCGAGTTAAGTTTTCTGGCATGGGTATCAATTTTTAGGCCAAGAAGTCTTTTCAGAAAATAATTCACAAGATTGTAAAATCGAACGCTCTAGATCGATAATTTGCCAACGAATTCCCTATGTAGTCACCACCGTGAATACTCAATTTTCGAATTCAAAACACGCAGTTACTCCAAGCTAATATGCAAACATTATCTTGAATCTGGCGCTTGGGGTTAGCCCTGTTTCTATGCCAAACAAATTCAAAAATTAAATTTAGAACTTTATAGCTGGTTTCTTGTGTATACTCAACACGAATACGATACGAAGAAGGGGGAAGTTCTGGCCAACACCACACACAGCTAAAAAAATTAACGGAGGACGAAACGTGGGCAGCGACAAGTGACAAAAACAAAATAAAACAGAGGCGATGCAGATCAGATGACCAGAGGAAGGGGGCAATTTTTATCAATGAACGCGCCAGCTTTTTGATACCCAATGCATGAACGGCATCCTCTACCCACTAGAGGACCCTACATATCATCGCGGCAATTAAAAAGCAAAGAAGGCACTCTTAATCGCCGTTTGGCTAACCTCGGATTAATTAATCACTCGGCCGTCAACAATGATGCATTTTTTCGATGAGCGAGCGCAGTTTAAATCGCAATTAAAATTGAGTGAACGGATAATTGAATCGAAAAGTGAACGTAAAGCGTAACTTGTGTGTGTATGTGTGTGTGTGTGTGTGTGTGTGTGTGCGCGCGCGTGAATTACTCTTATTCAAGCTGCTCTTCTCTCATATTTTTCATCGGGATTTTTTGTAATCAGACACAATTAGGCGGACATTGCGTTGCGTAAGTTTATGTAGTAATTCCTCAAGTCCTCGGCTTAATACCGAAACAATGTGCAATAATAATAAACGATAAGATACCACTTATCTAAATCTTGCACTTAGTACACACCATAGTCGGTTCTGACGATTAAAATTCAGTGAAAGGGACGTGTCAATTGATGATGTTCATCAAAATGCGATAGCAGTATGCAGATCAAGGTAATTCCTCAAAAAACAAACAAACAAATAAATTATAATATTTGGCTTGTAGAACTCGGTTTTCCTGGTTACAGGAGGCGCCTCGGATCCCTATGGGAGAGCCACAGTGGAGGCCCTATTGAAGGAGGGGGCGCGAGTGGTGATCTGCGACCTCCCCACCAAAGACCTGCACATCTATGGTGATGAAAAAGCCATATTTTTACCAATCAATGTAAGTCACATTTAAATAATTCTATACAGTGAAAAAAAAATCCTTCAGGCTTCGGAGGAGGAAGACATGAAAACCCTAATCTCAGTAATTCAAGACAAATATGGAAAACTCGATGGAATCGTCAACTGCATTGATCAGTACAAGGAAATTGACGTCACGAAAAAAGAACCTCCCAGCATGAGGGAGTTTGCAGAGATTGTCCATGTAAGTACTGAAGTCGCTTCCCCTGACGCGACTCCTTTAAGTAGTATTTTATTAGGAGAACGTTCTGGGACCGTTCAACATCGCCCGCTTCCTTATTCCACTCCTGTCCAAAAACATTCCCAAAAAGAACGGTGGCAGGGGGATAATCATCAACATGTCGAGCGCGGCAGCTTTCGAAGGGCCCAAAGGGGGCTGCGCATATGCGGCTAGCAAAGCTGCGGTTATACGCATGACTGAAGCTTTAAGTCTGGATCTGCAGGGCATCCAGATCAAGTGCGTGTCTATTGTCACCAACTATAAAGTCGACGGTAAGTTTTGAGGGATTTCAATGAAAAATGTTCAAGTTCTGTGCCTACAGACGCAAAAAGGAGCAGTGGTTTGGGTGGCTGCTTCGACTTAGAAGGTAGCAATGGAGAGACGGATGATACCATTGGAGATGAACCCAGGAGATTTGCGCAACTAGTGAAGAAAGTCATACAGAGTTCTGCGATAAATGACGCGATTATAAGACTGGAAAAGGTATCGACAAATGGGACTTGACGGGGTTTGTTCTTGTTAATTGTTAATTTAGTGTATTAAACTGTAAAGAAAATTTACTTAAAGACGATTTGCTTCAATAAGTGCGATAGACAGTACTCTGCACAAGTCCAATGGAGTTAGTAAGACAATATATAGTAAATTTGATGGGCGATTGAATGCACATGCAAGGTGATGCAAAAATATTCTTGAGTCAAAAAATGTACTAAAAAATTTCAAAGAGACGACTGGAACTGGAAGTCTTGGTAAAAAAATTAGGCAGTCTCTTGGACCGCTGGAGCTCTGCAGGAACATGTTCAATGCTAGACCAAAGCGGTCCAGTTATTTGAAGTGGATTGGGGGCGACGCCCCATCTAGCACATGCATAGTGTGCAATTGGCCTTATTAGACAAAAATAAGAAACTGAAGCATATTGTAGAAGTGTGAAATGTTTTTGGTGTCTGCCGTAGCGAAATTGTATGTGAATGTAAAGTCAATTATTATTCATTACATTATCCAAAAGACTGAACTGCTCATTATTTCACCACTGCTATTCAGTGTTACAATGTGAAAGAATGTTGGCAGAAACTATTCTTCAGTGGAGAGAAAAACTTTTTTTTATTGTCAATGACAGTGCCTGTTGCATGTTTTCCATGCAGATGGGTCTATGGTGATTAGAGGAAGAATTTCACTTTCAGATTTTCCCTTCGAACACTTTGAATTCTAGAACCCCAGACCTAAATCGTCATTTAAGCCTAACTTGACCTTTGACGACAATTAAACAAACCACGGCACTTAGGCAAATATCTCATGTTGTATATTATATGAATAGCGGTGGTCTCGAGTACGCTAATTAAGAAACACGACCCGGGCGTTACACCTAATTAATAGCTAAAAGAGAATCTTGATAAGAGTTTTAGTGCTCTACGGTTGACGATTAGCATAAAGTTTGCAGATGCATTGAGCGTCTCCCCCCTGTCCTCCCCCCCTCCTTGGGTTCGGTGCATGGGACCGAATGAAACAATTTCTAATGCGAGAATCACGGTCGGATCGGCACCCCGCCGCAATTGATTGATGTTGCCAACATCGGAACTGACGGCTCTCGATACCTGGCTGATTGGTTTCCAGTGATAAATGAGATGTGGCTCGGTCCGCGGTGTGAGATACCGGTTAAGACAAGATAAATTACTAGAAACATGGACAATTTTACATTTTAATAAATAACATCGATCCGGACGCCTTTGATTTGTTATGCAATTTTTTCTTGCCCTCCCTCATCTTCTCACGTCCAGCAGGACCATTGTGCTCGGATAACGGGCCTAACAAGGTGAAATGATTATTTCGCTAAACGAAAGCACCTCATTATTATAATGGCTTCATCTCGAGCCCGTACCACAGTCTCGTTTTTGCGGGAGATTAAAAGTAAATCAACGCTGGCAGGCACGGCATAGAGTCCGCTCGTAGGAGTCTTAAGACAGCGACTTAACATACATTTACATAATTTTCTAATATTTCGAACTCATGTTATTCAAGAGAGGAGGAAAAGGGGCACGATACGGCCGGGATTTAGTGTGTACGCGTTGCATTAAAATCGGCTTTCGATTTATCGAGCTTATTTCCTATCTCATTAATCGTAGCTCCTTTTTTACTCGCACTTCGATCGTGACCACGAAAGTCCATGATTTTTGCGTAAATATTTGGCTAACGACCCGATCCGCGATAACCATCTCTACACCTGTAAACGGGCATGCAAAGCAGGTTGTCACGACAACGTAATTGTCAATTCAGAGGTGATTTGCGTTCGCAATGAAGCCGGGAAATTGAAAAGTGTTATGGACGTGCGTGAAATTGCGTTGACAACGGTGACTTCAACTGATGTAGACCCTGCTTTGGAGCCTCCCGGAGTTTCAGCAATGTTGATATGTTGTGGGTATGTGATGCATCATCGTAATTGCTGCCGAAAATCCAAACCAAAAAAGCTCCAAATTACGCTATTTTGCCCCAATTCAACCGACGTAATAACTCGTATGGTGACTGAAACTTTCATGGTCGAATTCCAGAAACCGGCACCCTGTGTAAGTGGGCTCCATCTTGCACGCCCGCTTCCAAATCTCGTCCAATCACCCAGTGGAACGAGACCCGTAGAAAATGGCCAAAGGCATTGACACGTGCGTGATGATAGTCCAGACCCACAAGCCGCAAAAGTGTAACTGAATCGGATGCTATTCGGCTTTCGACTTTCCGAAAGCGTTGACGGCCCACGTGGCCACATTGATCGCCGGCAGGAAAGTGACGATTTTCCTGCCTGGATTTTTTGCGGATTTGATCGCGAGTGATGCAGGTGCGTCGCGACGCGCCCAACACGAAAATTATCGGACAGGTGCTTTGTAGCTACAGCTGTAGCCAACACTAAGATAGTGTTCTTTTTACGTGGCAAGCATATAGCGCCATGTGATTGGTTACAGGGTGAGTAAAAAAGCAGCCTCTTTTTCATTCGCACTTCAATCGTGACCACGAAAGTCCATGATTTTTGCGTAAATATTTGGCTAACGACCCGATTCGCGATAACCATCTCTACACCTGTAAACGGGCATGCAAAGCAGGTTGTCACGACAACGTAATTGTCAATTCAGAGGTGATTTGCGCCCGCAATGAAGCCGGGAAATTGAAAAGTATTATGAACGTGTATCGATGACTCAACGTTATTCTAGGTAAAGCACCTGAAATTGCCTGAAATCGAGTTCCTCATTGTTGTTTAGCCGGGGTCATAAATAACGACGTATCCCCACGGGTTATAGATCGGGAGATTGCCGTTAGCGACTGTTGCCCGCTGACCGGAGAGATCTCTCGGCCTATTAGTCCGGGCCACAATACGTCAATTAATAGGACATTAAAATTCATTGTCCTCCCACAATCCGCTTTGATTTATCAATTTTGATCGAGGTTTCAATACGTTTCTTGACGTGCTCTCCGTATTAATTGCCATTTTTAAATGTCAAGGCGAGCTCTATATAAATTACATTAAATGCCGGACATTAATTAAAGATGAGCCAATAAACTGAGTCAGTGAATAGATTTGATTATGATGTTCGAAAGAACGAATTTCGATACGTTTTACATAACGTGGAACACTATCGGATCGAATCTCCCATTACCGTCGCCGTAAAAATCATTACCGGAGGAATTAACATTTTTAAGAACAACTTCAGATACGAATCTACGCCGTGGACCCAAAAAAGGAATTCTCGAGATTGCCTAGCCGAGTTCTCACACTAAGATACTGTATCTGGCTAAAAATTTACTGAACCGTGTACGGGACGAAGCCAAATTTCAAACCGACTCCTATAAGGAGTTGGCATTTGCTTATCGATATTTTATTGATCTCTCCAAGGAGATTTATCTTTGTGTATCAATTCAATGCTCCCAGGTTGAACGACGTTCGGTGGTGAAATGTTTATATTCCACTGTGCCTTGAATTTATAATCGATCTGCCGCTCTGATACTAGAAACCCAACAAATTTACTACGTCGCTTTTGCATGATTCCAGCTACTTAATTGATCCCTATCGCTCATCCATACAAACATGCAGCAAATGAACACCCGCATATTAGTCAATCGGAAGCTCAACTTCCACAAATCCCGAAAGAACCAGGCTGGATTTATGCTTGACTAAGAAGCCGTAACAGTACTTCGAAATCAAAGCTTTTACCCTTTCAATGATTGATAAATTGGGACTATTTTGAATCCGAAATTCGAACTTTAAAATCCACCTCTTTGTCAAGAATTTGAGTATTTTTAGCCTTTAGGCCCTAAAAAGTAATTCTAGATTTCTTTGCATTATTATGTAAATTGAATTTAAAATAATCACATTTTTAATTGAAATAGAAGATAAGACCTTTTTTAGAAATTTAGAAGAAGTCCTGCAAGCTTCTTCCATGTTTCACAATGTACTCACCATGAGCAAATTGAAAGGACTCACCCTCCATATATGCTGTTTCATCTTATTAAATATCGAGCGGCGCCATGAAAATCAATTACCCAGTATAAATAACAAACAGGGTAACAGCCGAATTTGGCATATGAGTGAAGTTAAAAACCTAATAAATAGTAAATTTTTGAAGCCTGTGGTGACTTTTCTTTTGACACAAAGAGGTCAGAAATTCACCATATACCTACTAAAATTTGCCATTTATCAAATTTCTAACCTCACTCATATGTCAAACTTGGCTGCTGTCACTGCCCGTTATTTATACCGAGGCAAAACAGTGATTGATTCGACTGGGATACGTTTAGCGACACGTTTAAATGATTAAAAACTCTTCTTGATTCTGCGTCCTAAAGAGATTTATGGTCGAAAACGGCCAATCATGTCCGTACACGTATTATAATTTGTAGATCCGGTCGGAGCATGACTGGAACAGTTGTGGCCGCTTTGTTGAACACATCGGCCGGCCAGTATCAATTTACATGTGATTACGGACTATTTTATGCTATCGAAGGCGCTGAAAATTGCAGAATGGGCCCAATTAACACCGGCCGCCGCGGACGTAAGTAAATAGACAACCGGTCTCTTCTACGCGAACGACAGGGTCTTGCGATTCCTCTCGAAGTTCCCGAGCCCCTGAATCGCCCTTCCTCGGAGAAGGGGCCCGAAATGAAAATCTTGATAACGGAAAATTTTAAAGTATGTGCCGTGGCTAGCTTTTAGCACTTTGTCGTGTTAGATAAAACCTTTAATATAGTGTTATGTGTGTGGAGACGTGCATAGCGAAGGTCCATATGCGGACTGTTTATGCGGCAATGTCCGTCATATCTTAAGTTAATTTGAGGAATATCGGGCCGTCCGCCGGGGCTTTAATTAGGCTCACTGAGGTGAATTAGTCCCCCGATAGACGTCTTTATCCTGTCTATCACACACTCGTAAACGTGAAGGCGAAACTGTTATATTTTAAATGCTAGATTTGCATAAAAGGCTAATTAGCCGGTTTATAACCATATTCGAGGATATATATGGTTTTGGAAACTCAGACCCATCAGGTTTTTGGGACACGATGGAATTTCAGAAATTATGACACGTGTATAATGAATGTAAACCGACTTGTTTGCACTAAATTCTCGGCGATTTCGAATTTTTTATATTGCTCGTAAACGTACGCCTACACAGAGAGGACATAAATTACGAGAGTATCATCTCGAATTTGAATATTTTATGCGACGTGTGCTTTATCGTATTATCTAAAAACGCTTTCCGAAATTTAGGCAAGCAAAAGTCGAGAAATCTTCATAAATTTGAATAATAGTTGCATAAATTAAAAAGCAGCAGAATAGGAAATCTATGATGACAGCATAAATAGAATGCACAAGACCATCAAATTTTCGCAAACACAGCTACATGTCTAAATTGAAATTGTAGTGTTACCACGAAGAGACTAAACGTACGAGACTGGAAACAGTCTTCCGCGACATTCGTTAAAAACTCTGGGTCTTAAGAAGATCAACATGAAATCAGCGATCAGAACTAGTGAGATCTACAAGAACCAAAAGCAGACTAACACCAGGAATCAAACCCTTTACATGTGCTGGCGTTTGCGTACCTTTGGCCGTTGCAAACGAACCAAAGAAACAGATGAGAAACTCGTTTCATCTGCATTACAATTCCAGCCACACATTTGCAAATTGAACCCTCTCTGAGAACAAATGGAACCACGAAAGCATTACGAAGATTGACAGCAAGAAAAAGAAACATAGAACGTATTTATTCAAACAACGCATAGAATGACCCTTCATACCTCCTGCTAAGCCTCCTCACATGGGAGGATAAAGACTTTTCGGGATAAGAAAATTCGCTACAGTTCGCAAATCACAGAAATTTTGGTTTTGCATTCATATCCCTATTCAGGTCTCCCTTTAGAAAAATTACTGGAATTTTTGAATGTATCACGGCGCGCGACAAAAAAGGGATATTAATCGTTGCCGAAGTTATCATGCGAGACCGTTTGACTTCTTGGTTCCAGATTCCTCAGAAACCAGACCATTTGTATCAGGTGCCCATCTCGTGTTCTACCGTTCGTTTAGAGAGCCGCGTGTGTGGTCTCGGACCCGAAAAATACAGCCGATCCTCAAACAAAACCAAAATTTATATCGTTGTGACCCAAAATGTCGAAACCGGACCTTGTAGGTGGCGACACACGACACGATAGACCATCATAAACTTTGTTATTAAAAATTTACAATGCTCCTTCTCGGCTATAATTGGTTTTTAAGAGGTTTTTGGCCCCGCCAGAGGGCGCTAAGACTGTTAAGCGTGACCGTTAAACTCGGTTTATTGCTGTGACAGTATTAGGAGCCTGATGATGTCCTGAGTCGAAACCTCTCATTACAGCCTTCACGTACTCGCTTTTTACCAACGAGGACGTTTAATGGTCGCGGCTACTCTGAATTCATCGCCACAGACATGATGAAATTTTAATTTTCGAAAAAAGTCACTGACCAATTAGGTTTCGCCTAATTGCAACGGCTCTATCCTTTAATTTAAATCGCGTCCAATTAGAGGGATTTTTTCCAATTAGCCGAGGCCGTGAAAAACACTTTTATTGCCTCTTATCGACGTTTAATTGGCGACATAAATCGAGTCGCGCTCGGGAAAACAGCTCACTTAATACAAGATCAAATGGAGGAAGAAAATCTATGCTATAACTATGTGTTATACGAGTGGAAAGGCGTGGGCCCGCAAACCTTGCAAATGCGCCTGTGCGCAAACCTTATTACCAAACTGCTGCTTGCAGTTTATTAATTATAATTAGAACGATATTTAGAGCAAACCACGTAATACACTATGTTTAAATACTCCCCTCAATAATTTAGAAAGGGATGGACATTTCCAACGTGAGGTTGTCACTATTTTTTCTCCTTTTATACAGGGCGTCCCAATAACAATGGTACCAATTGGGTGCTGGCGGGTAACAAAACACTGGCGGCCCGGCACCGAAGCGAAAAGCCGGGCTCTCCGAGCATGTCATTCAAGTTCGACCCGAATCCCGAACATTCAAGCTCGACCGAGAAACTCTACAGGAGGAGGGCGTTCCCCAGTGTTCAGATTTAAGAGGAAGGCCCCGCCTGTCCAGATCCGAAAGATGATGACCTAGCAGGTGTACAAAGGGGGAATGAGATCCCTGGGGAATGTCGGCCGTTCAGGTTCAAAAATGGGACCACCGCTTTGTTTTCAGACCAGTGGTCGTTTCTACATCTATTTGACATCAGTGCTATCAGGGTGGCTTTGTGCATCTTCCATATTTCTCGTATTTGACTCTAGCAAAGAGGCTCTAATCCCGTTAGCTGGGGGAGGAACAACAGAAACGTCAAGATCTGGTTTCATAATCCAAAAGAGATGAGTCGTTTTGAGAGTAAACAAACAGTCGAAACTCTGTTTGCACGGAATTTGAATGACAATGCTGTCGATACGTTGGCGGACCTAATTTGTACAAATATTTCTCCCAGTAAAGTCCGGCTATTAAACAGGTGTTAAGCGTAGGATCTAATTTTCTTTTCTCCGGCTGAGCACGTTTACATCGGCAATCGAGACCAAAGTCCTTTGCGCCTGCATTACCAACATCTCTCGCAACCAGATGTAAATTCAACCATTACAAAGAACGTCGAAAACGTCAATCAACTTGTCAGTGCTAAGTGCACAGTTGTGCGTATTTATATAGCACAAACAATAAATATTTATCCAAGTTAGATTCATCTGAAGACGGTGAACGGTGCACGGAATTACTACTTATAGTCGCGGTCTAAGTTTAAGCAAACAGAATTGACATATTGGAACCCTGTGCGTGGGAGATGGTCGCCACGGCCGAAGGAATTTCCGAAAGTACCTACTCCACATAGTTGATTTACGAGAACATTCATCTCTCTAACGACTTCACTTGCGCAGCAAATTGATTCCGACTCTTGTTACTTGATAATTAAGTCATTTATCTTAGAGAGCTTCAAAAACATGTGCGGACTAAATTAATTTTATTCTGCCATCCGGGGTCAGCAACGTCATTAAAGAGAAAAGAAACTAAAAGGGGTATGACACCCGCTTTGTGTATAGACTTAAGGAACTCATCGTAACGATCAAATTGGGACGTTTTTCAGGGCAATTGCTCTAGAGATTCCGGAGATACTGGCCGTTAAAGTGGCAGAAGTTGGTACACCATCCTTCTTTAGAATTTTGGGAAAAATTTTAAAAACCGGAATGTATCAACATTTACCACTTTGCCTTGATTTACAGCGCATTAGTGGCAGCAGTAATTCGTCACTTGCGAAAAACTAAAAACTCCTGAATCTTCCTAAATTCTTTTTGGCAATTTTGTTTTTGGTAGATCTTGTCGGTTACGTCAATGGAATTTAAACTGAAAAATCAAGAGAATTTTGAAAAAAATATTAAGTTGTACAGGGTGCCAGCTGTAGCGTCATATACTTTAAGAAAAATACAAAAAATAAACTGAATTTAGTCACAGTGAAAGATAATAAAATAACTAAAATTATTGAATTTTAGTTGGATTGGATCTTCTTCCTTCGCAAATTATGTCCGCTACGTTAATGGCACTTGCTTTCACAAAAAGAAGACGATGGAAGAATTTAGAAATAAATATCAAGTAGAGAGAATTAGAAGGGTCCAGTGGCGGCGTAGGAAAGCCATTTTTCCAAAGCTAATAAAATTCGTGAATAAGCTGTAAATCCTTGTTAAGATCGTCAGGGTGGCCAACTTCTATGACAATAGCTTGCCAGATTTCCGAGATGTTGACTCCCAAAATTTTAAAAAATGATAAAAGGTAGGTGGTATCTTTTAGAACTCTTGAGGTGCTGTTTTTAGTCTAATCGAACGATTTGGAACGCCGGATAACTAAAATGAGGTCCTGGAACAGCATTTTCAAAGACCTTCATTTATAAGAGCTTTCAAAATTGAGAAAATAAGACTTAGTATGAGCAATCACACCTTAGAAACGTAACGTGACGCTTCCAAATTCTAAGATCCTCATAGAAATTCTTGAGGTATGTTCTGAGAATACCGAGTTCACTGTCTTGAGACTCGTAGATTCCATTGGACGCTCATAAGTAAATTGTTGTAGTTGGTTCCGGCGTCCGAAAACTCCTCGACGTGCGCCTAAAAAGTCATTTAGCAACATGCCGAAGATGTTCAGGCATCCGACTTTTATTTTAATTGATTTTTGAGTGCCGTGGCATTTTACTTAATTAGTAATTAAAAACGTGATGCTATCGGTGGCGACAACTTTATTCTCTAAGGGAGTCTTAAGATATCTAAATATTATGTATATTAAGAATGTTGTTGGAAAAGTTTTGCGCCTTGTGCCATGCAATCGGTACCATTTTTGGATGGCATAGTCCATTTGTTGTATTATGTGAAGAAGAGTTCCCGCGACAGGCTCGACTACAGCACCTTATTCGTCGCCGAAGCCAGTCCCTATATAAGTAAGCGGGCAGTATTTTTATGGATTTACAAATTGGTCTTGCGATGATCTAGTTCGCCATAGTTTTAATGGTCTTCGAGCTCGCATCAGCGTGCACTTCGGAATTTTTACGACTTTCATCTGTCTGAATTTTTTTTGCTCTCCCAGTTGTCGCACCTCGACAGTGGGTACTTCCAGGTACTGGGCAGTTTATGGACCGACGTGCCGGTATGGACGGACATGGGGCACCCACTAGGTGGCTTTCGGGAAAAAAGCTGGCCATCTATTTCTTTTGCGTCCCGCATCATCGATTTCCGTCAGTACCACCACACAGCGACGGTTCTGGGAAATAATTAACGGGCGACTCGCGACCGAAACTCGGTTAAATCTTCTTTGAGCCAAATAAGGCCAACTCTCGAGGAGCGTTTTTGCCACATAATCTCAGTGGGGCTGACAAATGCCCCATGGATTCGCCTTAGACATGTTTTATTTAATTAATGAAGTAAACCCGACGAATGCGGCGGCGGCGGTACCCCACTCGTCACGTATAATCTCTGATATTTAAATGGGGGCCGCGGGCTTTTGCGGGAACTTTCCTAATTGCCGCACTGCAGTGGTGCCCTACACGCACCCCAAATATCTAACATAATGACCGGGTTTCTATGCCCAAAAGCCATGTCTGGCAGTAGTCTAATGACGGTTTTCAAGGGGCAGTGATACACATAAAACTCTGCTTTATAGCCTTTTCAAACGCGAGATGCAAATTGCCCTATCGTCGCACCATGGCACATTTTCAAGATTTTCTGGTCAATATTATTTAGCTACTAACCTCGATACTAAAATAAGGTATCAACTATTTGCAATGCCCAACACATCATACTCAACAAGCGCACGTGGAGTATAATATTGTTACGCGGATCGGTATCTTCGTATTTTCAAAACTGACCCTCAATTACAGAATATCATATCGATTAAATTTTTTTGTATATTTTGTCAACCTAACCCATTTCTTTCAAAAGATCATGAAATTTATTTTTTTTCCAATTGGGACCAAGACTCGTAAAAATGGTGTGCGTTGGAGGGCTCGGTTGGTTCTAGGCAGTTAATTAGCGCCAAACCAATTACGCCAGAACGAGCTCGTTCCTATTAACCCGGTAGAGAATGAAGACACAAACCGGCGGCGCGATAACAAATCTGGTCATCTCGTTTATGTAAATTCTTTAGCCGAGTTCCGCGGTAGTACCGCGCGGTAGCCGCCCGATAATTATAAAATAGTGTTCCAGGCCGCGTGCTCTTATCAGATCCGGCGCGGTAATTGACTCATTACACTGGTACCCGGGTACCATCTTTTTAGCCTAGGTGTGCGCTAGTAAAAAACTTGCCGCTGTTTAGATAAGGGACCGAGAGAGGTACTGCCTTGTTACCGTTCCGCTCTTGTGCCGATTATCTTCCGACCGGACCCGGCGATAAGTCTGCAGGAATTCTGCCGGGTCTCGGAATAAGGTACTCGAAGTACCATGAGATATCAAAAACGGAATTTCTTCTTAAGTACCATGAGATCAAACACGGAATTTAGTCTAATTTGCATCAAAAGTCACAGGCTCTATAACAATATACATATGTAAATAACGTAGAAATCGATGGAAATAGTGATTGGTACTTAAGTGCTTCTTTTGAGACTCAGTACGTCCCCGTCTCATAAAATTCACTTCTTCAAAGTATTAACAATGTTATAAAACATTTCAATTCCTACTGAGATTTTGATTTCATCATGCTTTGGAGGTTTACAAGAGCTTTATGTTTTCCTGCCAAAAAGGGATCATTCTCCGAAAAAAGAGAAGTGAAAAGGCTCACAACTTTCTTCCATAAACTAAAAGAGATATTACAACTCAGCTCACCCAGACGATTAATCCAAGAACGGATTCCCGAGATATTTGAGCGAAGACTTTTTTACGTTGACATGACCAGTGACACTTGTCATTATAACTAACGCAACGTTGTCATTGAGAACGAATTTAAATAGTCCTCTAAAGGGGCTTAGAAACATTTACCTAGGAGGTTTTGACCTGGTAGTCGTGCCGGATGTTTGCCTCAACTACTGGCGTTTTGTGAGCGAATTTGATTGTAGATTCCGCTAGAGGACGTTGGCATGCAGAAATCAGAGAGATTCAGGTCTGGCGGTCGCAAAATTCGTTGAGTCGTCGAAAGAAAAAAATGACAAACGGGCTTCTCCCATGAATGAACGAAACGAAGCGATTAGTATGCAACATGTCCCCATCTGCGAGACCAAAAAGTAAATCTCGTGTGTGATTAACGAGTGCCGCATTATTCAAATCCGAGTCGAAATTGTGGGTCACGTCGTGACCGAGGAATGTAACACACGCAGAAAAATTTGAATTTTTGGTTATTAATAAGCCGTTCTGCTGGTGGTATATGGTGCGCGGTGATTTATAGCCGCGGCCATTGTGAAACATATGGAGATGGTCATTTGTTCGCGCTTATGATGGGATCGGTGCGATTTTTCCAGGTCTAATGATCCCATATTACGTGCCGGGTCGGCGTGGGATCACTTCGCACTCATGATGATTCTCGGGGCCGATTGCGCCGTTCTGTTCGCACGATTTGAACCCGGACTATTATGACCAATTATTTGGGTTGTGTTATACATATCACGCTTACACGTAATCTCTCTCGCGCTCCGAACCACTCGGTTATTAACTAAACACCATCTTTATCTCGGACAGTTAGATAATTATCGCCGCAGTGAAGATATCACGAAATTGCATTATATCTGGATTCGCAGGAATAATAATACGTATAAATAAAGTCTCCAAGCTGGCTGGTGCAACGCGGGCTACCAACATCTTCTCACGACCACACATCGGCGTCCCACTGGGAGAGGACATAACTCAGCCGTGTCACATATTTTATCGTCTAATCTCGTACAATGTACGAGTGATTAGTTTTTAAACGACTATCGAAACGGCTGTTATGGGAGAAATCCACCCAACCTGCTGCATGTACAACATTGCCAAACAACATAATCGAAAAATTAGAGATTTCTCTTTTATTTACAGGGATTTTCGGTAACGGCACCCTCTAATGGAAAGAAGAAATCTCACCATAAGACTGTTCGTGTCAACAAACAGTACTTTATATTTGTACGTGTAGATATCGAACAAGTAAGTTTAGATATGGTGCCTATGAAGACCTTCAGGCAAAATGGTGCTTTTCGGCCCTTTAAAGAAGCAAGGCAGATGGAAGGGAAATGAAAAACAGCACAGTTCTGCCACTGACTTGCTGAATTTAATACACAGTGAATACTCAAAGAACTGTTTCAACAATTAGAGATTTTTAAGTGAGTACTGTAAACACCAATGTCGTCCCAAAGGAAGCTTGAGAACCAAAAAATCAAGAGAAAATTTATCTTTATTTTTAGTAAAAGCTTTGAAAAAAGACACTGGCGTATCTTATGCCCAGAATTTTAAGAGTTATTCTGGGAAAAAAGACAAAGTTATAGACCAAAGCTCTTAAAATAGCCCTTAATCTTCGCTCGGCACGCCCCTGTTTCTAGTAAGGTTTATAGTATGCATAATGCGACGCCTGGTGGGCAAAAGACAAGAATAAGAAAGCGAGAAATTTAGGCGATTCTGACATTAAAATCGACATAAAATGAGGTTATTATCTTTGTTTACGTTTCGTAGCGCCCTCATCGGTAGTCCAATGCAAAACTCGTTATTTAAAACAAAAGAACGGTGCATCGTTGCAATTTACTAGAATTGTTGCAAGGCAGTTCCAATTCGTGCTCCGTTTCTGACAACGCAAAACCGGATATCCAAAACATCAGCGCTCTAGGAAGACCCAATTAACCTACACTAACCCGCGATCCTATAATTAGAAAACTTTAAACGTTTGTTATAATGACAAAAACTTTATCGATCGACATAAAAATAATGTCTCGCAATTAACGACCATTAATATACTCGGAGCTTTAACGGCCGCAATAATCCATAACTATTAAACTGAACGACTTATTCGAATAACTTTATAGACCTTTAAAGGAAAAAAGCAGATCAGTGTCTCTTAATTTTTACCACAAGAGAACGCGCCTATTTAACCTTAGTGGGCTTGACATGCGTCAACGACGTCACACGTCAATGTTAATTATTCATTATTAAACTGGCTGTCCGTCGAGGAGAATTTTTAGATGCCATAAAATGCCCCGCATCAGACGGTCTAAATTTGACCACTCAGAAACATAGTGCTCTTAATTTGACCACTCTGTACACACACCGGATTTGTTTTCAAGTCGAAAACGGGAGAGACGAAAGTTGTGCAAACAGGCGGACAATGTAACAAAAAAGTGACCTTACGGCCGTTTGGGGTAATAAATAAGCACGCCCAGATGGACCATAAGCGTTTCAAATGTGCCATTACGACCGAAACCGGGTTAATAAAGACACTTGGACGGGTTTTTCGCGGATATTTTGCGATAAAATGGTGAAAAATCGCGGTCATTACGGCCCAGCATCCCGATCCGAATCGACTTCGTTGAGTGGGAATTTATGCTAACGCGTTTTTTTGAAGAAAAATCTGGACCTCTGTTGCAGCACGGTACGGTACCGTGGTGCTAAAATTATCCTATAAACTTGTAGATAAGTATAGTAATTACGGTTAACTACCAGGTTTTCTCGTAAAAGTTGGTATAAAATTAATTCTAATGGTACCCGGGGGACGGATCATATGACATTTAGAACTAGCTGAACTCGGAATTCCTCGAGATTTGCGCAATCGATCGGAAAAAGACAAAAGGGTTGAGTCGATGGCGTACACTTAACACTCAAGGTTGGTTTACCGGTTGTTTATCTTAAAAGATGATTTAATTAACGATATTACAATGTTAGCGGCTCTTCTATGTGGCCGAGGTCACGCGATAATACGAGTTTCATGGCAGATTTAAAAATGATAAATCAAAATAAAACTTTTTACTTCAACGAGAAATGAATACGCCGTCGTGGGATTGGCTCGCTATATAGACAAATGAAGACAAGAACAACGCGGGAATTCATTAATTTTTCCACTTCCTTGTTCGTTTGCATTCCCAGTTTTAGGTTACTTGAGTGGACGTTTATGAATGATATATTGCCTGGCACCGAGACCTACTAAAGCCCTCATTTTTTACACCTTTTCCTCGTAAACTTGGTCCAACTCAAATTAAAAGAAAAACACAGAACCACACACTATCCTGTTGGTGGACTAACCGAAATCGTTACGTTTGTGGATCCAAAATGTCTACCATTCATCATTCACTGACTCTAAAGCGCCTCTCAACCAATCAATTAATTGCTGCATCTTAATTATATTTGTTTACATTGCTCAGCGCCCTTGAAGGTAGAATATGCATCTTTTCCCTAATAAATCAAATTAACTCCCTGAAAGACTTAATAGATGGCGTTGCCCGAACAAAAAACCATCATTCCCTCGGTTTGACTACCACTTATACCTAATCGCAATAAGAGCAATAATTACGATCATCTCGCTCAGCTTATGGTTTTCCCATGTTTACTCCTACCATAACAATAATTACGCTTAAGTATAATAACAGTCTTTAATCTTTCTCTTGCTCCCAATTGACTTTTAGGTGTATTTGGGCGGCGTTGCCGCACTGCCAGACATACGTAATCATGTAACCACTATTAAAACCCAGAGAAGTGGCTAAAATGCGGCAACATCGGTTGGCACTATCGTGCCAAGGAAGAAGCGTATTAGTGACAAAAAAACGATTATTTAGTGGAAGATGAAGACGGCTTATTCTAGTTCTAACGGTGGTTTTTTGCGTCGTTCGACGCTATTAAGCCTCTTTTACTGCCCCATTTTTTCG